>NC_090792.1:6557490-7157490 GCF_040054535.1 Antennarius striatus
GAGAGCCCAAATGTCTATTTCAGACTGAAAAGTGCAAACATGTTCAATCATGCTATTTTCCACTCAAAGCGACAAATAAATGCAATATAACACAGGTTTCATAGCATACATCTAAAAAAAAGTCAGGCAATAACTGCAAAAGTCGTTTTAGAAGCAATTCTCGCTCACATAACTGAAAGGAAGAAAAAATGTTCATTTCAGACTAAAAACCAGTGGAAACAAGTCGTAAAATGCTATTATCACTCCAAATGACACAAAAGTTACTAGTAACACAGGTTTACACAGCATATCCACAGCGTATATGTGAAAACGAGTGAGTCCTTTGCCAGATTCAGTCCGTTTAGATGCATTTAGGACTGACAAAGCTGAAGAGAGCCCAAATGTCTATTTCAGACTGAAAAGTGCAAACATGTTCAATCATGCTTATTTTCCACTCAAAGCGACAAATAAATGCAATATAACACAGGTTTCATAGAATACATCTAAAAACAAAAGTCAGACGATAACTGCAAAAGTCGTTTTAGAAGCAATTCTGACTCAAATAACTGAAGGAAGACAAAATGTTCATTTCAGACTGAAACCAGTGGAAACAAGTCGTAAAATGCTATTATCACTCCAAATGACACAAAAGTTACTAGTAACACAGGTTTACACAGCATATCCACAGCATATATGTGAAAACGAGTGAGTCCTTTGCCAGATTCAGTCCTTTTAGATGCATTTAGGACTGACAAAGCTGAAGAGAGCCCAAATGTCTATTTCAAACTGAAAAGTGCAAACATGTTCAATCATGCTTATTTTCCACTCAAAGCGACAAATAAATGCAATATAACACAGGTTTCATAGAATACATCTAAAAAAAAGTCAGACGATAACTGCAAAAGTCGTTTTAGAAGCAATTCTGACTCAAATAACTGAAAGGAAGACAAAATGTTCATTTCAGACTGAAACCAGTGGAAACAAGTCGTAAAATGCTATTATCACTCCAAATGACACAAAAATTACTAGTAACACAGGTTTACACAGCATATCCACAGCATATATGTGAAAACGAGTGAGTCCTTTGCCAGATTCAGTCCTTTTAGATGCATTTAGGACTGACAAAGCTGAAGAGAGCCCAAATGTCTATTTCAAACTGAAAAGTGCAAACATGTTCAATCATGCTTATTTTCCACTCAAAGCGACAAATAAATGCAATATAACACAGGTTTCATAGAATACATCTAAAAAAAAGTCAGACGATAACTGCAAAAGTCGTTTTAGAAGCAATTCTGACTCAAATAACTGAAAGGAAGACAAAATGTTCATTTCAGACTGAAACCAGTGGAAACAAGTCGTAAAATGCTATTATCACTCCAAATGACACAAAAGTTACTAGTAACACAGGTTTCCACAGCATATCCACAGCATATAAGTGAAAACGAGTGAGTCCTTTGCCAAATTCAGTCCTTTTAGATGCATTTAGGACTGACAAAGCTGAAGAGAGCCAAAATGTCTATTTCAGACTGAAAAGTGCAAACATGTTCAATCATGCTTATTTTCCACTCAAAGCGACAAATAAATGCAATATAACACAGGTTTCATAGAATACATCTAAAAAAAAGTCAGACGATAACTGCAAAAGTCGTTTTAGAAGCAATTCTGACTCAAATAACTGAAAGGAAGACAAAATGTTCATTTCAGACTGAAACCAGTGGAAACAAGTCGTAAAATGCTATTATCACTCCAAATGACACAAAAGTTACTAGTAACACAGGTTTCCACAGCATATCCACAGCATATAAGTGAAAACGAGTGAGTCCTTTGCCAGATTCAGTCCTTTTAGATGCATTTAGGACTGACAAAGCTGAAGAGAGCCCAAATGTCTATTTCAAACTGAAAAGTGCAAACATGTTCAATCATGCTTATTTTCCAGTCAAAGCGACAAATAAATGCAATATAACACAGGTTTAATAGAATACATCTAAAAAAAAGTCAGACGATAACTGCAAAAGTCGTTTTAGAAGCAATTCTGACTCAAATAACTGAAAGGAAGACAAAATGTTCATTTCAGACTGAAACCAGTGGAAACAAGTCGTAAAATGCTATTATCACTCCAAATGACACAAAAATTACTTGTAACACAGGTTTCCACAGCATATATGTGAAAACGAGTGAGTCCTTTGCCAGATTCAGTCCTTTTAGATGCATTTAGGACTGACAAAGCTGAAGAGAGCCAAAATGTCTATTTCAGACTGAAAAGTGCAAACATGTTCAATCTTGCTATTTTCCACTCAAAGCGACAAATAAATGAAGTATTACACAGGTTTCATATTATACATGTAAAAAAAAAAGTCAGACGATAACTGCAAAAGTCGTTTTTGAAGCAATTCTGACTCAAATAACTGAAAGGAAGACAAAATGTTCATTTCAGACTGAAACCAGTGGAAACAAGTCGTAAAATGCTATTATCACTCCAAATGACACAAAAGTTACGAGTAACACAGGTTTCCACAGCATATCCACAGCATATAAGTGAAAACGAGTGAGTCCTTTGCCAGATTCAGTCCTTTTAGATGCATTTAGGACTGACAAAGCTGAAGAGAGCCCAAATGTCTATTTCAAACTGAAAAGTGCAAACATGTTCAATCATGCTTATTTTCCACTCAAAGCGACAAATAAATGCAATATAACACAGGTTTCATAGAAAACATCTAAAAAAAAGTCAGACGATAACTGCAAAAGTCGTTTTAGAAGCAATTCTGACTCAAATAACTGAAAGGAAGACAAAGTGTTCATTTCAGAGTAAAACCAGTGGAAACAAGTCGTAAAATGCTATTATCACTCCAAATGACACAAAAATTACTTGTTTTCACATATATGCTGTGGAAACCTGTGTTACAAAGTGAGTCCTTTGCCAGATTCAGTCCATTTAGATGCATTTAGGACTGACAAAGCTGAAGAGAGCCCAAATGTCTATTTCAGACTGAAAAGTGCAAACATGTTCAATCATGCTATTTTCCACTCAAAGCGACAAATAAATGAAGTATTACACAGGTTTCATATTATACATGTAAAAAAAAAAGTCAGACGATAACTGCAAAAGTCGTTTTAGAAGCAATTCTGACTCAAATAACTGAAAGGAAGACAAAGTGTTCATTTCAGACTAAAACCAGTGGAAACAAGTCGTAAAATGCTATTATCACTCCAAATGACACAAAGTTACTAGTAACACAGGTTTCCACAGCATATCCACAGCATATATGTGAAAACGAGTGAGTCCTTTGCCAGATTCAGTCCTTTTAGATGCATTTAGGACTGACAAAGCTGAAGAGAGCCCAAATGTCTATTTCAAACTGAAAAGTGCAAACATGTTCAATCATGCTTATTTTCCACTCAAAGCGACAAATAAATGCAATATAACACAGGTTTCATAGAAAACATCTAAAAAAAAGTCAGACGATAACTGCAAAAGTCGTTTTAGAAGCAATTCTGACTCAAATAACTGAAAGGAAGACAAAGTGTTCATTTCAGAGTAAAACCAGTGGAAACAAGTCGTAAAATGCTATTATCACTCCAAATGACACAAAAATTACTTGTTTTCACATATATGCTGTGGAAACCTGTGTTACAAAGTGAGTCCTTTGCCAGATTCAGTCCATTTAGATGCATTTAGGACTGACAAAGCTGAAGAGAGCCCAAATGTCTATTTCAGACTGAAAAGTGCAAACATGTTCAATCATGCTATTTTCCACTCAAAGCGACAAATAAATGAAGTATTACACAGGTTTCATATTATACATGTAAAAAAAAAGTCAGACGATAACTGCAAAAGTCGTTTTAGAAGCAATTCTGACTCAAATAACTGAAAGGAAGACAAAGTGTTCATTTCAGAGTGAAACCAGTGGAAACAAGTCGTAAAATGCTATTATCACTCCAAATGACACAAAAGTTACTAGTAACACAGGTTTCCACAGCATATCCACAGCATATATGTGAAAACGAGTGAGTCCTTTGCCAGATTCAGTCCTTTTAGATGCATTTAGGACTGACAAAGCTGAAGAGAGCCCAAATGTCTATTTCAAACTGAAAAGTGCAAACATGTTCCCAATCATGCTTATTTTCCACTCAAAGCGACAAATAAATGCAATATAACACAGGTTTCATAGAAAACATCTAAAAAAAAGTCAGACGATAACTGCAAAAGTCGTTTTAGAAGCAATTCTGACTCAAATAACTGAAAGGAAGACAAAGTGTTCATTTCAGAGTAAAACCAGTGGAAACAAGTCGTAAAATGCTATTATCACTCCAAATGACACAAAAATTACTTGTTTTCACATATATGCTGTGGAAACCTGTGTTACAAAGTGAGTCCTTTGCCAGATTCAGTCCATTTAGATGCATTTAGGACTGACAAAGCTGAAGAGAGCCCAAATGTCTATTTCAAACTGAAAAGTGCAAACATGTTCACTCATGCTTATTTTCCACTCAAAGCGACAAATAAATGCAATATAACACAGGTTTCATGGAAAACATCTAAAAAAAAGTCAGACGATAACTGCAAAAGTCGTTTTAGAAGCAATTCTGACTCAAATAACTGAAAGGAAGACAAAATGTTCATTTCAGACTGAAACCAGTGGAAACAAGTCGTAAAATGCTATTATCACTCCAAATGACACAAAAGTTACTAGTAACACAGGTTTCCACAGCATATCCACAGCATATAAGTGAAAACGAGTGAGTCCTTTGCCAGATTCAGTCCTTTTAGATGCATTTAGGACTGACAAAGCTGAAGAGAGCCAAAATGTCTATTTCAGACTGAAAAGTGCAAACATGTTCAATCATGCTATTTTCCACTCAAAGCGACAAATAAATGCAATATAACACAGGTTTCATAGCATACATCTAAAAAAAAGTCAGGCAATAACTGCAAAAGTCGTTTTAGAAGCAATTCTCGCTCACATAACTGAAAGGAAGAAAAAATGTTCATTTCAGACTAAAACCAGTGGAAACAAGTCGTAAAATGCTATTATCACTCCAAATGACACAAAAGTTACTAGTAACACAGGTTTCCACAGCATATCCACAGCATATATGTGAAAACGAGTGAGTCCTTTGCCAGATTCAGTCCTTTTAGATGCATTTAGGACTGACAAAGCTGAAGAGAGCCCAAATGTCTATTTCAGACTGAAAAGTGCAAACATGTTCAATCATGCTTATTTTCCACTCAAAGCGACAAATGAATGCAATATAACACAGGTTTCATAGAATACATCTAAAAAAAAGTCAGACGATAACTGCAAAAGTCGTTTTAGAAGCAATTCTGACTCAAATAACTGAAAGGAAGACAAAATGTTCATTTCAGACTGAAACCAGTGGAAACAAGTCGTAAAATGCTATTATCACTCCAAATGACACAAACATTACTTGTTTTCACATATATGCTGTGGAAACCTGTGTTACAAGTGAGTCCTTTGCCAGATTCAGTCCTTTTAGATGCATTTAGGACTGACAAAGCTGAAGAGAGCCAAAATGTCTATTTCAGACTGAAAAGTGCAAACATGTTCAATCATGCTTATTTTCCACTCAAAGCGACAAATGAATGCAATATAACACAGGTTTCATAGAATACATCTAAAAAAAAGTCAGACGATAACTGCAAAAGTCGTTTTAGAAGCAATTCTGACTCAAATAACTGAAAGGAAGACAAAATGTTCACTTCAGACTGAAACCAGTGGAAACAAGTCGTAAAATGCTATTATCACTCCAAATGACACAAAAGTTACTAGTAACACAGGTTTCCACAGCATATATGTGAAAACAAGTGAGTCCTTTGCCAGATTCAGTCCTTTTAGATGCATTTAGGACTGACAAAGCTGAAGAGAGCCCAAATGTCTATTTCAGAATGAAAAGTGCAAACTTGTTCAATCATGCTTATTTTCCACTCAAAGCGACAAATAAATGCAAATATAACACAGGTTTCATAGAATACATCTAAAAAAAAGTCAGACGATAACTGCAAAAGTAGTTTTAGAAGCAATTCTGACTCGAATTACTGAAAGGAAGACAAAATGTTCATTTCAGACTGAAAGCAGTGGAAACAAGTCGTAAAATGCTATTATCACTCCAAATGACACAAAAGTTACTAGTAACACAGGTTTCCACAGCATATATGTGAAAACAAGTGAGTCCTTTGCCAGATTCAGTCCTTTTAGATGCATTTAGGACTGACAAAGCTGAAGAGAGCCAAAATGTCTATTTCAGACTGAAAAGTGCAAACATGTTCAATCATGCTATTTTCCACTCAAAGCGACAAATAAATGCAATATAACACAGGTTTCATAGCATACATCTAAAAAAAAGTCAGGCAATAACTGCAAAAGTCGTTTTAGAAGCAATTCTCGCTCACATAACTGAAAGGAAGAAAAAATGTTCATTTCAGACTAAAACCAGTGGAAACAAGTCGTAAAATGCTATTATCACTCCAAATGACACAAAAGTTACTAGTAACACAGGTTTACACAGCATATCCACAGCGTATATGTGAAAACGAGTGAGTCCTTTGCCAGATTCAGTCCGTTTAGATGCATTTAGGACTGACAAAGCTGAAGAGAGCCCAAATGTCTATTTCAGACTGAAAAGTGCAAACATGTTCAATCATGCTTATTTTCCACTCAAAGCGACAAATAAATGCAATATAACACAGGTTTCATAGAATACATCTAAAAACAAAAGTCAGACGATAACTGCAAAAGTCGTTTTAGAAGCAATTCTGACTCAAATAACTGAAAGGAAGACAAAATGTTCATTTCAGACTGAAACCAGTGGAAACAAGTCGTAAAATGCTATTATCACTCCAAATGACACAAAAGTTACTAGTAACACAGGTTTACACAGCATATCCACAGCATATATGTGAAAACGAGTGAGTCCTTTGCCAGATTCAGTCCTTTTAGATGCATTTAGGACTGACAAAGCTGAAGAGAGCCCAAATGTCTATTTCAAACTGAAAAGTGCAAACATGTTCAATCATGCTTATTTTCCACTCAAAGCGACAAATAAATGCAATATAACACAGGTTTCATAGAATACATCTAAAAAAAAGTCAGACGATAACTGCAAAAGTCGTTTTAGAAGCAATTCTGACTCAAATAACTGAAAGGAAGACAAAATGTTCATTTCAGACTGAAACCAGTGGAAACAAGTCGTAAAATGCTATTATCACTCCAAATGACACAAAAATTACTAGTAACACAGGTTTACACAGCATATCCACAGCATATATGTGAAAACGAGTGAGTCCTTTGCCAGATTCAGTCCTTTTAGATGCATTTAGGACTGACAAAGCTGAAGAGAGCCCAAATGTCTATTTCAAACTGAAAAGTGCAAACATGTTCAATCATGCTTATTTTCCACTCAAAGCGACAAATAAATGCAATATAACACAGGTTTCATAGAATACATCTAAAAAAAAGTCAGACGATAACTGCAAAAGTCGTTTTAGAAGCAATTCTGACTCAAATAACTGAAAGGAAGACAAAATGTTCATTTCAGACTGAAACCAGTGGAAACAAGTCGTAAAATGCTATTATCACTCCAAATGACACAAAAGTTACTAGTAACACAGGTTTCCACAGCATATCCACAGCATATAAGTGAAAACGAGTGAGTCCTTTGCCAAATTCAGTCCTTTTAGATGCATTTAGGACTGACAAAGCTGAAGAGAGCCAAAATGTCTATTTCAGACTGAAAAGTGCAAACATGTTCAATCATGCTTATTTTCCACTCAAAGCGACAAATAAATGCAATATAACACAGGTTTCATAGAATACATCTAAAAAAAAGTCAGACGATAACTGCAAAAGTCGTTTTAGAAGCAATTCTGACTCAAATAACTGAAAGGAAGACAAAATGTTCATTTCAGACTGAAACCAGTGGAAACAAGTCGTAAAATGCTATTATCACTCCAAATGACACAAAAGTTACTAGTAACACAGGTTTCCACAGCATATCCACAGCATATAAGTGAAAACGAGTGAGTCCTTTGCCAGATTCAGTCCTTTTAGATGCATTTAGGACTGACAAAGCTGAAGAGAGCCCAAATGTCTATTTCAAACTGAAAAGGGCAAACATGTTCAATCATGCTTATTTTCCAGTCAAAGCGACAAATAAATGCAATATAACACAGGTTTAATAGAATACATCTAAAAAAAAGTCAGACGATAACTGCAAAAGTCGTTTTAGAAGCAATTCTGACTCAAATAACTGAAAGGAAGACAAAATGTTCATTTCAGACTGAAACCAGTGGAAACAAGTCGTAAAATGCTATTATCACTCCAAATGACACAAAAATTACTTGTAACACAGGTTTCCACAGCATATATGTGAAAACGAGTGAGTCCTTTGCCAGATTCAGTCCTTTTAGATGCATTTAGGACTGACAAAGCTGAAGAGAGCCAAAATGTCTATTTCAGACTGAAAAGTGCAAACATGTTCAATCTTGCTATTTTCCACTCAAAGCGACAAATAAATGAAGTATTACACAGGTTTCATATTATACATGTAAAAAAAAAGGTCAGACGATAACTGCAAAAGTCGTTTTAGAAGCAATTCTGACTCAAATAACTGAAAGGAAGACAAAATGTTCATTTCAGACTGAAACCAGTGGAAACAAGTCGTAAAATGCTATTATCACTCCAAATGACACAAAAGTTACGAGTAACACAGGTTTCCACAGCATATCCACAGCATATAAGTGAAAACGAGTGAGTCCTTTGCCAGATTCAGTCCTTTTAGATGCATTTAGGACTGACAAAGCTGAAGAGAGCCAAAATGTCTATTTCAGACTGAAAAGTGCAAACATGTTCAATCATGCTATTTTCCACTCAAAGCGACAAATAAATGCAATATAACACAGGTTTCATAGCATACATCTAAAAAAAAGTCAGGCAATAACTGCAAAAGTCGTTTTAGAAGCAATTCTCGCTCACATAACTGAAAGGAAGAAAAAATGTTCATTTCAGACTAAAACCAGTGGAAACAAGTCGTAAAATGCTATTATCACTCCAAATGACACAAAAGTTACTAGTAACACAGGTTTACACAGCATATATGTGAAAACAAGTGAGTCCTTTGCCAGATTCAGTCCTTTTAGATGCATTTAGGACTGACAAAGCTGAAGAGAGCCAAAATGTCTATTTCAGACTGAAAAGTGCAAACATGTTCAATCATGCTTATTTTCCACTCAAAGCGACAAATAAATGCAATATAACACAGGTTTCATAGAATACATCTAAAAAAAAGTCAGACGATAACTGCAAAAGTCGTTTTAGAAGCAATTCTGACTCAAATAACTGAAAGGAAGACAAAATGTTCATTTCAGACTGAAACCAGTGGAAACAAGTCGTAAAATGCTATTATCACTCCAAACGACACAAAAATTACTTGTTTTCACATATATGCTGTGGAAACCTGTGTTACAAGTGAGTCCTTTGCCAGATTCAGTCCTTTTAGATGCATTTAGGACTGACAAAGCTGAAGAGAGCCCAAATGTCTATTTCAGACTGAAAAGTGCAAACATGTTCAATCATGCTATTTTCCACTCAAAGCGACAAATAAATGCAATATAACACAGGTTTCATAGCATACATCTAAAAAAAAGTCAGGCAATAACTGCAAAAGTCGTTTTAGAAGCAATTCTCGCTCACATAACTGAAAGGAAGAAAAAATGTTCATTTCAGACTAAAACCAGTGGAAACAAGTCGTAAAATGCTATTATCACTCCAAATGAAACAAAAGTTACTAGTAACACAGGTTTCCACAGCATATCCACAGCATATATGTGAAAACGAGTGAGTCCTTTGCCAGATTCAGTCCTTTTAGATGCATTTAGGACTGACAAAGCTGAAGAGAGCCCAAATGTCTATTTCAAACTGAAAAGTGCAAACATGTTCAATCATGCTTATTTTCCACTCAAAGCGACAAATAAATGCAATATAACACAGGTTTCATAGAAAACATCTAAAAAAAAGTCAGACGATAACTGCAAAAGTCGTTTTAGAAGCAATTCTGACTCAAATAACTGAAAGGAAGACAAAGTGTTCATTTCAGAGTAAAACCAGTGGAAACAAGTCGTAAAATGCTATTATCACTCCAAATGACACAAAAATTACTTGTTTTCACATATATGCTGTGGAAACCTGTGTTACAAAGTGAGTTCTTTGCCAGATTCAGTCCATTTAGATGCATTTAGGACTGACAAAGCTGAAGAGAGCCCAAATGTCTATTTCAGACTGAAAAGTGCAAACATGTTCAATCATGCTATTTTCCACTCAAAGCGACAAATAAAAGAAGTATTACACAGGTTTCATATTATACATGTAAAAAAAAAAGTCAGACGATAACTGCAAAAGTCGTTTTAGAAGCAATTCTGACTCAAATAACTGAAAGGAAGACAAAGTGTTCATTTCAGACTAAAACCAGTGGAAACAAGTCGTAAAATGCTATTATCACTCCAAATGACACAAAAGTTACTAGTAACACAGGTTTCCACAGCATATCCACAGCATATATGTGAAAACGAGTGAGTCCTTTGCCAGATTCAGTCCTTTTAGATGCATTTAGGACTGACAAAGCTGAAGAGAGCCCAAATGTCTATTTCAAACTGAAAAGTGCAAACATGTTCCCAATCATGCTTATTTTCCACTCAAAGCGACAAATAAATGCAATATAACACAGGTTTCATAGAAAACATCTAAAAAAAAGTCAGACGATAACTGCAAAAGTCGTTTTAGAAGCAATTCTGACTCAAATAACTGAAAGGAAGACAAAGTGTTCATTTCAGAGTAAAACCAGTGGAAACAAGTCGTAAAATGCTATTATCACTCCAAATGACACAAAAGTTACTAGTAACACAGGTTTACACAGCATATCCACAGCATATATGTGAAAACGAGTGAGTCCTTTGCCAGATTCAGTCCTTTTAGATGCATTTAGGACTGACAAAGCTGAAGAGAGCCCAAATGTCTATTTCAGACTGAAAAGTGCAAACATGTTCAATCATGCTTATTTTCCACTCAAAGCGACAAATGAATGCAATATAACACAGGTTTCATAGAATACATCTAAAAAAAAGTCAGACGATAACTGCAAAAGTCGTTTTAGAAGCAATTCTGACTCAAATAACTGAAAGGAAGACAAAATGTTCATTTCAGACTGAAACCAGTGGAAACAAGTCGTAAAATGCTATTATCACTCCAAATGACACAAACATTACTTGTTTTCACATATATGCTGTGGAAACCTGTGTTACAAGTGAGTCCTTTGCCAGATTCAGTCCTTTTAGATGCATTTAGGACTGACAAAGCTGAAGAGAGCCAAAATGTCTATTTCAGACTGAAAAGTGCAAACATGTTCAATCATGCTTATTTTCCACTCAAAGCGACAAATGAATGCAATATAACACAGGTTTCATAGAATACATCTAAAAAAAAGTCAGACGATAACTGCAAAAGTCGTTTTAGAAGCAATTCTGACTCAAATAACTGAAAGGAAGACAAAATGTTCACTTCAGACTGAAACCAGTGGAAACAAGTCGTAAAATGCTATTATCACTCCAAATGACACAAAAGTTACTAGTAACACAGGTTTCCACAGCATATATGTGAAAACAAGTGAGTCCTTTGCCAGATTCAGTCCTTTTAGATGCATTTAGGACTGACAAAGCTGAAGAGAGCCCAAATGTCTATTTCAGACTGAAAAGTGCAAACTTGTTCAATCATGCTTATTTTCCACTCAAAGCGACAAATAAATGCAAATATAACACAGGTTTCATAGAATACATCTAAAAAAAAGTCAGACGATAACTGCAAAAGTCGTTTTAGAAGCAATTCTGACTCGAATAACTGAAAGGAAGACAAAATGTTCATTTCAGACTGAAAGCAGTGGAAACAAGTCGTAAAATGCTATTATCACTCCAAATGACACAAAAGTTACTAGTAACACAGGTTTCCACAGCATATATGTGAAAACAAGTGAGTCCTTTGCCAGATTCAGTCCTTTTAGATGCATTTAGGACTGACAAAGCTGAAGAGAGCCAAAATGTCTATTTCAGACTGAAAAGTGCAAACATGTTTAATCATGCTATTTTCCACTCAAAGCGACAAATAAATGCAATATAACACAGGTTTCATAGCATACATCTAAAAAAAAGTCAGGCAATAACTGCAAAAGTCGTTTTAGAAGCAATTCTCGCTCACATAACTGAAAGGAAGAAAAAATGTTCATTTCAGACTAAAACCAGTGGAAACAAGTCGTAAAATGCTATTATCACTCCAAATGACACAAAAGTTACTAGTAACACAGGTTTACACAGCATATCCACAGCGTATATGTGAAAACGAGTGAGTCCTTTGCCAGATTCAGTCCGTTTAGATGCATTTAGGACTGACAAAGCTGAAGAGAGCCCAAATGTCTATTTCAAACTGAAAAGTGCAAACATGTTCCCAATCATGCTTATTTTCCACTCAAAGCGACAAATAAATGCAATATAACACAGGTTTCATAGAAAACATCTAAAAAAAGTCAGACGATAACTGCAAAAGTCGTTTTAGAAGCAATTCTGACTCAAATAACTGAAAGGAAGACAAAGTGTTCATTTCAGAGTAAAACCAGTGGAAACAAGTCGTAAAATGCTATTATCACTCCAAATGACACAAAAGTTACTAGTAACACAGGTTTACACAGCATATCCACAGCATATATGTGAAAACGAGTGAGTCCTTTGCCAGATTCAGTCCTTTTAGATGCATTTAGGACTGACAAAGCTGAAGAGAGCCCAAATGTCTATTTCAGACTGAAAAGTGCAAACATGTTCAATCATGCTTATTTTCCACTCAAAGCGACAAATGAATGCAATATAACACAGGTTTCATAGAATACATCTAAAAAAAAGTCAGACGATAACTGCAAAAGTCGTTTTAGAAGCAATTCTGACTCAAATAACTGAAAGGAAGACAAAATGTTCATTTCAGACTGAAACCAGTGGAAACAAGTCGTAAAATGCTATTATCACTCCAAATGACACAAACATTACTTGTTTTCACATATATGCTGTGGAAACCTGTGTTACAAGTGAGTCCTTTGCCAGATTCAGTCCTTTTAGATGCATTTAGGACTGACAAAGCTGAAGAGAGCCAAAATGTCTATTTCAGACTGAAAAGTGCAAACATGTTCAATCATGCTTATTTTCCACTCAAAGCGACAAATGAATGCAATATAACACAGGTTTCATAGAATACATCTAAAAAAAAGTCAGACGATAACTGCAAAAGTCGTTTTAGAAGCAATTCTGACTCAAATAACTGAAAGGAAGACAAAATGTTCACTTCAGACTGAAACCAGTGGAAACAAGTCGTAAAATGCTATTATCACTCCAAATGACACAAAAGTTACTAGTAACACAGGTTTCCACAGCATATATGTGAAAACAAGTGAGTCCTTTGCCAGATTCAGTCCTTTTAGATGCATTTAGGACTGACAAAGCTGAAGAGAGCCCAAATGTCTATTTCAGACTGAAAAGTGCAAACTTGTTCAATCATGCTTATTTTCCACTCAAAGCGACAAATAAATGCAAATATAACACAGGTTTCATAGAATACATCTAAAAAAAAGTCAGACGATAACTGCAAAAGTCGTTTTAGAAGCAATTCTGACTCGAATAACTGAAAGGAAGACAAAATGTTCATTTCAGACTGAAAGCAGTGGAAACAAGTCGTAAAATGCTATTATCACTCCAAATGACACAAAAGTTACTAGTAACACAGGTTTCCACAGCATATATGTGAAAACAAGTGAGTCCTTTGCCAGATTCAGTCCTTTTAGATGCATTTAGGACTGACAAAGCTGAAGAGAGCCAAAATGTCTATTTCAGACTGAAAAGTGCAAACATGTTCAATCATGCTATTTTCCACTCAAAGCGACAAATAAATGCAATATAACACAGGTTTCATAGCATACATCTAAAAAAAAGTCAGGCAATAACTGCAAAAGTCGTTTTAGAAGCAATTCTCGCTCACATAACTGAAAGGAAGAAAAAATGTTCATTTCAGACTAAAACCAGTGGAAACAAGTCGTAAAATGCTATTATCACTCCAAATGACACAAAAGTTACTAGTAACACAGGTTTACACAGCATATCCACAGCGTATATGTGAAAACGAGTGAGTCCTTTGCCAGATTCAGTCCGTTTAGATGCATTTAGGACTGACAAAGCTGAAGAGAGCCCAAATGTCTATTTCAGACTGAAAAGTGCAAACATGTTCAATCATGCTTATTTTCCACTCAAAGCGACAAATAAATGCAATATAACACAGGTTTCATAGAATACATCTAAAAACAAAAGTCAGACGATAACTGCAAAAGTCGTTTTAGAAGCAATTCTGACTCAAATAACTGAAAGGAAGACAAAATGTTCATTTCAGACTGAAACCAGTGGAAACAAGTCGTAAAATGCTATTATCACTCCAAATGACACAAAAGTTACTAGTAACACAGGTTTACACAGCATATCCACAGCATATATGTGAAAACGAGTGAGTCCTTTGCCAGATTCAGTCCTTTTAGATGCATTTAGGACTGACAAAGCTGAAGAGAGCCCAAATGTCTATTTCAAACTGAAAAGTGCAAACATGTTCAATCATGCTTATTTTCCACTCAAAGCGACAAATAAATGCAATATAACACAGGTTTCATAGAATACATCTAAAAAAAAAGTCAGACGATAACTGCAAAAGTCGTTTTAGAAGCAATTCTGACTCAAATAACTGAAAGGAAGACAAAATGTTCATTTCAGACTGAAACCAGTGGAAACAAGTCGTAAAATGCTATTATCACTCCAAATGACACAAAAATTACTAGTAACACAGGTTTACACAGCATATCCACAGCATATATGTGAAAACGAGTGAGTCCTTTGCCAGATTCAGTCCTTTTAGATGCATTTAGGACTGACAAAGCTGAAGAGAGCCCAAATGTCTATTTCAAACTGAAAAGTGCAAACATGTTCAATCATGCTTATTTTCCACTCAAAGCGACAAATAAATGCAATATAACACAGGTTTCATAGAATACATCTAAAAAAAAGTCAGACGATAACTGCAAAAGTCGTTTTAGAAGCAATTCTGACTCAAATAACTGAAAGGAAGACAAAATGTTCATTTCAGACTGAAACCAGTGGAAACAAGTCGTAAAATGCTATTATCACTCCAAATGACACAAAAGTTACTAGTAACACAGGTTTCCACAGCATATCCACAGCATATAAGTGAAAACGAGTGAGTCCTTTGCCAAATTCAGTCCTTTTAGATGCATTTAGGACTGACAAAGCTGAAGAGAGCCAAAATGTCTATTTCAGACTGAAAAGTGCAAACATGTTCAATCATGCTTATTTTCCACTCAAAGCGACAAATAAATGCAATATAACACAGGTTTCATAGAATACATCTAAAAAAAAGTCAGACGATAACTGCAAAAGTCGTTTTAGAAGCAATTCTGACTCAAATAACTGAAAGGAAGACAAAATGTTCATTTCAGACTGAAACCAGTGGAAACAAGTCGTAAAATGCTATTATCACTCCAAATGACACAAAAGTTACTAGTAACACAGGTTTCCACAGCATATCCACAGCATATAAGTGAAAACGAGTGAGTCCTTTGCCAGATTCAGTCCTTTTAGATGCATTTAGGACTGACAAAGCTGAAGAGAGCCCAAATGTCTATTTCAAACTGAAAAGTGCAAACATGTTCAATCATGCTTATTTTCCAGTCAAAGCGACAAATAAATGCAATATAACACAGGTTTAATAGAATACATCTAAAAAAAAGTCAGACGATAACTGCAAAAGTCGTTTTAGAAGCAATTCTGACTCAAATAACTGAAAGGAAGACAAAATGTTCATTTCAGACTGAAACCAGTGGAAACAAGTCGTAAAATGCTATTATCACTCCAAATGACACAAAAATTACTTGTAACACAGGTTTCCACAGCATATATGTGAAAACGAGTGAGTCCTTTGCCAGATTCAGTCCTTTTAGATGCATTTAGGACTGACAAAGCTGAAGAGAGCCAAAATGTCTATTTCAGACTGAAAAGTGCAAACATGTTCAATCTTGCTATTTTCCACTCAAAGCGACAAATAAATGAAGTATTACACAGGTTTCATATTATACATGTAAAAAAAAAAGTCAGACGATAACTGCAAAAGTCGTTTTTGAAGCAATTCTGACTCAAATAACTGAAAGGAAGACAAAATGTTCATTTCAGACTGAAACCAGTGGAAACAAGTCGTAAAATGCTATTATCACTCCAAATGACACAAAAGTTACGAGTAACACAGGTTTCCACAGCATATCCACAGCATATAAGTGAAAACGAGTGAGTCCTTTGCCAGATTCAGTCCTTTTAGATGCATTTAGGACTGACAAAGCTGAAGAGAGCCAAAATGTCTATTTCAGACTGAAAAGTGCAAACATGTTCAATCATGCTATTTTCCACTCAAAGCGACAAATAAATGCAATATAACACAGGTTTCATAGCATACATCTAAAAAAAAGTCAGGCAATAACTGCAAAAGTCGTTTTAGAAGCAATTCTCGCTCACATAACTGAAAGGAAGAAAAAATGTTCATTTCAGACTAAAACCAGTGGAAACAAGTCGTAAAATGCTATTATCACTCCAAATGACACAAAAGTTACTAGTAACACAGGTTTACACAGCATATCCACAGCATATATGTGAAAACGAGTGAGTCCTTTGCCAGATTCAGTCCTTTTAGATGCATTTAGGACTGACAAAGCTGAAGAGAGCCCAAATGTCTATTTCAGACTGTAAAGTGCAAACATGTTCAATCATGCTTATTTTCCACTCAAAGCGACAAATGAATGCAATATAACACAGGTTTCATAGAATACATCTAAAAAAAAGTCAGACGATAACTGCAAAAGTCGTTTTAGAAGCAATTCTGACTCAAATAACTGAAAGGAAGACAAAATGTTCATTTCAGACTGAAAGCAGTGGAAACAAGTCGTAAAATGCTATTATCACTCCAAATGACACAAAAGTTACTAGTACCACAGGTTTCCACAGCATATATGTGAAAACAAGTGAGTCCTTTGCCAGATTCAGTCCTTTTAGATGCATTTAGGACTGACAAAGCTGAAGAGAGCCCAAATGTCTATTTCAAACTGAAAAGTGCAAACATGTTCAATCATGCTTATTTTCCACTCAAAGCGACAAATAAATGCAATATAACACAGGTTTCATAGAATACATCTAAAAAAAAGTCAGACGATAACTGCAAAAGTCGTTTTAGAAGCAATTCTGACTCAAATAACTGAAAGGAAGACAAAATGTTCATTTCAGACTGAAACCAGTGGAAACAAGTCGTAAAATGCTATTATCACTCCAAATGACACAAAAGTTACTAGTAACACAGGTTTCCACAGCATATATGTGAAAACAAGTGAGTCCTTTGCCAGATTCAGTCCTTTTAGATGCATTTAGGACTGACAAAGCTGAAGAGAGCCAAAATGTCTATTTCAGACTGAAAAGTGCAAACATGTTCAATCATGCTTATTTTCCACTCAAAGCGACAAATAAATGCAATATAACACAGGTTTCATAGAATACATCTAAAAAAAAGTCAGACGATAACTGCAAAAGTCGTTTTAGAAGCAATTCTGACTCAAATAACTGAAAGGAAGACAAAATGTTCATTTCAGACTGAAACCAGTGGAAACAAGTCGTAAAATGCTATTATCACTCCAAATGACACAAAAGTTACTAGTAACACAGGTTTCCACAGCATATATGTGAAAACAAGTGAGTCCTTTGCCAGATTCAGTCCTTTTAGATGCATTTAGGACTGACAAAGCTGAAGAGAGCCAAAATGTCTATTTCAGACTGAAAAGTGCAAACATGTTCAATCATGCTTATTTTCCACTCAAAGCGACAAATAAATGCAATATAACACAGGTTTCATAGAATACATCTAAAAAAAAGTCAGACGATAACTGCAAAAGTCGTTTTAGAAGCAATTCTGACTCAAATAACTGAAAGGAAGACAAAATGTTCATTTCAGACTGAAACCAGTGGAAACAAGTCGTAAAATGCTATTATCACTCCAAATGACACAAAAATTACTTGTTTTCACATATATGCTGTGGAAACCTGTGTTACAAGTGAGTCCTTTGCCAGATTCAGTCCTTTTAGATGCATTTAGGACTGACAAAGCTCAAGAGAGCCCAAATGTCTATTTCAGACTGAAAAGTGCAAACATGTTCAATCATGCTTATTTTCCACTCAAAGCGACAAATGAATGCAATATAACACAGGTTTCATAGAATACATCTAAAAAAAAGTCAGACGATAACTGCAAAAGTCGTTTTAGAAGCAATTCTGACTCAAATAACTGAAAGGAAGACAAAATGTTCATTTCAGACTGAAACCAGTGGAAACAAGTCGTAAAATGCTATTATCACTCCAAATGACACAAAAGTTACTAGTAACACAGGTTTCCACAGCATATCCACAGCATATATGTGAAAACGAGTGAGTCCTTTGCCAGATTCAGTCCTTTTAGATGCATTTAGGACTGACAAAGCTGAAGAGAGCCAAAATGTCTATTTCAGACTGAAAAGTGCAAACATGTTCAATCATGCTTATTTTCCACTCAAAGCGACAAATAAATGCAATATAACACAGGTTTCATAGAATACATCTAAAAAAAAGTCAGACGATAACTGCAAAAGTCGTTTTAGAAGCAATTCTGACTCAAATAACTGAAAGGAAGAAAAAATGTTCATTTCAGACTGAAACCAGTGGAAACAAGTCGTAAAATGCTATTATCACTCCAAATGACACAAAAGTTACTAGTAACACAGGTTTCCACAGCATATCCACAGCATATAAGTGAAAACGAGTGAGTCCTTTGCCAGATTCAGTCCTTTTAGATGCATTTAGGACTGACAAAGCTGAAGAGAGCCAAAATGTCTATTTCAGACTGAAAAGTGCAAACATGTTCAATCTTGCTATTTTCCACTCAAAGCGACAAATAAATGAAATATAACACAGGTTTCATATTATACATGTAAAAAAAAAAAGTCAGGCGATAACTGCAAAAGTCGTTTTAGAAGCAATTCTGACTCAAATAACTGAAAGGAAGACAAAATGTTCATTTCAGACTAAAACCAGTGGAAACAAGTCGTAAAATGCTATTATCACTCCAAATGACACAAAAGTTACTAGTAACACAGGTTTCCACAGCATATCCACAGCATATATGTGAAAACGAGTGAGTCCTTTGCCAGATTCAGTCCTTTTAGATGCATTTAGGACTGACAAAGCTGAAGAGGGCCCAAATGTCTATTTCAGACTGAAAAGTGCAAACATGTTCAATCATGCTTATTTTCCACTCAAAGCGACAAATAAATGCAATATAACACAGGTTTCATAGAATACATCTAAAAAAAAGTCAGACGATAACTGCAAAAGTCGTTTTAGAAGCAATTCTGACTCAAATAACTGAAAGGAAGACAAAATGTTCATTTCAGACTGAAACCAGTGGAAACAAGTCGTAAAATGCTATTATCACTCCAAATGACACAAAAGTTACTAGTAACACAGGTTTCCACAGCATATCCACAGCATATATGTGAAAACGAGTGAGTCCTTTGCCAGATTCAGTCCTTTTTGATGCATTTAGGACTGACAAAGCTGAAGAGAGCCCAAATGTCTATTTCAGACTGAAAAGTGCAAACATGTTCAATCATGCTATTTTCCACTCAAAGCGACAAATAAATGAAGTATTACACAGGTTTCATATTATACATGTAAAAAAAAAAGTCAGACGATAACTGCAAAAGTCGTTTTAGAAGCAATTCTGACTCAAATAACTGAAAGGAAGACAAAATGTTCATTTCAGACTGAAACCAGTGGAAACAAGTCGTAAAATGCTATTATCACTCCAAATGACACAAAAATTACTTGTAACACAGGTTTCCACAGCATATATGTGAAAACGAGTGAGTCCTTTGCCAGATTCAGTCCTTTTAGATGCATTTAGGACTGACAAAGCTGAAGAGAGCCAAAATGTCTATTTCAGACTGAAAAGTGCAAACATGTTCAATCATGCTATTTTCCACTCAAAGCGACAAATGAATGCAATATAACACAGGTTTCATAGCATACATCTAAAAAAAAGTCAGGCAATAACTGCAAAAGTCGTTTTAGAAGCAATTCTCGCTCACATAACTGAAAGGAAGAAAAAATGTTCATTTCAGACTACACCAGTGGAAACAAGTCGTAAAATGCTATTACCACTCCAAATGACACAAAAGTTACTAGTAACACAGGTTTACACAGCATATCCACAGCATATATGTGAAAACGAGTGAGTCCTTTGCCAGATTCAGTCCTTTTAGATGCATTTAGGACTGACAAAGCTGAAGAGAGCCCAAATGTCTATTTCAGACTGAAAAGTGCAAACATGTTCAATCATGCTTATTTTCCACTCAAAGCGACAAATAAATGCAATATAACACAGGTTTCATAGAATACATCTAAAAAAAAGTCAGACGATAACTGCAAAAGTCGTTTTAGAAGCAATTCTGACTCAAATAACTGAAAGGAAGACAAAGTGTTCATTTCAGACTGAAACCAGTGGAAACAAGTCGTAAAATGCTATTATCACTCCAAATGACACAAAAATTACTTGTAACACAGGTTTCCACAGCATATATGTGAAAACGAGTGAGTCCTTTGCCAGATTCAGTCCTTTTAGATGCATTTAGGACTGACAAAGCTGAAGAGAGCCCAAATGTCTATTTCAGACTGAAAAGTGCAAACATGTTCAATCATGCTTATTTTCCACTCAAAGCGACAAATGAATGCAATATAACACAGGTTTCATAGAATACATCTAAAAAAAAGTCAGACGATAACTGCAAAAGTCGTTTTAGAAGCAATTCTGACTCGAATAACTGAAAGGAAGACAAAATGTTCATTTCAGACTGAAAGCAGTGGAAACAAGTCGTAAAATGCTATTATCACTCCAAATGACACAAAAGTTACTAGTAACACAGGTTTCCACAGCATATATGTGAAAACAAGTGAGTCCTTTGCCAGATTCAGTCCTTTTAGATGCATTTAGGACTGACAAAGCTGAAGAGAGCCAAAATGTCTATTTCAGACTGAAAAGTGCAAACATGTTCAATCATGCTATTTTCCACTCAAAGCGACAAATGAATGCAATATAACACAGGTTTCATAGAATACATCTAAAAAAAAGTCAGACGATAACTGCAAAAGTCGTTTTAGAAGCAATTCTCGCTCACATAACTGCAAGGAAGAAAAAATGTTCATTTCAGACTAAAACCAGTGGAAACAAGTCGTAAAATGCTATTATCACTCCAAATGACACAAAAGTTACTAGTAACACAGGTTTCCACAGCATATCCACAGCATATATGTGAAAACGAGTGAGTCCTTTGCCAGATTCAGTCCTTTTAGATGCATTTAGGACTGACAAAGCTGAAGAGAGCCCAAATGTCTATTTCAGACTGAAAAGTGCAAACATGTTCAATCATGCTTATTTTCCACTCAAAGCGACAAATAAATGAAGTATTACACAGGTTTCATATTATACATGTAAAAAAAAAAGTCAGACGATAACTGCAAAAGTCGTTTTAGAAGCAATTCTGACTCAAATAACTGAAAGGAAGACAAAATGTTCATTTCAGACTGAAACCAGTGGAAACAAGTCGTAAAATGCTATTATCACTCCAAATGACACAAAAATTACTTGTTTTCACATATATGCTGTGGAAACCTGTGTTTCTAATAGAGAAATTTTCTGTGTTGATGTTTCAAAATGTTTCTGTGAAACCTGTGTTTCTAATAGAGAGCCCAAATGTCTATTTCAGACTGAAAAGTGCAAACATGTTCAATCATGCTATTTTCCACTCAAAGCGACAAATAAATGAAGTATTACACAGGTTTCATATTATACATGTAAAAAAAAAAGTCAGACGATAACTGCAAAAGTCGTTTTAGAAGCAATTCTGACTAAAATAACTGAAAGGAAGACAAAATGTTCATTTCAGACTAAAACCAGTGGAAACAAGTCGTAAAATGCTATTATCACTCCAAATGACACAAAAGTTACTAGTAACACAGGTTTCCACAGCATAACCACAGCATATATGTGAAAACGAGTGAGTCCTTTGCCAGATTCAGTCCTTTTAGATGCATTTAGGACTGACAAAGCTGAAGAAAGCCCAAATGTCTATTTCAGACTGAAAAGTGCAAACATGTTCAATCATGCTATTTTCCACTCAAAGCGACAAATAAATGAAGTATTACACAGGTTTCATATTATACATGTAAAAAAAAAAGTCAGACGATAACTGCAAAAGTCGTTTTAGAAGCAATTCTGACTAAAATAACTGAAAGGAAGACAAAATGTTCATTTCAGACTGAAACCAGTGGAAACAAGTCGTAAAATGCTATTATCACTCCAAATGACACAAAAATTACTTGTTTTCACATATATGCTGTGGAAACCTGTGTTACAAGTGAGTCCTTTGCCAGATTCAGTCCTTTTAGATGCATTTAGGACTGACAAAGCTGAAGAGACCCCAAATGTCTATTTCAAACTGAAAAGTGCAAACATGTTCAATCATGCTTATTTTCCACTCAAAGCGACAAATAAATGCAATATAACACAGGTTTCATAGAATACATCTAAAAAAAAGTCAGGCGATAACTGCAAAAGTCGTTTTAGAAGCAATTCTGACTCAAATAACTGAAAGGAAGACAAAATGTTCATTTCAGACTGAAAGCAGTGGAAACAAGTCGTAAAATGCTATTATCACTCCAAATGACACAAAAGTTACTAGTAACACAGGTTTCCACAGCATATTTGTGAAAACAAGTGAATCCTTTGCCAGATTAAGTCCTTTTAGATTCATTTAGGACTGACAAAGCTGAAGAGAGCCAAAATGTCTATTTCAGACTGAAAAGTGCAAACATGTTCAATCTTGCTATTTTCCACTCAAAGCGACAAATAAATGAAATATAACACAGGTTTCATATTATACATGTAAAAAAAGTCAGGCGATAACTGCAAAAGTCGTTTTAGAAGCAATTCTGACTCGAATAACTGAAAGGAAGACAAAATGTTCATTTCAGACTAAAACCAGTGGAAACAAGTCGTAAAATGCTATTATCACTCCAAATGACACAAAAGTTACTAGTAACACAGGTTTCCACAGCATATCCACAGCATATATGTGAAAACGAGTGAGTCCTTTGCCAGATTCAGTCCTTTTAGATGCATTTAGGACTGACAATGCTGAAGAGAGCCCAAATGTCTATTTCAGACTGAAAAGTACAAACATGTTCAATCATGCTATTTTCCACTCAAAGCGACAAATAAATGAAATATTACACAGGTTTCATATCATACATGTAAAAAAAAGTCAGACGATAACTGCAAAAGTCGTTTTAGAAGCAATTCTGACTCAAATAACTGAAAGGAAGACAAAGTGTTCATTTCAGACTAAAACAAGTGGAAACAAGTCGTAAAATGCTATTATCACTCCAAATGACACAAAAATTACTTGTAAGACAGGTTTCCACAGCATATATGTGAAAACGAGTGAGTCCTTTGCCAGATTCAGTCCTTTTAGATGCATTTAGGACTGACAAAGCTGAAGAGAGCCCAAATGTCTATTTCAGACTGAAAAGTGCAAACATGTTCAATCATGCTATTTTCCACTCAAAGCGACAAATAAATGAAGTATTACACAGGTTTCATATTATACATGTAAAAAAAAAAGTCAGACGATAACTGCAAAAGTCGTTTTAGAAGCAATTCTGACTCAAATAACTGAAAGGAAGAAGAAATATTCATTTCAGACTGAAACCAGTGGAAACAAGTCGTAAAATGCTATTATCACTCCAAATGACACAAAAATTACTTGTTTTCACATATATGCTGTGGAAACCTGTGTTACAAGTGAGTCCTTTGCCAGATTCAGTCCTTTTAGATGCATTTAGGACTGACAAAGCTGAAGAGAGCCCAAATGTCTATTTCAAACTGAAAAGTGCAAACATGTTCAATCATGCTTATTTTCCACTCAAAGCGACAAATAAATGAAGTATTACACAGGTTTCATATTATACATGTAAAAAAAAAAGTCAGACGATAACTGCAAAAGTCCTTTTAGAAGCAATTCTGACTCGAATAACTGAAAGGAAGACCAAATGTTCATTTCAGACTAAAACCAGTGGAAACAAGTCGTAAAATGCTATTATCACTCCAAATGACACAAAAGTTACTAGTAACACAGGTTTCCACAGCATATCCACAGCATATATGTGAAAACGAGTGAGTCCTTTGCCAGATTCAGTCCTTTTTGATGCATTTAGGACTGACAAAGCTGAAGAGAGCCCAAATGTCTATTTCAGACTGAAAAGTGCAAACATGTTCAATCATGCTATTTTCCACTCAAAGCGACAAATAAATGAAATATTACACAGATTTCATATTATACATGTAAAAAAAAAAGTCAGGCGATAACTGCAAAAGTCGTTTTAGAAGCAATTCTGACTGAAATAGCTGAAAGGAAGACAAAATGTTCATTTCAGACTGAAACCAGTGGAAACAAGTCGTAAAATGCTATTATCACTCCAAATGACACAAAAGTTAGTAGTAGCACAGGTTTCCACAGCATATATGTGAAAACAAGTGAGTCCTTTGCCAGATTCAGTCCTTTTTGATGCATTTAGGACTGACAAAGCTGAAGAAAGCCCAAATGTCTATTTCAGACTGAAAAGTACAAACATGTTCAATCATGCTATTTTCCACTCAAAGCGACAAATAAATGAAATATTACACAGGTTTCATATTATACATGTAAAAAAAAAAGTCAGGCGATAACTGCAAAAGTCGTTTTAGAAGCAATTCTGACTCAAATAACTGAAAGGAAGACAAAATGTTCATTTCAGACTGAAACCAGTGGAAACAAGTCGTAAAATGCTATTATCACTCCAAATGACACAAAAATTACTTGTTTTCACATATATGCTGTGGAAACCTGTGTTACAAGTGAGTCCTTTGCCAGATTCAGTCCTTTTAGATGCATTTAGGACTGACAAAGCTGAAGAGAGCCCAAATGTCTATTTCAAACTGAAAAGTGCAAACATGTTCAATCATGCTTATTTTCCACTCAAAGCGACAAATAAATGCAATATAACACAGGTTTCATAGAATACATCTAAAAAAAAGTCAGACGATAACTACAAAAGTCGTTTTAGAAGCAATTCTGACTCAAATAACTGAAAGGAAGACAAAGTGTTCATTTCAGACTAAAACAAGTGGAAACAAGTCGTAAAATGCTATTATCACTCCAAATGACACAAAAATTACTTGTAACACAGGTTTCCACAGCATATATGTGAAAACGAGTGAGTCCTTTGCCAGATTCAGTCCTTTTAGATGCATTTAGGACTGACAAAGCTGAAGAGAGCCCAAATGTCTATTTCAAACTGAAAAGTGCAAACATGTTCAATCATGCTTATTTTCCACTCAAAGCGACAAATAAATGAAGTATTACACAGGTTTCATATTATACATGTAAAAAAAAAAGTCAGACGATAACTGCAAAAGTCGTTTTAGAAGCAATTCTGACTCAAATAACTGAAAGGAAGACAAAATGTTCATTTCAGACTGAAACCAGTGGAAACAAGTCGTAAAATGCTATTATCACTCCAAATGACACAAAAATTACTTGTTTTCACATATATGCTGTGGAAACCTGTGTTACAAGTGAGTCCTTTGCCAGATTCAGTCCTTTTAGATGCATTTAGGACTGACAAAGCTGAAGAGAGCCCAAATGTCTATTTCAGACTGAAAAGTGCAAACATGTTCAATCATGCTATTTTCCACTCAAAGCGACAAATAAATGAAATATTACACAGATTTCATATTATACATGTAAAAAAAAAAGTCAGACGATAACTGCAAAAGTCGTTTTAGAAGCAATTCTGACTGAAATAGCTGAAAGGAAGACAAAATGTTCATTTCAGACTGAAACCAGTGGAAACAAGTCGTAAAATGCTATTATCACTCCAAATGACACAAAAGTTACTAGTAACACAGGTTTCCACAGCATATCCACAGCATATATGTGAAAACGAGTGAGTCCTTTGCCAGATTCAGTCCTTTTAGATGCATTTAGGACTGACAAAGCTGAAGAGAGCCAAAATGTCTATTTCAGACTGAAAAGTGCAAACATGTTCAATCATGCTATTTTCCACTCAAAGCGACAAATAAATGAAATATTACACAGATTTCATATTATACATGTAAAAAAAAAAGTCAGGCGATAACTGCAAAAGTCGTTTTAGAAGCAATTCTGACTGAAATAGCTGAAAGGAAGACAAAATGTTCATTTCAGACTGAAACCAGTGGAAACAAGTCGTAAAATGCTATTATCACTCCAAATGACACAAAAGTTAGTAGTAGCACAGGTTTCCACAGCATATATGTGAAAACAAGTGAGTCCTTTGCCAGATTCAGTCCTTTTTGATGCATTTAGGACTGACAAAGCTGAAAAAAGCCCAAATGTCTATTTCAGACTGAAAAGTACAAACATGTTCAATCATGCTATTTTCCACTCAAAGCGACAAATAAATGAAATATTACACAGGTTTCATATTATACATGTAAAAAAAAAAGTCAGGCGATAACTGCAAAAGTCGTTTTAGAAGCAATTCTGACTCAAATAACTGAAAGGAAGACAAAATGTTCATTTCAGACTGAAACCAGTGGAAACAAGTCGTAAAATGCTATTATCACTCCAAATGACACAAAAATTACTTGTTTTCACATATATGCTGTGGAAACCTGTGTTACAAGTGAGTCCTTTGCCAGATTCAGTCCTTTTAGATGCATTTAGGACTGACAAAGCTGAAGAGAGCCCAAATGTCTATTTCAAACTGAAAAGTGCAAACATGTTCAATCATGCTTATTTTCCACTCAAAGCGACAAATAAATGCAATATAACACAGGTTTCATAGAATACATCTAAAAAAAAGTCAGACGATAACTACAAAAGTCGTTTTAGAAGCAATTCTGACTCAAATAACTGAAAGGAAGACAAAGTGTTCATTTCAGACTAAAACAAGTGGAAACAAGTCGTAAAATGCTATTATCACTCCAAATGACACAAAAATTACTTGTAACACAGGTTTCCACAGCATATATGTGAAAACGAGTGAGTCCTTTGCCAGATTCAGTCCTTTTAGATGCATTTAGGACTGACAAAGCTGAAGAGAGCCCAAATGTCTATTTCAAACTGAAAAGTGCAAACATGTTCAATCATGCTTATTTTCCACTCAAAGCGACAAATAAATGAAGTATTACACAGGTTTCATATTATACATGTAAAAAAAAACAGTCAGACGATAACTGCAAAAGTCGTTTTAGAAGCAATTCTGACTGAAATAACTGAAAGGAAGACAAAATGTTCATTTCAGACTAAAACCAGTGGAAACAAGTCGTAAAATGCTATTGTCACTCCAAATGACACAAAAATTACTTGTTTTCACATATATGCTGTGGAAACCTGTGTTACAAGTGAGTCCTTTGCCAGATTCAGTCCTTTTAGATGTATTTAGGACTGACAAAGCTGAAGAGAGCCCAAATGTCTATTTCAAACTGAAAAGTGCAAACATGTTCAATCATGCTATTTTCCACTCAAAGCGACAAATAAATGAAATATAACATAAGTTTCATAGCATACATCTAAAAAAAAGTAAGGCAATAACTGCAAAAGTCGTTTTAGAAGCAATTCTGACTCAAATAACTGAAAGGAAGACAAAATGTTCATTTCAGACTGAAACCAGTGGAAACAAGTCGTAAAATGCTATTATCACTCCAAATGACACAAGAGTTACTTGTAACACAGGTTTCCACAGCATATATGTGAAAACAAGTGAGTCCTTTGCCAGATTTAGTCATTTTAGATGCATTTAGGACTGACAAAGCTGAAGAGAGCGAAAATGTCTATTTCAGACTGAAAAGTGCAAACATGTTCAATCATGCTATTTTCCACTCAAAGCGACAAATAAATGAAATATGACACAGGTTTCATAGCATACATGTAAAAAAAAAAGTCAGGCGATAACTGCAAAAGTCGTTTTAGAAGCAATTCTGACTCAAATAACTGAAAGGAAGACAAAATGTTCATTTCAGACTGAAACCAGTGGAAACAAGTCGTAAAATGCTATTATCACTCCAAATGACACAAAAATTACTTGTTTTCACATATATGCTGTGGAAACCTGTGTTAAAAGTGAGTCCTTTGCCAGATTCAGTCCTTTTAGATGCATTTAGGACTGACAAAGCTGAAGAGAGCCCAAATGTCTATTTCAAACTGAAAAGTGCAAACATGTTCAATCATGCTTATTTTCCACTCAAAGCGACAAATAAATGCAATATAACACAGGTTTCATAGAATACATCTAAAAAAAAGTCAGACGATAACTACAAAAGTCGTTTTAGAAGCAATTCTGACTCAAATAACTGAAAGGAAGACAAAGTGTTCATTTCAGACTAAAACAAGTGGAAACAAGTCGTAAAATGCTATTATCACTCCAAATGACACAAAAATTACTTGTAACACAGGCTTCCACAGCATATATGTGAAAACGAGTGAGTCCTTTGCCAGATTCAGTCCTTTTAGATGCATTTAGGACTGACAAAGCTGAAGAGAGCCCAAATGTCTATTTCAGACTGAAAAGTGCAAACATGTTCAATCATGCTTATTTTCCACTCAAAGCGACAAATGAATGCAATATAACACAGGTTTCATAGAATACATCTAAAAAAAAGTCAGACGATAACTGCAAAAGTCGTTTTAGAAGCAATTCTGACTCGAATAACTGAAAGGAAGACAAAATGTTCATTTCAGACTGAAAGCAGTGGAAACAAGTCGTAAAATGCTATTATCACTCCAAATGACACAAAAGTTACTAGTAACACAGGTTTCCACAGCATATCCACAGCATATATGTGAAAACGAGTGAGTCCTTTGCCAGATTCAGTCCTTTTAGATGCATTTAGGACTGACAAAGCTGAAGAGAGCCCAAATGTCTATTTCAGACTGAAAAGTGCAAACATGTTCAATCATGCTTATTTTCCACTCAAAGCGACAAATAAATGCAATATAACACAGGTTTCATAGAATACATCTAAAAAAAAGTCAGACGATAACTGCAAAAGTCGTTTTAGAAGCAATTCTGACTCAAATAACTGAAAGGAATACAAAGTGTTCATTTCAGACTGAAACCAGTGGAAACAAGTCGTAAAATGCTATTATCACTCCAAATGACACAAAAATTACTTGTAACACAGGTTTCCACAGCATATATGTGAAAACGAGTGAGTCCTTTGCCAGATTCAGTCCTTTTAGATGCATTTAGGACTGACAAAGCTGAAGAGAGCCCAAATGTCTATTTCAGACTGAAAAGTGCAAACATGTTCAATCATGCTTATTTTCCACTCAAAGCGACAAATGAATGCAATATAACACAGGTTTCATAGAATACATCTAAAAAAAAGTCAGACGATAACTGCAAAAGTCGTTTTAGAAGCAATTCTGACTCGAATAACTGAAAGGAAGACAAAATGTTCATTTCAGACTGAAAGCAGTGGAAACAAGTCGTAAAATGCTATTATCACTCCAAATGACACAAAAGTTACTAGTAACACAGGTTTCCACAGCATATCCACAGCATATATGTGAAAACGAGTGAGTCCTTTGCCAGATTCAGTCCTTTTAGATGCATTTAGGACTGACAAAGCTGAAGAGAGCCCAAATGTCTATTTCAGACTGAAAAGTGCAAACATGTTCAATCATGCTTATTTTCCACTCAAAGCGACAAATAAATGAAGTATTACACAGGTTTCATATTATACATGTAAAAAAAAAAGTCAGACGATAACTGCAAAAGTCGTTTTAGAAGCAATTCTGACTCAAATAACTGAAAGGAAGACAAAATGTTCATTTCAGACTGAAACCAGTGGAAACAAGTCGTAAAATGCTATTATCACTCCAAATGACACAAAAATTACTTGTTTTCACATATATGCTGTGGAAACCTGTGTTACAAGTGAGTCCTTAGCCAGATTCAGTCCTTTTAGATGCATTTAGGACTGACAAAGCTGAAAAGAGCCCAAATGTCTATTTTAAACTGAAAAGTGCAAACATGTTCAATCATGCTTATTTTCCACTCAAAGCGACAAATAAATGCAATATAACACAGGTTTCATAGAATACATCTAAAAAAAAGTCAGACGATAACTGCAAAAGTCGTTTTAGAAGCAATTCTGACTCAAATAACTGAAAGGAAGACAAAGTGTTCATTTCAGACTAAAACAAGTGGAAACAAGTCGTAAAATGCTATTATCACTCCAAATGACACAAAAATTACTTGTAACACAGGTTTCCACAGCATATATGTGAAAACGAGTGAGTCCTTTGCCAGATTCAGTCCTTTTAGATGCATTCAGGACTGACAAAGCTGAAGAGAGCCCAAATGTCTATTTCAAACTGAAAAGTGCAAACATGTTCAATCATGCTTATTTTCCACTCAAAGCGACAAATAAATGAAGTATTACACAGGTTTCATATTATACATGTAAAAAAAAAAGTCAGACGATAACTGCAAAAGTCGTTTTAGAAGCAATTCTGACTCAAATAACTGAAAGGAAGACAAAATGTTCATTTCAGACTGAAAGCAGTGGAAACAAGTCGTAAAATGCTATTATCACTCCAAATGACACAAAAATTACTTGTTTTCACATATATGCTGTGGAAACCTGTGTTACAAGTGAGTCCTTTGCCAGATTCAGTCCTTTTAGATGCATTTAGGACTGACAAAGCTGAAGAGAGCCCAAATGTCTATTTCAGACTGAAAAGTGCAAACATGTTCAATCATGCTATTTTCCACTCAAAGCGACAAATAAATGAAGTATTACACAGGTTTCATATTATACATGTAAAAAAAAAAGTCAGACGATAACTGCAAAAGTCGTTTTAGAAGCAATTCTGACTCAAATAACTGAAAGGAAGACAAAATGTTCATTTCAGACTGAAACCAGTGGAAAAAAGTCGTAAAATGCTATTATCACTCCAAATGACACAAAAATTACTTGTTTTCACATATATGCTGTGGAAACCTGTGTTACAAGTGAGTCCTTTGCCAGATTCAGTCCTTTTAGATGCATTTAGGACTGACAAAGCTGAAGAGAGCCCAAATGTCTATTTCAAACTGAAAAGTGCAAACATGTTCAATCATGCTTATTTTCCACTCAAAGCGACAAATAAATGAAGTATTACACAGGTTTCATATTATACATGTAAAAAAAAAAGTCAGACGATAACTGCAAAAGTCCTTTTAGAAGCAATTCTGACTCGAATAACTGAAAGGAAGACAAAATGTTCATTTCAGACTAAAACCAGTGGAAACAAGTCGTAAAATGCTATTATCACTCCAAATGACACAAAAGTTACTAGTAACACAGGTTTCCACAGCATATCCACAGCATATATGTGAAAACGAGTGAGTCCTTTGCCAGATTCAGTCCTTTTTGATGCATTTAGGACTGACAAAGCTGAAGAGAGCCCAAATGTCTATTTCAGACTGAAAAGTGCAAACATGTTCAATCATGCTTATTTTCCACTCAAAGCGACAAATAAATGAAGTATTACACAGGTTTCATATTATACATGTAAAAAAAAAAGTCAGACGATAACTGCAAAAGTCGTTTTAGAAGCAATTCTGACTCAAATAACTGAAAGGAAGACAAAATGTTCATTTCAGACTGAAACCAGTGGAAACAAGTCGTAAAATGCTATTATCACTCCAAATGACACAAAAATTACTTGTTTTCACATATATGCTGTGGAAACCTGTGTTTCTAATAGAGAAATTTTCTGTGTTGATGTTTCAAAATGTTTCTGTGAAACCTGTGTTTCTAATAGAGAGCCCAAATGTCTATTTCAGACTGAAAAGTGCAAACATGTTCAATCATGCTATTTTCCACTCAAAGCGACAAATAAATGAAGTATTACACAGGTTTCATATTATACATGTAAAAAAAAAAGTCAGACGATAACTGCAAAAGTCGTTTTAGAAGCAATTCTGACTAAAATAACTGAAAGGAAGACAAAATGTTCATTTCAGACTAAAACCAGTGGAAACAAGTCGTGAAATGCTATTATCACTCCAAATGACACAAAAGTTACTAGTAACACAGGTTTCCACAGCATATCCACAGCATATATGTGAAAACGAGTGAGTCCTTTGCCAGATTCAGTCCTTTTAGATGCATTTAGGACTGACAAAGCTGAAGAAAGCCCAAATGTCTATTTCAGACTGAAAAGTGCAAACATGTTCAATCATGCTATTTTCCACTCAAAGCGACAAATAAATGAAGTATTACACAGGTTTCATATTATACATGTAAAAAAAAAAGTCAGACGATAACTGCAAAAGTCGTTTTAGAAGCAATTCTGACTCAAATAACTGAAAGGAAGACAAAATGTTCATTTCAGACTGAAACCAGTGGAAACAAGTCGTAAAATGCTATTATCACTCCAAATGACACAAAAATTACTTGTTTTCACATATATGCTGTGGAAACCTGTGTTACAAGTGAGTCCTTTGCCAGATTCAGTCCTTTTAGATGCATTTAGGACTGACAAAGCTGAAGAGAGCCCAAATGTCTATTTCAAACTGAAAAGTGCAAACATGTTCAATCATGCTTATTTTCCACTCAAAGCGACAAATAAATGCAATATAACACAGGTTTCATAGAATACATCTAAAAAAAAGTCAGACGATAACTGCAAAAGTCGTTTTAGAAGCAATTCTGACTCGAATAACTGAAAGGAAGACAAAATGTTCATTTCAGACTAAAACCAGTGGAAACAAGTCGTAAAATGCTATTATCACTCCAAATGACACAAAAGTTACTAGTAACACAGGTTTCCACAGCATATCCACAGCATATATGTGAAAACGAGTGAGTCCTTTGCCAGATTCAGTCCTTTTAGATGCATTTAGGACTGACAAAGCTGAAGAAAGCCCAAATGTCTATTTCAGACTGAAAAGTGCAAACATGTTCAATCATGCTATTTTCCACTCAAAGCGACAAATAAATGAAGTATTACACAGGTTTCATATTATACATGTAAAAAAAAAAGTCAGGTGATAACTGCAAAAGTCGTTTTAGAAGCAATTCTGACTCAAATAACTGAAAGGAAGACAAAATGTTCATTTCAGACTGAAACCAGTGGAAACAAGTCGTAAAATGCTATTATCACTCCAAATGACACAAAAATTACTTGTTTTCACATATATGCTGTGGAAACCTGTGTTACAAGTGATCCTTAGCCAGATTCAGTCCTTTTAGATGCATTTAGGACTGACAAAGCTGAAAAGAGCCCAAATGTCTATTTTAAACTGAAAAGTGCAAACATGTTCAATCATGCTTATTTTCCACTCAAAGCGACAAATAAATGCAATATAACACAGGTTTCATAGAATACATCTAAAAAAAAGTCAGACGATAACTGCAAAAGTCGTTTTAGAAGCAATTCTGACTCAAATAACTGAAAGGAAGACAAAGTGTTCATTTCAGACTAAAACAAGTGGAAACAAGTCGTAAAATGCTATTATCACTCCAAATGACACAAAAATTACTTGTAACACAGGTTTCCACAGCATATATGTGAAAACGAGTGAGTCCTTTGCCAGATTCAGTCCTTTTAGATGCATTCAGGACTGACAAAGCTGAAGAGAGCCCAAATGTCTATTTCAGACTGAAAAGTGCAAACATGTTCAATCATGCTATTTTCCACTCAAAGCGACAAATAAATGAAGTATTACACAGGTTTCATATTATACATGTAAAAAAAAAAGTCAGACGATAACTGCAAAAGTCGTTTTAGAAGCAATTCTGACTCAAATAACTGAAAGGAATCAAAATGTTCATTTCAGACTGAAACCAGTGGAAAAAAGTCGTAAAATGCTATTATCACTCCAAATGACACAAAAATTACTTGTTTTCACATATATGCTGTGGAAACCTGTGTTACAAGTGAGTCCTTTGCCAGATTCAGTCCTTTTAGATGCATTTAGGACTGACAAAGCTGAAGAGAGCCCAAATGTCTATTTCAAACTGAAAAGTGCAAACATGTTCAATCATGCTTATTTTCCACTCAAAGCGACAAATAAATGAAGTATTACACAGGTTTCATATTATACATGTAAAAAAAAAAGTCAGACGATAACTGCAAAAGTCCTTTTAGAAGCAATTCTGACTCGAATAACTGAAAGGAAGACAAAATGTTCATTTCAGACTAAAACCAGTGGAAACAAGTCGTAAAATGCTATTATCACTCCAAATGACACAAAAGTTACTAGTAACACAGGTTTCCACAGCATATCCACAGCATATATGTGAAAACGAGTGAGTCCTTTGCCAGATTCAGTCCTTTTTGATGCATTTAGGACTGACAAAGCTGAAGAGAGCCCAAATGTCTATTTCAGACTGAAAAGTGCAAACATGTTCAATCATGCTATTTTCCACTCAAAGCGACAAATAAATGAAATATTACACAGATTTCATATTATACATGTAAAAAAAAAAGTCAGGCGATAACTGCAAAAGTCGTTTTAGAAGCAATTCTGACTGAAATAGCTGAAAGGAAGACAAAATGTTCATTTCAGACTGAAACCAGTGGAAACAAGTCGTAAAATGCTATTATCACTCCAAATGACACAAAAGTTAGTAGTAGCACAGGTTTCCACAGCATATATGTGAAAACAAGTGAGTCCTTTGCCAGATTCAGTCCTTTTTGATGCATTTAGGACTGACAAAGCTGAAGAAAGCCCAAATGTCTATTTCAGACTGAAAAGTACAAACATGTTCAATCATGCTACTTTCCACTCAAAGCGACAAATAAATGAAATATTACACAGGTTTCATAGCATACATGTAAAAAAAAAAGTCAGGCGATAACTGCAAAAGTCGTTTTAGAAGCAATTCTGACTCTAACTGAAAGGAAGACAAAATGTTCATTTCAGACTGAAACCAGTGGAAACAAGTCGTAAAATGCTATTATCACTCCAAATGACACAAAAATTACTTGTTTTCACATATATGCTGTGGAAACCTGTGTTACAAGTGAGTCCTTTGCCAGATTCAGTCCTTTTAGATGCATTTAGGACTGACAAAGCTGAAGAGAGCCCAAATGTCTATTTCAAACTGAAAAGTGCAAACATGTTCAATCATGCTTATTTTCCACTCAAAGCGACAAATAAATGCAATATAACACAGGTTTCATAGAATACATCTAAAAAAAAGTCAGACGATAACTACAAAAGTCGTTTTAGAAGCAATTCTGACTCAAATAACTGAAAGGAAGACAAAATGTTCATTTCAGACTGAAACAAGTGGAAACAAGTCGTAAAATGCTATTATCACTCCAAATGACACAAAAATTACTTGTAACATAGGTTTCCACAGCATATATGTGAAAACGAGTGAGTCCTTTGCCAGATTCAGTCCTTTTAGATGCATTTAGGACTGACAAAGCTGAAGAGAGCCCAAATGTCTATTTCAAACTGAAAAGTGCAAACATGTTCAATCATGCTTATTTTCCACTCAAAGCGACAAATAAATGCAATATAACACAGGTTTCATAGAATACATCTAAAAAAAAGTCAGACGATAACTGCAAAAGTCGTTTTAGAAGCAATTCTGACTCAAATAACTGAAAGGAAGACAAAATGTTCATTTCAGACTAAAACCAGTGGAAACAAGTCGTAAAATGCTATTATCACTCCAAATGACACAAAAGTTACTAGTAACACAGGTTTCCACAGCATATATGTGAAAACAAGTGAGTCCTTTGCCAGATTTAGTCCTTTTAGATGCATTTAGGACTGACAAAGCTGAAGAGAGCCAAAATGTCTATTTCAGACTGAAAAGTGCAAACATGTTCAATCATGCTATTTTCCACTCAAAGCGACAAATAAATGAAATATGACACAGGTTTCATAGCATACATCTAAAAAAAAGTAAGGCAATAACTGCAAAAGTCGTTTTAGAAGCAATTCTGACTGAAATAACTGAAAGGAAGACAAAATGTTCATTTCAGACTAAAACCAGTGGAAACAAGTCGTAAAATGCTATTGTCACTCCAAATGACACAAAAATTACTTGTTTTCACATATATGCTGTGGAAACCTGTGTTACAAGTGAGTCCTTTGCCAGATTCAGTCCTTTTAGATGTATTTAGGACTGACAAAGCTGAAGAGAGCCCAAATGTCTATTTCAAACTGAAAAGTGCAAACATGTTCAATCATGCTATTTTCCACTCAAAGCGACAAATAAATGAAATATAACATAGGTTTCATAGCATACATCTAAAAAAAAGTAAGGCAATAACTGCAAAAGTCGTTTTAGAAGCAATTCTGACTCAAATAACTGAAAGGAAGACAAAATGTTCATTTCAGACTGAAACCAGTGGAAACAAGTCGTAAAATGCTATTATCACTCCAAATGACACAAGAGTTACTTGTAACACAGGTTTCCACAGCATATATGTGAAAACAAGTGAGTCCTTTGCCAGATTTAGTCATTTTAGATGCATTTAGGACTGACAAAGCTGAAGAGAGCGAAAATGTCTATTTCAGACTGAAAAGTGCAAACATGTTCAATCATGCTATTTTCCACTCAAAGCGACAAATAAATGAAATATGACACAGGTTTCATAGCATACATGTAAAAAAAAAAGTCAGGCGATAACTGCAAAAGTCGTTTTAGAAGCAATTCTGACTCAAATAACTGAAAGGAAGACAAAATGTTCATTTCAGACTGAAACCAGTGGAAACAAGTCGTAAAATGCTATTATCACTCCAAATGACACAAAAATTACTTGTAACACAGGTTTCCACAGCATATATGTGAAAACAAGTGAGTCCTTTGCCAGATTTAGTCCTTTTAGATGCATTTAGGACTGACAAAGCTGAAGAGAGCCAAAATGTCTATTTCAGACTGAAAAGTGCAAACATGTTCAATCATGCTATTTTCCACTCAAAGCGACAAATAAATGAAATATAACACAGGTTTCATAGCATACATGTAAAAAAAAAAAGTCAGGCGATAACTGCAAAAGTCGCTTTAGAAGCAATTCTGACTCAAATAACTGAAAGGAAGACAAAATGTTCATTTCAGACTGAAACCAGTGGAAACAAGTCGTAAAATGCTATTATCACTCCAAATGACACAAGAGTTACTTGTAACACAGGTTTCCACAGCATATATGTGAAAACAAGTGAGTCCTTTGCCAGATTCAGTCCTTTTAGATGCATTTAGGACAGACAAAGCTGAAGAGAGCCAAAATGTCTATTTCAGACTGAAAAGTGCAAACATGTTCAATAATGCTATTTTCAACTCAAAGCGACAAATAAATGAAATATTTAACACAGGTGTAGCCCCATTTTGCTGTCCTTAGCAAATCTTATGGGTGACTAACCTGAGTTCGTTGTTTGCGATCCTGCTGTTGATGAGCTCCAGCCTTGTATTTCTTTTTACTTTACCATTCTGTTAGCTCTGAGAAAGTACTATTCACTATTCCTTTCAGTAAATGACACGCAATAACATTTAACCATGTACGTGTATTCGCTAACACACAGAACACAGGGCATTATCACAATACTCAACAAGTAATATAAAACAAAAACAGTCCAACAAGTACTGAAATAAAACCTACTCTAAGCCGGCAATAATAACTAAATTTCCAAATACCCAGTCCACGTGCGTTGCAGGCCTGGTGCTTGTACAGTAGTTCTTTGGTGTATGGATCCCGTCCGGTGGCTGCTCCTGGGCTCGTAGCACTTCACGAGCGAACTCCCAGTCCGCCAGAAAGGATGCTCTTCGGCGTAGAATTGGTCCACACCTGCTCCCTCTGCAGCAGTGAAACTGGCGACTCCACACGGTTTTAAATTGTTTTAAGTCATATCTTACTGGAAGAGAATTTTTTATTAACATGGATGAATATTCCTCTAAGAGCTATGAACTGAAAGTGTGGTGTCCACCAAGGCTCAATTTTAGGTCCAACTCTTTTTAATCTTTATATGTTACCGCTGTGGGATGTCATCAGGAGTCATGGCATCAATTTTCATAGTTATGCAGATGACACACAGCTTTACATAGCTTTGCCCCCCTCGACACTGGGCCTATAGATACCCTTTTAAAATGCATTCTAGATATTAAGTTATGGATGTCGGGTAACTTCTTACAGCTCAACCAAGACACAACAGAAGTACTTGTCATCGGTCCTGAAGCACACAGAGAAAAACTTGATTTAAAACTCAAAGCCCTGGCTTTTAAGACATTTGAGCAGGTAAAAAAAACCTTGGTGTTATTCTATATTCTAATTTGAATATTAATGCTCATATCAAAAATACGGTTAAAAGTGGATTTTATCATCTAAAGAACATTGCCAGGGTAAGACCATTTTTATTTCGAACCAATACAGAGACACTAATGCATGCTTTTATTACTTGTAGAATTGATTACTACAACGCTTTTCTTTCTGGTCTCTCCAAAAACAGCACTAGTCCATTACAACATCTACAAAACTCAGCTGCACGAGTTCTAACGAGGACCAGAAAGAGAGTACACATTACACCAATTTTAAAGTCTCTGCACTGGTTACCTGTACGCTTCAGAATCGATTTTAAGATCCTTTTAATGTTTTTTCAATGTCTTGATGGTCTTGGTCCTAATTATTTATCTGATTTGCTTTTAACATATACACCCTCTAGATCTCTCAGGTCTTCAGGCACTGCTCTTTTAATTACTCCAAAAGTTTTAACCAAAACATATAGGGAGGCCTCCTTTTACCACTAGGGCCCATGTTTGTGGAACAGCTTGCCTGAGGACCTGAGGAAAACGGTCTGTGGACATTTTCAAAAGCAAACTTAAGACCCACCTTTTAAACTTGGCTTTTAACTGAAAATTTATTTATCTTTTTTTTTTTCTCTTTAAAATAATACTTTTAACCTTTTAGTCTACCTTGTGTGTGTGTGTGTTGGGGATGAGGGGCGGATTTTTGCTGTGTAAACTGTTTTTATTTTGTTTTTATGTTATTGGGCTACACACTTTGTATGAAAAGCGCTTTATAGTTATAGTTTGATTGATTGGGCCTATTTCACAAAGGCGGGGTTAACATACCCTGAGGTAAACCTGTGGTTCTGGGTTGCTTTACCCTGAACTTGGAAAAACCAGGGATTTTGGTTTCACAAACACGGTTCAGGGTTAGTTTTTCTAACCCAGTATACATAATCCTGTATACAGTATTTGTGCTACTAACATGTATATATGTATATGCATGTACAAAAAGGAGTGTAAAAGATAATTTCCCCTGTGATGGAGCGGTAGAGACCGCGCCGTCCATCACCGTTCATCTTCGCTCCGCGCGCCTCTCTCGCGCAGGAGAGCGGCTGCAGCGGAGCTGTCATTTTTTCTGGCAGGACCGCAGGAGCGCGGTCCCGCTCAGACTGTTTTACCTATGGTACATTCACGGGTGAGTTATCCACCAAACTGTCGCGGTGGTGCGTCGGGGGTGCACACCCGGCGCCCATGCGTGCTTCCTAAATACAAATGCTCACCTGTGGATGCGGTGTTGCTCCGCCTCTGGAATGGGCCAAACCGAGGCTCTACGGAGGTGAGCCTTAAATAGCGCGTTGTGGTGCGCTATTCAGACAGGACTGTACCATTTGGTACGTTGTTGAACTGATCTGTATTTTGTCGACCTTTTGCTTTATGTAAACAGCCATATGAGGGGAATTTATGTTTTATTCTGTTCTGGTTTTATTTTGTAAGAGGTTTTTCTGTTTGTAGGTTATTATATTAGCTATTGTAAGAACAACCCCATTCAATTAATGTTGGTATGCCAGGGGAGGGGCATGGGGTTATTTAAGGGCTGCATTTTTGTTTCATAGGTGTGGTAGTTGGAGTCGGAATTGGCATTGGTAAGAGTCGGAGAGTTGCAAGGAGCGATAGTAGAGCGATTGGTAAATGGTTATTGTTGTGGATTTCTTCTGTAGATACTTTTTGTTGCACTGGGTTTTTGGTTTGGGACATTTTATTTGCACTGTAAATATTTTTTCACGAGTTATTGTGGTGTGAATAAAAACCCCACCAAAAATTGAACTTTTGCGGCTGCGCCATCAAGTTATTTCTTACGGCATACACGAACCCGTCACATCCCCGTTTGTGTGGACAATAAAGTGTGTTTAATCTTTAATCTTAATATTAATCTTGCTATGGTGATGGACAGGCTGGTAGACGAGGTTAGACAGTAATCTCCATGGTCCATGATGTTTGCAGAGTGAGGTAGAGTGAGGCTACAAGGAGAAGAGATCAAAAAGGTGGTGGATTTTGAGCAATGGAAAATTTGGAAAAGAGGTGAAGCATATACAGGCAGGATGGAACAGGTGGAGAAAAGTTCCAGGTGTGATGTGTGATAGAAGAGTTTCTGTTACGGCACACTATAGAGTGGAACCCAATTAGTGACACCAGAGTCCAAAAATCCAAAAAGCTGCGTTTATTCAAACCAAAAGCAGGCGGAGGACCACAGCACGTGTGTGGTAAAAGGAGGCAGCAGCAGGGAGACCAGAATCACCAACCTCAAAATGGAGCAACAATCTGGCACTGTCTGCGTGGAGAGCTGGGTCTAAGAAGCCGGCTGATTGCAGATGGGATCCAGGTGAAGCTGCTCCCAGGACGACTCCGCCCACACCCACACCTGTGAACACAGGACTAGGAGGAGAGGCTGGAGCAGTCACCAACACAGGGCGTGACAGTTTCAACAAAAATGAAAGGAAAGGTGTACAAAACTGTGGTGAGACCAGCGTTATTGCTTGGTCTAGAGGCAGTGTCACTGAAGAAAAGACAGGAGACAGAACTGGAGGTAGCAGAGATGAAGATGCGGAGGTTCTCTTTTGGAAGTGACCAGGTTCAATAGGATCAGGAATGAGTACATCACAGGGACAGCACGTGTTAGAGGTTTTGGAGATAAAGTCAGAGAGGCAAGACTGACATGGTTTGGACATGTCCAGAGGAGAGATAGTGATTATATTGGTAGAAGGATACTGCCAGGCATGAAGCCTAGAGGAAGACCAAAGAGGAGGTTTATGGATGCAGTGAAAGAGGACATGAAGGCAGTTGGTGTGAGAGAAGAGAATGCAGAAGACAGGGTTAGATGGAGGCAATTTATTCTCTGTGGCAAACCCTGAAGGGAAAAGCCGAAAGGAAAAGAAGATACACGGGTATTTTTTAACACGAGTATCTGCACTTCTACTTTTACCCGAGTATTTTTTAACACGAGTATCTGCACTTCTATTCTGAGCCAGAGGAACTGTCACTAGCCGCTCAGTTAACTAGCAGCTAAGCTAAATAGCTAAATTTCATTTAGATAATGTAGGCAAATGTTTGGGTTTTTTGTATGAACAGAAGTTATTTTTATCGTGAGGTGGTAATAAAAGTGTAGTAATGTGCATGTTCCTTATTGCAGTGCAACAATATGTAAATACTTTTTTTTTTCTGGAAATATTCGAAACTTTTCTCTAGTAGCTATGAAAACCTAGGATAGAACCAACCATGAGCAAAAAACTGAAATGAACCCTGGATTAGGTGAACCATTACAGCCCTAATAATAATTTGAAGTTATCCAACATGTTTGGTAAGAATGATTGGTAACAGTAATCCAGCATGATTTATGTTTTGCAACCTGTGTATCATAATGTTACAGAGCTAATAATGTTGTCTTCAGTAGTGGTGCTCACTGCATGTGGATCTGTAACAAGTAAAGCACAGAGGTGAAGGGGATTTTCAGGTGAAAATATTTGTTCATTTGACTACCCAGTCTGTGGCACTGAAATTTGATTTGGGATTCAGTTTGTATCCAAGTTACCTCAAGTAAACTAAATTTGCCTTGCTACTCACACTTAAAGCTATACCGTTATCTTTGCCAGTAAATCGTGCATTTGGTTGAGCGTGCGTGTGTGTGCCTGTCATTTCACAAACTACAATGTCTATCAGGCTAAAATTTTATGTGCACACTCATAACCGTATGTCAACAAAACCATCTTTGGTTTAATCGTTTCAAAGCCTTTACAAGTGTTAAAATAATTGAAATAAATGAAAAAAGTGCTACTGCCCCAGTGTTGTACGAGCTACCTGTAAAGTGTAAAGAGCTAAACTACCACCTGGAAGAGGTCTGCACTCTACTGAGTGCACATTTCTTGTTTTTGTGGGGGGGTTTTATGATGTGCAACATTAATAACTTTTTCCTCTTCTCTTTCATTTTTGCTTTGTAGGCCAGAAATGTATCACTGCAAGCAGTGTGCCCATGAGAGTAAAACTATAATAGGTTTTTTCTAATCATATGAAACTCCACAGTAATGCAGCAAACTGCCCTTTTACCTGTGGTGTACCTAACTGTACCCGTGCATTTAGAAAATTTGGAGCCTTCAAGTCTCATTTGTACAGAGATCATAAAGGGCATAAATCTGAAAAAAGTACTACTGTTGAGCACTGGTACAATGCTGATGTGTCAGATTGAATTTTGTCAGGATATATTTACAAATCTAAAAGAGCTGCTTAATCATCTGAAAGGCCATGTAACAGAGGGCAGGAAAATAAGGGCTTGTGAGAAAACATTTGAAGTAAAATCCACATTTGCAGCACATATTTCAAGAACACACAAAAAAAGTTCGGCAGGAGAAATACGTGAGGTGATGTTTCAACACCCAGCCCAAGAAGCACAGTTTGAAACCCTGTCCCAGCTTGTGAGTCAGCCCTCCACCTCTTTCACCAAGTATGATGAACAGTCAGACACAGAGCTTGATATTGTAGATGATGACCTTGTGGTGGAAAGTTTTTAATACAATAAAATAATACAATAAAATAATATCATTTCATAGAACCAAAAATCTGGATTGCTGTGTGTGTCAAATTATTCAGCACTCGTGAAGGTGGCCCCAGGATGTCTCAGGGTCATGAAGACGCTGCATGAAAATGTGGCAGCTCGAGGGGCGGATTCGGGGTCGAATTTATTTGATCTTAAACTTTCTTATAATTACCGACAACGCCACCTTGGGAATTTCGCCCAAGGAGATAGTTTTAATCAACCCCAACAGAGTAAAGCACACAGGTCCGTTCTATTTAAAAAATGGGCAGGAGACGTGGTTCCAGGTTCCGACCATTCTCTTTATTTTTCCACCAGATTAAAAATAATAAAGCCTTTAAAAATTTACCTCACACACACGGGAGGGACGACCTTCTTCAGGTGCTGAGGCTTGTCGACGGTGCAGTGGTTGTGGAACACAAACGGGATTCCCAGGGAAGAAAAGCACCCCAGTCACTCGTGACACACACTACACACACTCTGGAAAACTCAAATATGGGGGAATCACAGCACACTGTAAGAGGAAACCCCCACCAGGCCACCAGGGACCACCACCGTCGGCTCTCAGTAACTGAAAAAGGTAACAAAAACAAAACACAAGGGAATTAGTGGGTCACACACACAGCAAGGCAACCAAATACAACAAATTAATTCAATGTTTAAACCCAAAACCAATACTTAGTCACAACAAATGTCGCAAACACATGGGAAAATAATTGAGTACTTAAAAAAAATAGAGGGAAGAAATCAATGGAGAAATGATTTAACTAACTTGTAGAAACAAATTCGACCAGAATTTAAATGAAAAAGACGAAAAGAGAAACAAACAAGAAGTAACTAGAACCCAAAATAGCCCCACGGATCTCAGTCTGTCGTTAAAATCAAGTTGTTTTAAAAGCTACCAGGTATTTGGTCCAGTCCGCTGTGCAGCCGAGTGTCTATCCTTGGGTTAAAGGCGTCTCCTTGCGGCTCCGCCCTCAACCGTGCCGGATTAGCGGGACTAGCAGCCGCAGCAGCCGTAGCCTCAACCGCACAAGAGTCTTGTCGCGGCTGCAGGCTGAGGTGAAAAGGAGCCGCTGACCCGAGTCAGGACAGGTGCCACCGACAAATAAAACCAGGACACAAAGCAGCACTAAATCGAGGCCCGCAACTAAGCAAAAGGACAGTCAGGACAGCGAAACCTGGCAGAGCAGAGCAGTGGCGAAGCAGGGCAAAGCGGCATCCACACAGCGACAAGCTACGGCGTTCTTACGGCACTTGGCGCTGCTGGAGCTGTAACACTGCTGGAGGTGCCACTTAACGCTGCTGAAACTCCCCAGCAACCACCCGGTCCTCACAGCCCCTGTCAAGCCCCCGTGAGGGATCACCACGAGGGAGAGTGAGAGGAGAAGGATGAGCGCATCGTACAAGGTCCCGTACGACGTGATTCCGTGAGTCGCAGACTAACGGTGTCTGTACAGGTGACGCAAGAGGAAGGGAACGACGGGACCCGGAAGTAACGAGGACGGCCAGAGCAAGAGGCAGGGGAGGCCGCCAACACTCCCTTTTAAAGAGTGCCACCACGAGGTCATTGGTCGCCAGTGACTACGCAGCAGCTCCCAATTAACCACCGATGGGGCACATCCCCCTGCCACAAAAATAATTACCGTTAGACCATATTTGGAAATGCTTGCATGACTGTCGGTATCCTTGGAAGAAGTTAGACACTGACAGAAGCAGCTAGTCAGGTCATTTCATACACTGTACTTGAAATTAGAATGTATGTTTCTGCAAAGGGTCATCCAAAGAATGTCTGCAGCAGATACTGTATGTCCTCACAGGGTTCGCGTGACTGATTATATTATGTCATCAAATAGTTTTTAAAAAAAAAATTTTATTCAGTTTATTTTCTTCTTTCCAGACATGTTATTACAAAAGATTTTACTTTCATCTGTGTTGAGACATCAGCAACATCATCCGAAAAGAAAAAAAAAAGGGTTGACGGGTAGAAGCCATTGGCTTGTAAGGTTCCCGTCCCCTAAATCAACAACATCTCTCTCATTAAAGCACATTGTCAACCAATATATACTTTGCATGTCACAAATCAATTTCAATTATTTTATTCTGGTACATTGTTGTTTTGATCCGTCCATTTAGTCCAATAGGCATGCATCTTTGCACACCTCTTTATCAGTTGGTGAGAAGAGTCCGAATTTTATGAATGTTCATTTTGTTATTCCTTTCAAGGGTTGTTTCTGGTCACATTTATTATTAATCGCCTTGGAAAGACTTGCTTTGTGTGGCTGAGTTGATGTTGCTTTCTGTGCCTTCCACACTCCTAATCACTGGCATCAGCATCACGGTTTCTGGCCTTCACATCCAAACGTTTTCCCCATTTCTCCAGCTTTTGGGTGATATCCTCCTTGAGCCGAGCATTGGACTCCTCATGCCGGTCACTCATCCTGGCTATGGCTTTATTCAGCATGATGGCCATGTAGCAGCAAGAGGACACAAGCCAGTGTCTTATTGTGCCGGTCCCAAGCCCGGATAAATACAGAGGGTATTATAAATACAGAGGGTATTATTATAAATAGGATATTATTATAAAGGGTATATTATAGGGTATTTTATAGGGTATATATAGGGTAGAGGGTATTATTATAAATACAGAGGGTATTATAAATACAGAGGTATCAGGAAGGGCATCCAGCGTAAAACTTTTGCCAAATCAAAGATGCAAATCCAACCTGTGACTTCCATACCGGATCGGTCAAGGCCCGGGTTAACAACGACCGCCATCGGCGCTGTTGACCTACAGGGCGCCGGTGGAAATTGGATTACTGTTGGTCAAAGAAGGAGAGGAGGAAAGTACATTCGCACGAAGAAAGAGAAGAGGAGCGCCAAGAGTACAGGACTGAGAGTAGGGACGTTGAATGTTGGAACTATGACAGGAAAAGGTAGAGAGTTGGTTGACATGATGCAGAGGAGGAAGGTAGACATACTGTGTGTGCAGGAGACCAGGTGGAAAGGTAGCAAGGCTCGAACTTTAGGAGCAGGGTTCAAGTTGTTCTATCATGGTATAGATGGGAAGAGAAATGGAGTAGGAGTTATCTTGAAGGAGGAGTTTGTTAGGAATGTCCTGGAGGTAAAAAGAGCGTCGGATAGAGTGATGAGTCTTCAGACTAGAAATAGACGGTGTGATGTTCAATGCTGTTAGTGGGTATGCTCCACAGGTAGGATGTGAGCTGGAGGAGAAGGAGAAATTCTGGTCGGATTTTGATGAAGTGGTACAGAGCATGCCTAGAAGTGAGAGAGTTGTCATTGGAGCAGACTTCAATGGACATGTTGGTGCAGGAAACAGAGGTGATGGGCAGGTTTGGTATCCAGGAGAGGAACGCAGAAGGACAGATGGTAGTTGACTTTGCAAAAAGGATGGAAATGGCTATAGTGAATACTTTCTTCCAGAAGAGACAGGAACATAGAGTGACCTATAAGAGTGGTGGTAGGAGCACACAGGTAGACTACATCTTGTGTAGACGGGGTAACCTGAAGGAGATCAGTGACTGCAAAGTAGTGGTAGGCGAGAGTGCAGCCAAACAGCATAGGATGGTGGTGTGTAGGATGACTCTGGTGGTGAGGAAGATGAAAAGGGCAAAGGCAGAGCAGAAGACGAAATGGTGGAAGCTAAAAAAGGAAGGGTGTTGGATGACTTTTAGGAAGGAGTTGAGACAGGCTCTGGGTGGCAAGGTGGTGCTCCCAGATGACTGGAGAATTACAGCTAATGTGATCAGGGAGACAGGTAAGAGAGTACTTGGTGTGTCATCTGGAAGGAAAGTAGATAAGGAGACTTGGTGGTGGAATGAGGAGGTACAGGAGTGTATACAGAGAAAGAGGTTAGCTAAGAGGAAGTGGGACACTGAGAGGACTGAGGAGAGTAGACAGGAGTACAGGGAGATGCAGCGTAAGGTGAAGGCAGAGGTAGCAAAGAGCAAAAAAAGAAGCTTGTTATGACTTGTATGCTAGGTTGGATAGTGAGGAGGGAGAGACTGATCTATACCGGTTGGCAAGACAGAGAGATAGAGATGGGAAGGACGTGCAGCAGGTTAGGGTGATTAAGGATAGGGATAGAAGTCTATTGACAGGTGCCAGTAGTGTGATGGGAAGATGGAAAGAGTACTTTGAAGAGTTGATGAACGTGGAAAATGAGAGAGAACAAAGACTAGAAGAGGTAACTGTTGTGGACCAGGATATAGCAAAGATCAGTCAGGATGAAGTGAGGAGGGCATTGAAGAGGATGATAGAGTGGAAAAGCAGTTGGCCCTGATGATATACCTGTAGAGGTATGGAAGTGTCTAGGAGAGGTGGCAGTAGAGTTTCTGACTGGGTTGTTCAACAGGATCTTAGATAGTGAGAAGATGCCTGAGGCATGGAGGAGAAGTGTGCTGATGCCCATTTTTAAGAGCAAGGGAGATGTGCAGAGTTGTGGCAACTACAGAGGAATAAAGCTGATGAGCCATACAATGAAGTTATGGGAGAGAGTAGCGGAAGCTAGACTAAGGGCAGAAGTGAACATTTGTGAGCAGCAGTATGGTTTCATGCCAAAAAAGAGTACCACAGATGCAGTATTTGCTTTGAGGATGTTGATAGAGAAGTACAGAGAAGGCCAGAGGGAGCTGCATTGTGTTTTTGTAGATCTGGAGAAAGCTTATGACAGGGTGCCCAGAGAGGAACTGTGGTATTGTATGAGGAAGTGTGGAGTGGCAGAGAAGTATGTTAGAGCGGTGCAGGACATGTATGAGGACTGTAAGATAGTGGTGAGGTGTGCTGTAGGTGTGACAGAGGAGTTCAAGGTGGAGGTGGGACTGCATCAGGGATCAGCTCTGAGCCCCTTCTTGTTCGCTATGGTGATGGACAGGCTGACAGACGAGGTTAGACAGGAATCTCCATGGACTATGATGTTTGCAGATGACATTGTGATCTGTAGTGAGAGCAGGGAACAGGTGGAGGAGAAGCTAGAGAGGTGGAGGTTTGTCCTGGAAAGGAGAGGAATGAAGGTTAGCCGCAGTAAGACAGAGTACATGTGTGTGAAGGAGAGGGACCCAAGTGGAAGAATGAGGTTACAGGGAGAAGAGTTCAAAAGGGGGAGGATTTTAAGTACTTAGGGTCAACAGTCCAGAGCAATGGAGAGTGTGGAAAAGAGGTGAAGAAGCGTGTACATGCAGGATGGAACGGGTGGAGGAAAGTGTCAGAAAGTGTGATAGAAGAGTTTCAGCTAAAATGAAAGGAAAGGTGTACAAAACTGTGGTGAGACCAGCGATGTTGTTTGGTCTAGAGACAGTGTCACTGAAGAAAAGACAGGAGACAGAGCTGGAGGTAGCAGAGATGAAGATGCTGAGGTTCTCTCTGGGAGTGACCAGGAAGGATAGGATCAGGAATGAGTACATCAGAGGGACAGCACATGTTAGAGGTTTTGGAGATAAAGTCAGAGAGGCCAGACTGAGATGGTTTGGACATGGCCAGAGGAGAGATAGTGAATATATTGGTAGAAGGATGCTGAGTTTTGAACTTCCAGGCAGGAGGCCTGGAGGAAGACCAAAGAGGAGGTTTATGGATGTAATGAGGGAAGACATGAAGGTAGTTGGTGTGAGAGAACAGGATTCAAAGGACAGGGCTAGATGGAGGCAATTGATTCGCTGTGGCGATCCCTGAAGGGAAAAGCGGAAAGGAAAAGAAGAAGAAGAAGAAGAAGAAGAAAAAGATGGCCATAGCCTCCATATACACCCTGGCCGTTGCCTCTGCTGCTCGGTCGGTATCCTCTTGTACTTTGGTCTGTTGTAATCCCATTTTTCTCAGCTTGCGGTGCAGCATGAAAACACCAAAACCCAGTGCTGTTATCCCGATTGTCATGGTGGTGAAGATGAACACATCCTCGACGTCCTCCACATCCAGTGGGGCCAGACACATAGGTTGTATTTCACGAAGGCAGGGTTAACCTACCCTGAGGTAAACCTGTGGTTCTGGGTTGCTTTACCCTGAACTTTGAAAAACCAGGGATTTCGGTTTCACAAACGCGGTTCAGGGTTATTTTTTTCTAACCCAGAGTAAATTGACCCGCAGTTTAACTGACACGACAATTTGAAAAAAAGCCATTATCAATGGAGCCCCGATTCATCGATTCACCATGACGACGGACGTGACGCGCACCGCAACGCTTTACAGAAGTCGGAGTACAGATTTTAATTTATGAATAGAAAGACTTTGAGGAAATTTTCAGAAGAAACAGAACAGCGTTGCAGCTGCAAAGAAGAGCGACATGTCGTGGGAGTGAATTGCTGCTCAAGTCGATGCGTAAGTTCTAAGTCCGTTGCACTCACGGTAAAAATACGGAAGTAAACCGCTTCAAGAATAGTTTATTAATTCATTTTATTTAGGTGCGATCCAGTGGGGGGAGAAGGGCACGTCACCAGCTGAGAATGAAGTATAAAAACATCGTTCACATGGGTCAGGCTTCATCATCTCGTTATGGATCCTCCTCATCCTCATTATGTTTGATATTGTACAGTAAATATTAAGAGGACGTTTGACTGTTCAGGTGTTTCATCGCCAACCTAACACTCTTTTCACGCACATAAATGCGCTCTCATCTACGTATATCCGGTTCTGTTAAATAATGAAATACATTAAAACGTTTTATTGTTGTGTAAATAAAACAGTAAATCGGCATATGCACGTTACAAAAACAGTTGAGAAGGATATTCACACCATTGCGTACACCTATATTATCTAAGAACTGAAATCAAGAGCTGACATGTAGCTCGTTTGATACAGTAATATCCAAAACTTCTTTAGTTTATACAACAGTGGCCGTGGCATTGTACTGCTAATGTGATGGATGGATCTCACCCTGCAGTGGCGTTTGATTATGACGCATCTCTCCAATCAGCTGAGATGATCCCATGTTTGTTTACAGTGTGTGTAGATGTAGTATTCATATCAAGCACCTTCATGGTCACAGCTCAGCAGAACTACTGTGATGGATGAAGCAATATGTATTTATGTTCAGTCGCAGGTTGTTCGGCTGCCTGGTGTTTATTGTTTTCTACATAGTGACATCTGTACATTTCTATGTTGGAATGTATCCTATGTTTGAAATAATTGTTGTTAGCTGTAGCAGGCTGAATACAGTATTCTGTTCTTGACGCTGACAGTGTACCTGGAGCAGCAGTAATACTGAAAGGCTCCAGCAGGGGGAGCATAGGCTCGTAGGGCTACACTAAGTGACACCGTTCTTTCTCCCTTCAGTCCATACACTTCCGACATGAGAAAGTTTGTGTCCGTGTATGCTTGAACTAATTAATCCCTTTTCAGGTATGAGCCCCCTCCTATTTACATTTTATCCTGGTGTTTATGTTGCACGGATGTGTAGACCTGTTCGGGTAAATGTTTGTATACGATATGTCCGTGTGTGGTGAGAAAATTAAGTTTGTTTGCATAATGACCAGTGAGCTAGCTTGCTAACCACATGTAATGCATTGTCATTTGTGGAGTGGTGATTTTGTAAGTTTTTCTTTCTCCCCTCAGTCAATACACTTACGACATGAGAAAGTTTGTGTCCGCATATGCTTGAACTAATTAATCCCTTAGATTTAATCTTAATCTTTTCAGGGCTTTTACACTTATAACCGCTTTAAGGTATTCCAGGTTTTATTTTCTGTCTGTTTTAGTCACATGATACACATAGGAGTTAATATTGATTAAAAAAAGAAAGAAAGAAAGAAACTAGAAATTGAAGGAAAAAAAGGTGTATTTTATGTTACTGATTGTTCTCTTCCCATTGCTTCACATTCTGGTGGAATACAGAGTGTGACATTTATCCGCTACTGTATTAATAGATTCTCATCCCTTTTTAACAGAGCATGGATGGACAGTAGCAGAAGGGTTCCAACTGCACAGACTATCACAGTGAAGTAGACACTCAGTGACCACCAGCGGTTCATTCTGTGGAATGCATATGTATGTTTTATTGTCCTCCTCATGTACTGTATTCCCATCTATCTGCTAAAGAAGTTTATAGAATTCACTTTCTAAAGAAATACTGAAAATAGAAATGGTTTATTAGGACCTCCAGATTAGGAGGACAGATCTGGACATAGAGATACTGTAGCACAAGTTAGAGGTGGGTGATGGTCACAGGTGAATCATGTTAACCGGTAGAATGCTGAGTATTGTAATAATACAAAAACTAACTTTGTAATTGTCAGAAATAAAGATTACCACAGGAAATGTGTATTGCATGTTTTTATTGCCCACTGTGATGGTGGTGATGGTGACTCTGAAATGATTCTGGCAGATGGTGTCTGTCACCGCTGTGACGTCCTGGATAGCAGGAATCATCCTAAGGTGTCGTAGGCTCTCTCCTGTAATGTATAGTGTATTCATTAGAGTGGATTCCACAATGAAGACAAGCAATTTATTGTGCAAATCTTTAGATAACTGACCACATTACAGTCTGCTACTCAGGTAGGAACATATATCCAAGAGTCAGGAACAGACCCAGACCTCCACGTCAGAAATGTAGTCTGCAGCATCACATGATCTGGACAGATGTTTGTTTGTCTATGATGCAGTCTTTAACATGTTGAAACAATGTTCAGTCTACATGTAGCTAAATGGGAATGTGTGCAGCCAATTACAGTGGGAAATCCTAAAAGAAATTAAAGTTAATAATCCATTTGAGGTTGTAGCACAATGTCATTAACAGAATACAATTTGAAATCCATTTATCAGAATTCTACATTATTCACCTGCAACCCTGTGGAACTCCTCCTTGATGATTCTGATGGGTTTATCTCCAGGGAAATAGAAAAACTGGGGTACAAGTTTCAAGGCGAGTTGCACTGAGCATCTCTCACATTGTATAGAAAAACTACCGTTTGCATATAAAAAATAAAAAACTGACTGGACCACTACCTACACACAGCACTGCTGCAGGTGTGAGGATGGATCAGTATGATCGGTACTGACCGATCATAAAGAGAACTGTCCGACAGGATATGACAGGACATCTGAACGCGATACAAAAAAAATTTAAATCTCTGTGAATTAATGTGGAAACTCCATCAAAGGGGCTCCTCGTCAAACGTGCCATGTTCACCTCTGAAATATGGAGTTATTTATAAAACCTGACTTAGGTCAAACTCTCTGTCCGACAGAACCAGGAAATGAAGCCGCAGGAGCAGCGGTGGAAGGGGGCAGTCACAGGAAACCCTGGGTTTGTGGAATAAAACCTGATACCAGGTTATGTTCAGAGTCTGTTACTGCGGTAACAAACCCAGAGGTTCAGTTTACCTCGCGTCATGAAACAGGTCAGGGTTACTGCTCTAACTTAACTTACCCCCCTTTGTGTAAATGAAAGTCCTGGTTTTCCCTGATTTCACGGTGAACTCCCCCTGGTTGTCCACTAAACCTGCTTTTTGAACGTCACGAAAAGGGGGGCTAACGACCCTGTGGTTCTGGGTTGCTTTACCCTGAACTTGGAAACCCAGGGTTTTCAGTTTCTGTTCAGGGTTTTCACAAGCGCTTCTCGGGGTTAGTTTTTGTAACCCAGGGAAAGTTGACCCACAGTTTAACAGGCGCGACGCCACTTTAAAAAGCCATCATCAATGGAGCCCAGATTCCACGAGTCACCACCACGAGTCACGGACGAGACGCGCTCCGCGTTACTTCACGCAGTTGAAGTACATATTGTAATCTACGTGTATGAAGACTTTGAGGACATATTATGAACAGACGAACAGCGTTGCAGCTGTAAAGAAGAGAGAGATGACTTGAAACTGCTGCTCAAGTCGATGCGTACGTCTAAACATAGTCCGTGGGACTCACGGTACAATTATGGAGGTAAACGGCTTGAATAATAGTTTATTAAATTATTTATTAGATGCAATCCAGCGGAGGAGAAGTGCACATGTCAACAGCTGAGAACGAAGTGTAAAAACATCGCTCACACAGGTCAGACTTCTGCATCATCTCGTTAGGGATCCTCCTCTTCCTCATTATAACATAATGACATTGTACAGTAAATAATAAGTGGACTTTCGGCTTTTCAGTTGTTTTATCGCCAACAGAATGCTCCTGTCACACACATAAATGTGCTCTCATCTATAGGCATTCCATGTTTAATTCTCTGTGTCTTTTAGTCAAATAATACATAATTGATAAAAAGAAAAAGAAATTAACAGGAAATTGAAGATAAGAAAGGTCGTCAAATATCTTCTGTTACCGGTTGTTCCTATTGCTTAACATTCTGGTGCAATACAGAGTGACATTTAGCCTCCACTGAAGGATCAACATTTTGTCATCCTTTTTTAACAGAGCAAGCTGGACAGTCCGTCACATCCAATGTACAGATAGACGCTCAGTGAACACCAGCGGTACTTTCTGTGGCATTCATATGCAACTGTGTGTTTTGATATCCTCCTCATGTATTTCCAGCTATTTGTTATAGAAGTTTATCCAATTCACTTTCTATGAAATACAGACAACAGATAAAAAATGGTTTGGACCTCCATATTTGGGGGGCAGATTTGAACATACAAATACAAAGTTAGAGGTGGGTGTTGTTCTCAAGTGAATCACTAAAATGATTTAAGAAATAACTTTGTATTTGTAATAAAGATGACCAAATGAAATGTACTGTATGTTTTTATTGCCCGCTGTGGTGATGGTGAGTTACACAGACTCTGAAATGATTCTGGCAGATGGTGTCACTGCTCTGTCACCCTGGAGAGCTGGCAGGTGGACGAGGTCATCATCAGGATGTTCAGTTTGTGGGGTAGGGTGCTATTCTCCTCTGATAGTGACAATACTATGAAGAACAGAATTGCATCACAGGTCCTCTCAGGAATCATCCTGAGGTGTCACAGGCACTGGAAACGGCCTTTCAGCAGCCTATGGTCATCTCCACCCGCGCTCTGGATATGACTGGACATCTGAACGCGATACAAACATATTTAATTCTCTGTGAATGAATGCGGAAACTCCATCAAAGGGCTCCACGTAAAACAGACATGACATGTTCGTCTCTAAAATACCTCTAAAATACGGTTATTTATTAAACCTTACATCGCTAAAACTCTCCGTCCGACAGAACCAGGAAATGAAGCCGCGCGAGCGGCGGTGAAAGGGGGCGGAGTCAAAAGAAACCCTGGGTTTGTGGAATAAAACATGCTCCCAACCAGGTTATGTTCAGAGAGTGTTACTGCGGTAACAAACCCAGAGGTTCACTTTACCTCGCTACGTGAAACAGGCCAGGGTTACTGCTCTAACTCTGGGTTAAGTTACCCCCTTTGTGAAACCGAAAACCCTGGTTTTGTCTGATTTCAGGGTTAACTTACTCTGGGTTTCCACTGCACCTGCTTTGTGACACGGCCCCTCCTCCAGACCAGGCTAGCTTCAGTCTGTTACTGTGGTAACAAACCTAGAGGTTTACCTCGTGACACAGGCTAGGTTACTCCTCTGACTCTGGGTTAAGTTACCTCCCTTTGTGAAACCGGAAACCTTGGTTTTCCCTGATTTCAGGGTTAACTTACCCTGGTTTTCCACTAAACCAGCTTTGAGAAATGGACCCAATATCCCAAACTGAAAACAGTTTAAGATACAGTATATTGAGAAGGTAGAGAGTTTCTGACCATATGTCCTTCTCTGGCAACAACAAAGCAAAAGCAAATGCGGCTACTGGTGTAGAATAGCGCATTTAGTGAACCAAAAGCTGACAATGCTCCAACCACAGACATGATCCAATCCCAGTTTTCAAAAACCATATACCTGAGGGAAAACGTTCAGGATCTCAGATATGGGAAAAATGTAATTTCCATCTTTCAAAAGCCACCTGCCAAATGATTCAGTTAAATTTTATGAGTTCTGGTCTGCCAGGTGTCCATCCCAATAATCTGCTATTTATTGCATATTGTACAATGTACTATTTGAATCATGTAGCCACAAGAAGGCACAAGCCAGTGTCTCTTATTGTGCCGGTCCAAAGCCCGGATAAGTACAGAGGGTTGTGTCAGGAAGGGCATCCAACGTAAAACTTTCGCCATATCAAACATGCAAATCGAAATAATGACTTCCATACCGGATCAGACAAAGCCGGGTTAACAAAGACCGCCATCGGTGCTGTTCACCTATAGAGGTGCTGGTTGAAATTGGACTACTGTTGGTCAAAGAAGGAGAGGGGGAAAGTGTGTTCTTGGAAGAGAGGAAAGGAACACCAAGACTATAGGACTGAGAGCAGGGACTTTGACTGTTGGAACTATGACAGGTTAAGGTAGAGAGTTGGTTGACATGATACAGGGGAGGAAGGTGGACATACTTTGCGTCAAAGAGACCAGGTGGAAAGGTACCAATGCTAGAACTTTAGGAGCAGGGTTAAGTTGTTTTATCATGTTGTGGATAGGAAGAAGAAGAAGTATACTTTATTGATCCCTCACAGGGAAATTACAAAGTCACTCTGTTAGTTTGACAAGTATACAAGGCCCCTGAACACACAAGCACATAAGGGGGCCTGTAAGCATGCAGTTAGTACAATCACATCACTACACACATCAGGGAGGCAGAGTGACGGGCAGTGGCTTCGGAACACGCCCCAATTTGAGCGGCTTGTAGGGGGGACGGCGCCTTGCTCAAGGGCGCCTCGGCAGTGGCTGGGAGGTGAGCTGACACCTCCCACTGTGAGCTCACAGTCCTGGAGGCATCATTACGGGAGTGGGACTCGATCCGCCGATGGCTTGGGCGATCTGTCTATGAGGCATCTGCTCTACCGCTGAGCAGCTCAGCTTACCGCAGTGGTAGAGAAATGGAGTAGGAGTTATCTTGAAGGAGGAGTTTGTTAGGAATGTCCTGGAGGTACTAAAGAGTGTCAGATAGAGTGATGAGTCTGAAGCTAAAAAGAGAAGGCGTGATGTTCAATGTTGTAAGTGGGTATGCTCCACAGGTAGGATGTGAGAGGGAGGAGAAGGAGAAACTCTAGTTGGACTTTGATGAATTGATGCAGAGCATACCTAAAAGTGAGAGTTGTCATTGGTGCAGACTTCAATGGACATGTTGGTACAGGAAACAGAAGTGATGAGGAGGTGATGGGCAGGTTTGGTATCCAGAAGAGGAATGCAGAAGAACAGATGGAATGGAAATGGATGGATGGATGGAAATGGCTATAGTGAATACTTTCTTCCAGAAGAGGCAGGAACATAGCGTGACCTATAAGAGTGGAGGTAGGAACACACGGGTAGACTACATCTTGTGTCGAAGGCATAATCTGAAGTAGATCAGTGATTGCAAAGTAGTGGTAGGCGAGAGTGTGGCCATAGGATAGTGGTGTGTAGAATGACTAGTGGTAAGGAAGATGAAGAGGGAAAAGGCAGAGCTGAGGGGTAAATGGTGGAAGCTGAAAAAGGGGAGGTCAAGACAAAACACCCGACACGATGTGTACGTTTGACACATCGTGTCAATTCGTGATGACAGGCCCCCCTTAGCCATCACTGGCTGCAGGTGATCATGCTACATCGATTAGCCTACCTGTGCTACATGGGATTTTGCACACTTAGTAGTCGATTGATGCCTGTCATGATAGTACGTCATCTGATTGCTTTCATATTATTTTAATTCATAGTAACTATGTTGATCAAAAAAGAAAGTCGGATGAATATGTGCAATGCGAATTTACATGTACTGTATAACGGAACGTGATGGGAGTCAGCGTTCTGCATGATTTGCAATGTCAGTTGAGCAACTCTAGTCTGGCAAAAATAAAGGAACACTTCCTTAAGCTGCATGGGAGACAAAAGAAACAGACTTTGCTGTGAAGATGACATAAGAGTAGCACTTGCCAAGGTGAAGCCATGCATATCTGAACTGGTCTCTCAATAACAACAGCAGAAGTCACACTGATTTGCAGATAGGTCATTTCATGTGAGTTCATGTCTTTTTTTTGTTCTTTGAAAATGGTGACATTAATGGACAATTCATTAAATACACCAGTAAAACATACTGTATACTTATGTCTTACATTTGAAAAAAAACAAACTTTTTTTTTTTTTTTTTTTACGAAGGAAGGGTTCGGTGAATGAGCACATGAAACTGACAGGGTTCGGTACCTCCAACAAGGCTAAGAACTACTGATCTAAGACAATATTTTCACGGAATGGCCTTCATTTGCTCAAAAATTGTTGATGCCAGGACAGATGTAGTCTAATAGTAAATCATCCACAGTGGTTTTATGTAAAATGCAGACATCAACAGACAAACAACCTTTTTTTCATAAATTTATAATATGTCTAAACGAATTGTAAGAAATAATTACAATAAAACTCAATTTAAGTGACGGCACTAATGAGGTTTATTTTGAAATATAGTGACTTATAATCAGTACATTCAACATAGGATAAATACTGATCATTTCCAATAAAAGGGTGAACAAGTCAGTCAAATAATAATAATAACTCACAGGGGTTTTGAACATAGACTTGCATTGTATGCAGATGATTTGCTTTTGTACATGACTGACCCTCTATCTCAATTACCTAACATTCTGTCATTATAACAAAACTTTGGTTCCTTTTCTGGCTACAAACGTAATCTACAAAAAAGTGAATGTCTCCCTATTAACTCAAAGGCTCTTCTGCTCTCTCAGTCTGATATACCGTTCCAATACATATAGCATCAGATACTTGGGAGTAACTGTTACTCGGACATTGTCTGCTTTATTAGATGCCAATTTTACCCCTCTACTTAGCTATATAAGGTCTGCCTTTCAGAAATAGTGTAATCTTCCCCTGTCAATGCTTGGTAAAATTAATGCAGTTAAGATGAACATTCTACCAAAATTCCTATATCTTTTTCAATGCATTCCTGTTTTTGCCAAAATCATACTTTAAATCCATTGATCAAGCCATAATTTCTTTTATATGGAGTGGAAAGCCCCCTAGGATCAGGAAGTCTCTCCTACAGCAGTGTTCACTTAGTGGAGGACTGTCTGTGCCAAATTTTATGTATTACTGGGCAGCAAATATCAACTTGAGTTGAGTTGTGTGTCATCCTCTCTCCCGGCTCTCCTATTCTCATCACTTCCGACATCTCCCTCTTGTTACACAGACAACCAAATTGTAACTCTTTCAAAATCTGGTACCAATTCAGGCATCATTTTAAGTTATTCGCTCCCTCAACCCTTATGCCAGTAACCCATAATCATCTTTTTCCACCCTCTTTTCAAGACGTTGCATTCCAGTTGTGGGAGAGAAATTGTATACAGACTTTTAATGACTCATACAAACTGTAGGTGGAGTCTTTGGTAGTTTTACAGAACTATCTGCTTCACATAAATTGCCCAAGACACACTTATTCAGATATTTACAATGTAGGGACTGTGCCTTCAAAACGTTTCATGGCTCCCCCGCCCAACCTTCTAAGCAGCTATGGGAGAACCTCTGTAATTTCCGACCAAACCAGAAGTCACTTGTCTCCCATATTTATCGGTGTCTTCTATCATTCAATCCAGAGCAATGCTCTAAAAATGCTATCGCCTGGGAGCAGGAGTTGGGTGTGGATTTCAAGGAAGACTTCTGGGAGAGAGCCATCAACACATTAGGTAACTCTTCATCATGTGCTCGTTTGAGTTTGATGCCATTTAAAATTGTTCATAGATTACATCTGTCAAGTTCAAGGCTATCTAAAATATATCCTACCACTGAGGACATCTGTGTTAGATGCAGAGGTACACCCTGCCACTTGACCCATATGTTCATATGTTGTCCAAAACTTGATCATTACTGGAATTCCATCTTTAAAATCCTCTCAGAAATTTTAGGAGTCACTCTGGAACCATGCCCAATTACAGCTATATTTGGTGTTTCACCCATACACATCCTTAACAACACCCAGGCAAATGCTGTGGCTTTTACCACTCTACTGGCTAGAAGAAGAAGAAGTATACTTTATTTATCCCAGCAGGGAAATTACACAGTCACTCAGGTGTATATGTTGTTGTGTTAGTTTTTAGCAATCAATGTATACACAGGTCCCCTGAAACACAGCGCACAAGGGGGCCTGCAAGCATGCAGTTAGTACACATCAAACAACACACATCAGGGAGGCAGAGTGACGGGCAGCGGCTTCTGGAACGCGCCCCAATTGAGCAGCTTGTAGGGGGGACGGCGCCTTGCTCAAGGGCAGCCTCGGAGGTGAGCTGACACCTCCCACTGTCAGCTCACACTCCTGGCGGGAGCGGGATTTGATCCACCGATGGTTGGGCGTAGAATTTTACTTAATTGGAAATCACCACAACTCCCCTTGTATCTGTTTGGTTGAAAGACATGTTTTTTTTTAATTAGAAAAAATGTAATTTACGCTATGAGGGGACACAAGTAGATTTTTCAAGCAGTGGTGTTCTTTCATACAATATTTTACAGATTTACAAACCCTCCCGTAATCTTAATTTTCTTTTTTAATTCTATGGGCCTAGCATGTACAGGACATACAGTATATCTATATCAATTATTGGGCAATGTTAACCCCTTAACTAATGGCCAGTTTTCAAGATTTTGCCATATACCATCCTGGCTGTTATGTAACAACCCACCAATGTAACCTGCTTAAATTCATTCTTTGGTTTTTATTTATTTTTCGTTGCTGTTGTTGTTGGTTTTGGGGTTTTTTTTGGTTTGTTTTGGTTTTTTGGGGGGGGGGTTGGTGTTGTTGTATGTGTATCTGTATATTTGTGTGATAGACTCACCTCTATCTTGCACATGAGTTGTGATATTATTGTGAATTTGTTAGCCTGTTATGTGAAGGGAAGGGGTAGTTGGGTGTGAGGGATTTTTTTTCTCTTATTTCTCTGACTTACATTGTTGTACAAAATCTTTTCATAATGTGGAAGGATAGTGCTACACTCCCCACCATGAGGGGGTAGTGTGGCAGACAGTTGAGTGGTTCCGTATAAGCAGACCTGGTCGGACCCTTCTCCGTCCTTTTCCGCTTCCTCTTCCTCCTTTACGGAGCCGACAGCTAGGCGTGGCCACGTCTTGCGGTGAGCAGTTTAAGTTGCAAAATAAGGTAGGTTTTACACTCCGGAAAAAGAGGGTAATTAAAATCACCAACGAGCGATGCCGTTTTCTTAATTCAGGTGTATAGTTGTATTAATTTTTCATCCGTCCATATGACGCTCGCCAACTTCTTCGTCTCTCTTTTGCTCTCCTTTTTTTCACCAAACCCCGCGAAACTCTCCAGCCTGGTCGCAGACCAAACCAATCCATTTTCGCATGTACAGATCTAGACATTTGCAATCTAAACAGATATCATTGCATACAAACAGGTTGTCATATTGCAATAAACAAAACTCCTGGAATGAATAAACAAACAAAATAACATTGCTTTGTTTTCAAATAACAAATAAAAACAATGAAATCAATCATCAATCATCATTACCATGTTCTTACACTGTGATAAATCCAAAATCGGTTAAAGTAATAAACATTTCTATCATATTTGTTCAGTTCTCTTTATACAAACTATGACCATATTATCAATTAAACAGTTCAATCTTCCTAATGTACATCAATAAACACATATGCACATGTATGCTTTACCATTTGTACCATTTGTACCATAACAGCATTTCTAAAATATTGAACTATTATTATCTGTTTTGCTTTTTCTTAACCCAAATCCTATCTCGTCTTTATCTAAATTCTGCTTTATCTAATCCATTTTGCCCGACCATGTTGTGATATTTACTTTAGCATTTCAATATTCAGCTACAAGCTATTACACCCTATTATCATCTATTATACACTATTACATATTAGTACCTACTCACTGTTACACACTATTACTTAGGCATGCTCGCTCTCCTCAATTTATTCAGTGTAAGGGCCCTGTGTTTACTCCGGTTTTGCCCCGGTGTTACTGGGACCTGGGCTGTCTCCCTTGGGCCGGTGCGTGTGCGGTGCGCTTTCTGAGGGTAAGACGCTTAGTTTTCTGCCTTTTTATATCAAGCTGCTGATGGTCTGTGTCGCGTTACGGATTATGGTTCTCTCCCAGAACCACCTCTCCTAGTCTGGGCTGTGGGCTTCCTCCTCCTGCCGCGTGCGACACCTCAATCCTGCTCTCCGGTAGGATGTTTATTTGTAACTTTTGTTATTTTGTAATGTCCTATATTCATATTTTAATTAGGTTAATTTGTTTATTTTGCAGTGCGCGGCCGTCATTGCCTCTGAGAGCCTCACTACTGTTTTGGTTCTTGGTTCCTCGTTCTTTGTTCGTCGTACTTTTTCTTCCTGCATCTGTGTGTCTGTTCCGGGGTTTGGCTCATCTAGAGGCCTCCACCACCATAATCCGGCGCTGATTAGGCCCATATCGTGCCAGACCCCATTATCGGTGGTCAAGGCCGTATCATACGGCGTCCTCCTAAGTCCTCAAAGTGAGCCAAGAGAGTGCATCCCGACCCTCTCATCGACGCTGAGCCACTACCCCTGGAGGGTTGTTTTAATTGGAGGGGCAGACTCTCCCCATTTCTTTAGTTTATTCATTTGTTATTTCTTCCGTTGAATTATTGTTGATCGTTTGGTGGGGATATATGTGATTTATTGTTTAGTAATCTTTTTTTCCTCTTTTTGGATAATTTGTGTGTTAGACAATTTATTTTGGGTTTACTGCTATTTGGTTATAGTGTGTGAGGGTTGCCTTGCTTTATTATTTCTAAATGTGTTCTTTTTTCGTTGACTGGTGCTGGGGGCCCAGAGCGGCAGCGGTTTCCCTGGTGGTGGTTCCTTATTCACGTTTTTGGTTTGCTGTGTCACGGGTGCAGTGTAGTTATTTTGGATCTCTCCCCTTTTTGTCACTGCTGTCGTGGTAAGCCCCAGCCCTGTTTTTGGTAATCCGTCATAACACTCATTATTAATCATATTCGTAGTATTCATTTAGTCTGTCCTCATTTTAAAATAAATGTTTAATAAAGTTTTTTATAATTGGAAATCACACTCTTGTCCTGTGGAATGTTCTCGAACCGTGTGCTTTGGATCAATTTGAAGCCTGTGTATCGGTAAATGTCACTCATATCCTGGGGTGAAAGCCCCCAGGTGGCGTTGTTGGCAACGGCTTCATACTTCTCGCCTTGCCACATCTGGCGTTGTCAGCAGGATCCACAATTTTGTTGTTTGTTTGTATGTGTTTGTAGTGTTTGTACTGAACCGTTGATTCAGGTTTTAAGATAGAACCAAAAAAGCAGTAACGCAACAGTCATCTTTCATACCCAAAATCATTATCTTTTCCCTTCCTATCCGAGGTCTGGGTGTGGTAGTTTCGTTGTCGGAATGGAGGAGGAAGCGCAGCAGCTCAAGGAGCTTGTGCTGCAGCTTAAGGCAGACAATGAGCGACTGCTCCAGGAGCGTGCTGCGTCTTGTTCGCCCCTCGGTGGGGCAGCGTCAGTGTCATCTGGTACAGCTGGTGGTGCTCCTCCTGTTGTGACGGAGCGGCTGGTGGTTATTCCCAGGGACCGCAGATGTCCTGTGTTTAACGGTAGGTCAGGTATCGGGGTAGCTGAGTGGATTGAGGAGATACAGGCATGCATGCGAGCCCGCCACCTCTCTGTTGCTGATCAGGCCCTCTTTATCATCGACCGTTTGGAGGGAGAAGCGCATGAGGAGATTAGGTTTCAACCAGGTGTAGAGCGTGATGACCCAGCTCACATTTTTTCCATCTTGCAAGAGCTGTACGGCCATTTCCTGTCCTATGTCACTCTGCAGCAGGCTTTCTTTGCAAGGCAACAACAGGAAGGTGAGTCTCTACAGGAGTTTTCGTTAGCCTTGTTAGCCTTAATGCAGAGGGTCAAGCAGTGCGCTCCTGATGGGATGCCAAACTCTGAAATTCTGCTGCGCGATCAGTTCATAGAGCATGTCCTTGACAGTTCTCTGCGACGGGAACTAAAACAAATGGTTCAGCACCAGCCCTCTGCTTCACTACTAGAGGTGCGTGGGGAGGACATTAGATGGGAGAGGGAGGGTCTTCCTGGGGGTTCTCGTGGGTGCAGCTGCTCTCTTCCGTCTGCTCATGGGTTTCAGTTTAGCGTCCAGGGTCGTTCTGTCCCGGCCCCGGCGGTTGTCCCCCAGGGGCCTGGTTTAGCTGAACTGATAGACCTTTTAAAGAGTCAACAAGAGCAGCTAAACCAGCTTACCCCCACCGTAGCTTCCTTGCAGGCCCCCCGATCCCAAAGTCGGACGTCACACAATTCTTTCATATGTCGCAGGTGTCAACAGCCTGGGCACTTTGCCCGTGAGTGCAATGGGGAGCGAGTTCCATCTCGTGCTCGTGCTCACTCTGTCACTGGGCTAATTTCTAACCCTTCTAGGCCTGCTTTGTCCACTCAGCAGCCGGAAAACTGAAGCCCGCTGAGCTTTTGAGCCACACCTTGGTGGGGGCTCCTCCAGGCTCTGTAGAAAGTAAGCTGGCTGGTTTAATGTCCCGTTGAGGGTGTCTCCACAGACCCAGAAAAGATTGAGGCTGTGTCCACATGGGAACGGCCCCGTCATGTTTCCGAGCTACGCTCCTTTTTGGGTTTCATCAGCTACTACCGGCGTTTTGTGGAGGGCTTTGCCCAATTGGCCAGTCCTCTGCATAAGTTAGTGGCTGAGCTCACCAGCAAAAAGTCCAGAAGAGGGTCTGAGCATGCTCTTAGTGCTTCCTGGACGTCCCAGTGTGAGGCCAGTTTTGAGGCCTTGAAAGCAAGGTTAGTGTCAGCCCCGGTGTTGACTTATGCTGACTTTTCTCGTCCTTTCATTTTGGAAGTTGACGCTGGTCACAGTGGCCTTGGGGCTGTGCTTTCCCAAGAGACCGACCAAGGCATTCAGCCTGTAGCTTATGCCAGTCGAGGCCTCAGGCCCACTGAGCGCAACATGGACAATTACAGCTCCATGAAGTTGAAATTTTTGGCGTTGAAGTGGGCCATGACCGAAAAGTTTCGTGAATACCTGTTGGGCCATAAGTGTCTGGTTTTCACTGATAACAACCCGTTGAGCTACCTGCAGTCTGCCAAGCTTGGAGCCACTGAGCACCGCTGGGCTGCTCAACTGGCTGCATTTGATTTTGAGATCAAGTATCGGTCAGGTCGCAGTAATCGCAATGCTGACGTACTTTCTCGGCAGTATTTGTCCGGTTCTGGCATGGCGGAGAGTGTTGTGCCAGGCACGTCAATCCCCAATGCCCTCCAGCTTGCAGCGCGTTCAGACCCGAGGGTTGTGGCTACCCAGGGTGTTGTCTCTGCTTTTCCATCTCACTCCTCCGCTGATATTCGTGCCTTGCAGGAGGCAGATTCCCTTGTAAGTGAAGTTCTGGTGTTTTGGCAGAGACAGGCTAGGCCAACTCCCACCGAGAGACCGCGGGTTTCAAAGCCAGCGATGGCTCTGTTGCGTCAGTGGGACCGTTTGGTTGAAAGGGAGGGTGTACTCCACCGAAAGGTCTCTCATGGCGGGAGTGAATCCCTCCAGCTGATTTTGCCGGCTGTCCTGAAGCACGAGACCTTAAATTGGTTGCATCAGGATCATGGCCACCAGGGCATTGATCGGACCACTGACCTGGTGAGGCAGCGCTGCTACTGGCCGGGGACATTAAACGGTGGGTCCAAGAGTGCGAGCGTTGCCAGGTTGCTAAAGACTCTGGTTCAGTTCCACATAGTTTCATGGGTCACTTGCTTGCCTCGGAACCCAATGAAATTGTGGCTGTCGATTTCACCCTGCTTGAGCCTTCCCGCAACAGTGTTGAAAACCTCTTGATTATGACAGATGTTTTTAGCAAGTTCACTGTTGCTGTCTGTAAGATAAGCTAAAACTTATATGAAGTATATGTGTGTTTCTAAAATATCATAATCTACATTTAGAAGTGCTGCACCCGAATGTACTAACAAACACATCCTGTTCTAGTTAATCACCTACTGCAGACAGCTACAACCTTGATGACGATTAGAATGTTCCAACATAGATAACCACAAGTTAACTCCCAACATGTAGAAAAACGTCTTATTGTTCTCGACCTTGTGTGTGATCTAAACTGTTACGACGCCTGCGCGCGTCTTTATCTAACCCTGCTCTATCCATTTTTTAATAAAAGAAAGCAGCCGGGTGGGACAGAGTCAGAGTCTACTTTGAATTGCACCAAGTCAAGTGCATCTCTTCTGTGTCTCTCCCTGCTGCAGCTGGTAAAACTTTAAAACCTCTCTGGGTGCCTTTGTCTGATGACCCTGGTCTAGCTTAGAACAGTTTTTGAGTGAATGTTCGAGATTTAGACCCAACATTTCTCTGGTGCCGAAACCCGGGACCCAAGACCTGGACTTCAAATCGACGCGGGAACGCGAAGGCCATCGAACCAAACCACATTCCATCACACTACGTTCGTCGCTCCGAAAAAGGCCTAACTTGACTTCCTGCGCCGAGGAGAAGCTCCGGTGACGGGTCCCCAGTGAACCAGGGCAACATCGGACAAGGTAAAATCTGATAAATAAAAAGAATTCAAGTGAAATTTTGTTGTGTTGCAAGGCTGGACCATATAATACCAATTTAAATAAGCAAGAGATCTCCTAATAGGTTCAGTCTGTCCGGGACGACTGACCGGGCCCCCTCCCACGTAAAGTAACTCGTGAGAGCTGGAAAAGGGGTGCCTATTGAGTTGAGTTAGGACCTGAATCTTCCTGTATACACGGCAGTGTGTGTCGAGTTCCGACCCACGGTGTTTCAAACTGATTCCGCGGCGAAAAACGTTAAGAGTCCGTCAAGACCGACGCAGTGTGTCTTCGGTGCAACGTTTCTGCGTACCAGAGTCGACTATAAAGAAACCCTAAATTTTAAGAATCAAACGTTGGTCCAGCCTTCACAAAAAAAAATACGTTAAAAAAGCCCAGAGAAGGAAAAGTGCACTATAAAACGGTTCGAACCCAAAAGTGTTTCATTGTTTCATGTCATGTCTGTCTTCGATGTGTCCACTGTTTGGCTATAAACGTGAAAGTTAAGAGTGAATGATAAACTAACATCGGATCAGCGGATCCATTCTGTGCTGTGTGGCAGATTGTGTCTGTGGACAAGCGTTTGCTCCGTTCGCGCGCGTCGCCCGTTCACGCACGCACACACACACACACATACACACACACACAGACACACAGACACACACAATCATCCTTTTCATTGTAAGACATTATTACTCACATTTAATGTAAAGAACATTTCTGTCGCATGAAATTTCTGAAATATTCTGATTTTATTTAAAACTAAATGAAGTTTTCTTTTCCGTTTTGTTTGTTCTAATTCGTGGTTGTAGTTTGAAGTTTAGGACACTACAAGCCCTCATTCCTCACACACACACACGCACACACAAACATTTGCACCATGGGACAGACCCAAGCAAAAGACATTGCAACCAAACCCGACGTCCGCTTTATGCAACAATGTCATGCGGACTCATGTAAATTTCTGAAAAAATGGATCAAGAAACACGGATTCAACCCATGTTTGAAGAACTCTGAGGAAATGACAGAATTGGTCCGAAGATTGCGAGAAGAGCGAAAGGAAAAACTGAGGAAAGGAAAGAAAACAAATGTGAAAGATGAGGAGCTGAAAATGGCCAAACTTTGGCTCGAACAAAGCACAAAGAGAGTCCTCGCCATCCGAGTGAAAGACGAAAAAAAGAAGGCAAGACAGTCAGCCACGATGGCTGCGCTGGGCATCTCCCCAGACCACGAGACAACGCCCAAACAGCCATCCGAACACTCGACTGAAGCAATTGATCGCCACGAAAGCCAAAGCAAGTCTGACGAAAAACAGGAAGATCCTCAGAGCACCCTCGAGGGGCGGACCCAAAAGAACCGCCTCAAAAGAAATGCCAACCCACGCCTACCAGATGATAGCTCACCCTCCCTCACCCGTCATGCTCGCAGACAGCAAGAACGCTTGTATCCTGAGCTGCCACAAGAGGGCGTGCAAAACTCACCTCAACAAATGAACAACCCATTCGCCACCAGCAGCCCTCCAGCATACACAGGCAGCCCACAGTTTCAACCACTCCCCAAAGCCTACGGCCCCCTCTCATGGCCCGATAGCCCAGCCCAAACAACTGGGGCCGTCACCCAATACCCCATGTTCGCCGTTGCAAATCCGGCCTACACAGGCCAGCCGGATGGCCAGCCACCAACCATCCTGGTACAGCGCCCATGGACTCAGCAGGAATGCACCGAAGCTTGCAAGGGCCTTGGAGACGTCGAAAATAACCCCACAGAATGGACAATTAACTTCCGCAGCTTGGCTCTTAGCTACCACCTCAACGGCAGAGAAATGGAAAGCGCCCTTAGAATGGCTCTAGGACATCGCTGGAGCAGAGTACGAGGCTCCTTCAACCCGAACGGAACCGATGGCGCCCCCCTCCCACACGACTCAAACGACCTAGCCGGAAGGACAGCAGCAGTCCTCCACAGAGTGGAACAAACCTTCAGAAAAGTCCCAGACTACTCCAAGATCCACCAGTGCCGCCAACAACTCTCTGAGTCTGTCGAAGAATACAGAGCCCGCCTGGAAGAGGTCTTCAGAAACAATAGCGGCCTCCAAGACGACCAAAACCCAAATGGTGCTTACCAAAGCCAACTTAAGAGTCACCTCATGGATGGCATGCAAGAGTCCATCCGAAGATTCATCCAGAAATACCTCATTACCTGGAGGACTGCCACAGTTCAGGAAATCATCCAGTGGGCAACACATGCCACTGAGGTGCAACAAAAACGCAAAGCTTCGGACGCAACAGCCAAACTCATGACTATCCTGGAAGGAGTCGACGCCCTCACCACGGTCGACCCCCCAGCGCCGACTGGCATTTACTACCAAAACGCCCGTCGCAGCAGAGGACGAGGCCGTCCCAACCAGGACCACAGACGCTACTCACGCCGCACGGCTACTCAAGACGACATCTGCTACAACTGCAACAAAGCAGGTCACTTTGCCCGGGACTGCCCCCTTCCCAAAACTGGATACAGAGGCCCTTCAAGACGAGACCCCCCGTTCAACCCTAGTCATTCACAATGACTAGCACGGGACCGCAGTGTAGACGATGGAGGAAGTGATGCACCAGATCCAGACGTGCCCCTCCAGATCTTAGACCTGCAGGCAATTTTCTCGTCCCTAGTAATTCCAACTGAAGCCACCAGAACCCTTCTGGTAGGCCCACTGCAAACAGCCGTCACCTTCGTCTGTGACACTGGAGCTGAGGTGTCTCTCATCCGTGATGACGTTCCAGGTCTGAAACCCTCCGGTCGGAGCATACTCGTGGTAGGGGCCTCTGGAAAACCAACGCCCAATCCCTGGTCCAAAAAATGTAAAGTCATTGACGAAGATGGAACGGAAGTCACGACCACCTTCGTTCTGAGCCCACACTGTCCAGTCAACCTTTTAGGCCGAGACCTCCTTGTAGCACTCAACCTCAGTATTCTCGCTGACGGAACGACGCTCAAAGTCTCCAAAATGGACAACACATCACTATTGGTCCTCGAAAGTCCGTCCACGCCTACCACTTTCTATGCCTTGGACCTAACCACAGCAGGGCCCTCTTCGGTGACCCTAGACCTCCTCGCACAGACAAAATCTTCAGTCCCATGCCATTCTACAGTCATCCAAACGCAATTCCCCCTCCATGTGACCATCCTCTTCCCTCACCACCCAGTGGACCACAAATGGCTATTGAGGTTCCACCGCCTACGGCCCTCAAGACTACACATCAAATACCTTTTGTGGGGTCCAAACTGGGCCTGTGCAGTCACAACTGTCCAGGAGGAAGTATCAGCCATGATGCCCAGTGATGCAACACCGCATGTAACCTTAGCTCGTTCTGCTGAGATGTCATGGCAACAGCTGAACCAACGCGCATCAGCAGCTGAAAAGACGCGTCACTGGGAACAAGTTGACCCAACCACTTTTCGTTTGGACCATCACTACTACGGCACTATGTGGAAACGCCCCCTCGGATGGACTACTACGGCCTCTCCAACGACTCACTTGTCTGCCTGACAACCAGTCCAAGCTCTTCATGTAGCCTCCGACTTTCCACAGATTCCACTGAAATTCTGGTCCACCTCCAAAGCCGACGTGGGTCTGTTGACCACAGCCTCCCAAGTGACAATCGAACCAAAGACAACGTACAGACCCAGAGTGAAGCAATACCCCTTAAAACCCGATGCCAAGGAAGGCATCCGTCCCGTCATTGCTACCATGATTGCTGCCAAAATCCTCGTGGAGTGCCCCACAGCTGAGTGTAACACACCCATCTTCCCAGTTCGAAAGGCAGACTCCACTACGTGGCGCCTGGTCCATGATCTCCGAGAAGTCAACAAAGCCATCGTCCAACGAGCCCCGTGCGTTCCAGATCCACATACTCTACTGAATGAGCTCCGCCCGGAGCAACGATGGTTCACAGTCATTGACCTAGCCAATGCATTTTTCTCCATTCCTCTCCACCCCTCTGCCATGGGTTGGTTTGGGTTCACTTTTGATGGAAAGAAATACACTTATACGAGACTCCCTCAAGGTTTCTCCGAAAGTCCCACCATCTTTTCTCAAGAAATCAACAACTGTATCGCACTCCATGGCCATGCCCAAAGCACCCAAATCCTACTCTACGTCGATGACATCCTCATAGCCAGCCCTACACCAGAAGAAAATAAACTCGAAGCTGCATCCTTGTGTACGCACCTGGCCAACACAGGAAACAAAGCCTCACTTGCCAAGATACAATGGTGCCAGCAAGAAGTCACCTTCTTGGGCCACAGAATCTCTGGAGAAGGTCGACAACTGACCGCAGAAAGAAAAGACGCTGTTCTACAAGCACCTCGCCCTGCCACAAAGAGACAGATGATGGCATTCCTGGGCCTGACAAACTACTGCCGTGCATGGATTGCGTCCTACGCCGAGAAAACACAGCCACTTCTAAACCTCATATACTCAGAAGATTTGCCCCTGTCTGCCCGCCTGGATTGGACCCCCGAAGCTGCAGAGGCCTTCACAGCACTCAAATACGTCATCACAGACTCCGGGGTCCTGGCCCTGCCCAACTACAAAAAACCCTTCACCCAAACGGTTGATTGCAAAAGCGGTTTCATGACATCTGTCCTCCTCCAACCCCATGGCCAAAAGCTCAAGCCAATAGCCTACTACTCCAAGAAAATGGACCCTGTCGCCGCTGCGCTACCCCCATGTGTTCAGGCCATCTGTGCCGCCGCCATGGCTATCACCATGTCAGCCGAATTGGTCCTGTTCCACCCTCTGACCCTACTTGTTAACCATGCAATCGATCTTTTGCTCACCCAAACCAAAATGTCCTTTCTCTCACCAGCTCGACATCTCAACGTAACCGCTACGTTGCTCTCACAGCCCCATTTAACCATCAAACGGTGCGGCACCCTGAACCCCGCTACACTGTTGCCTACTGCCGAAGATGGTGACCCACACGACTGCCAAGAACGCACGTCTGTCTGTTGTAAGCCCCGAAAAGACCTCCAGGACACACCGCTTTCGACTGGCCATATTGTGTTTGTTGATGGCTCCTCCTCCAAAGCCCCTGATGGAACGAACCACACTGGCTATGCCGTAGTCACACAAACCTCTACTCTAAAGTCTGGTAAACTGCCTGGCAATTGGTCTGCCCAAGCTGCAGAATTAACGGCCCTCACAGAAGCATGCAAACTTTTTCGTGGAGATGACGTCACAATCTATACGGACAGCCAATATGCATTCTCCACACTCCACATTTTTGCCGCCCAATGGGCCAGACGCGGTATGAAGACCTCCTCGGGCCGACCCGTCATGCACGCCACGCTCCTCCAAGACCTTTTGGAGGCCGTCCTCCTACCCAGAACCATAGCAGTTTGCAAATGTGCCGCCCATACGTCAGGCACCGACCCAGTCTCCCTAGGCAACGCCAAGGCTGATGCAGCCGCTAAGATTGCAGCCAAACACGCCGTCTCCATGCACCTTCATCAAGCCTCCAGATCGCGTGTTCCTGAATCGATCCCCCTTGAAGTCCTTAAAGACATGCAATCGGCTGCCCCGGATAAAGAAAAGACCTCATGGATGCTGTCTGGTGCTACCGTCACCGACGACCTTTACCATGTTGACAAGAAGCCATGCATTCCCCGCAGCTTGTTCCACACGATTGCTGTGCTGAGTCATGGCAAGAGCCATGTCTCAACAGGAGGGATGATATCAATAGTGGAACAAGCCTTTCATATGTCACAAGGCCTCCAAACCTTCTTCAAAAATTTTTGTAGGAACTGCATCACATGCTGCCGCCACAACAGCCAAGGCAACGTTAGACCAAAACGAGGACAACATCCAGTCGGCTCCTACCCGTTTGAAATCATCCACATGGACTTCATCGAGCTTAACACAGTCCAAAACTACAAGTACTGTCTAGTGTTGATTGATACACTAACCAAATGGGTCGAACTAGTCCCATCCAAACATGCAGATGCACTCACAGTTGCCAAAGCCTTATGCAAACACATCATCCCAGAACACGGTATACCACGCGTTATTCGTAGCGACAATGGTACACACTTCGTCAACGAAATTGTCCAAAACATAAGTAAACACCTTGGCATCGAACTAAAACATCACTGTGCGTATCACCCGCAAAGTGCAGGCCTAGTTGAAAGAACAAACGGTACGGTCAAATTGCGACTCCGCAAAACCATGGAAGAAACCAAAAAGCCATGGCCAGAGTGTTTAGACTTAGTCAAAACATACATGCGCATCACACCCACAAGCACAGGTCTGACACCATTCGAAGCGGTACACGGCCGACCATTCAACCTCCCACTGTGGGAAGGTCAAACGGTACAAGAACAAATAGGCCAGCTCGATCCCCTGACAGAATGGCTGTGCAAACTCTTTGAAAAAAGAGAAATCCAAAGAGCAAATGATCTGCCCCCTTCCTCTTTATCTCTGTCGCCCACACAGGAGCTGCTGAGACCTGGGGACCTGATCTTGCTTAAGGTGATCAAGAGAAAAAACTGGTCAAGTCCTAAGTGGAATGGGCCCTACAGAGTATTGATCACCACCCCCACGGCTGTCAAGATTGCTGAACGAGACACGTGGATACACCAGTCCCATTGCAAGAAGGTCCAAGAATTACAATGAAGGTCCAGCAACTCCTGGTAACAACCATTGGACTCCTGATAGCCACCCCAACTAACCAGCAGAACATCCAAGCAAAAATCTGGGGAGACGAGTCCAAAGCAACAGAATGCCCAACCACCACCAGCTATGATAGAGGTGTTCAACCTTACACATACTGCCTACCCCTCAATGGAACCAAGGCATCGATCACCATCCCCTTGGAAGGACTCACCACCTACTGCTACCGTTGCAACTCCTGGAGGAAACAAGCCAATAAACAACGACGCAACGGAATCAAATACTACGACTTCTACTGGTATGCTGGAGCACCAAGGAATCCTCAAGTGGTCCACTATGACTCCAACCAAGGAGAGCCTTATGAGGAACCATGGAGTCAAGTCTTCCTCTACACATATTGGCCAACACACTCCGGCGATCAGTACCAATGGGCAGTATCGAAAACTGCCAAAGCCTACCGTCAGCTCTTCCCCAAGATGTCAAAAAACGACACCCACGTAGTAATAACAGTTGTGCCCACCACCCCAGGATGCGTCAGATTCAGCCTGTGCCCAGCAACAGATGGCCCGGACCCAGAATTCAACATTCGCGTCTGTGTCTTATCACCTAAAACCATTCCCTCCGTAGTCGGAGGCAACCCTGCTCTCCCAGCAGCTAAAGACTCATCGCCCCAGCCGTCATCCCGCCAGTACCACACGACGACCCCAGCCACTTTGGGTCTACATGGACTATACACGACGATGAGAACGACCCCGATCATCCTTCTCCATTCCACGCCAACCTTTGGTGGAAGTACACCAACCTTACAGCCCATAAAGCCAATAAGTCTGGTTGCTATGTTTGCTCCATCCTCCCCCACGCTGTGTCCCAACCACACCTCTACGCATCCCCACTCAGCGAAACCCACTCTCTCAGCATCCTGAACCAGACCCTGGGACTCACCCCCACGGACCCAAACGCACCTCGGTATACCCCACTGCCACGTTTGACCAATGCTACGCCCCTAGGTCTTAGAGCCACTCTCAACCACAATGACCTAGACCATTGCACTGGTATCAATGGCACCTGCTTTCAATTGTGTGTCAACATCACTGGAGCTAATCTGAAAGGCTCCATTATTCCAAGTCACTGCAAAACAATCCGTTCCATTTCCATGTTCCATGTTGTGCCTTGAGACCATCGACTATCGCCTCCAAAGTTTTATTAATGCCTCTATCACCATCAATGATGCCCAGAACAAAGAACTTACTGCTCTACGCCTCATGGCTCTCCAAAACAGGATGGCCCTCGATCTTAGTCTCGCCCCCCAAGGTGGTGTCTGTGCAATGATCGGTGAATCCTGTTGTACCTACATCCCAGACGAGAACTCCACCATCATCGATGCTATGCGTACTATGACGAATCTTCGCCGCGCCATGTCCGCGGACCCTCACCCCCAAGCTGGCTGGCTCGATTGGCTCTTCACTGGCACATGGTCCCAGGTGCTGGTAAAAATCATCTTCCCCTTTGTCGCCGTCGTCGCCCTCTTCCTCCTGACATGTGCCTTTTGCTCATGTTGTGTGATCCCCATGTCCAAACGCATGATGAGCCAGGTGTTCGTTGCCCACCTCCATGCTTACAACCTTGTCAAAATTGAGGACATTGACTCTGACATTGACGAGGAACTATCCTCTATCTAAAGAACTTTCTCCCTCGTCGGGGGAGCAGGCACCCGCCTGGTCCCCTGCTACGTGGTATAGCCACCACCAAGCACCCGTCGCAACTTAAGCGATTGTGGCGCCTTCGGTCAGGCTCACCCTTTTTCCCACAGGTCATCCAGGTCATGAGACTGCCGCTCCGTGCGGAGGGTAGGAGGGGAATTTTCCCTAACTGTGCATTTTTCCATGTTCCCATTCCGAATTGCTTAGGGTTTTTCGCCCCTCCCTGGGTTGACCACCTGTTTGTGACGTTTCTCCCATGATGACACGATGAAAAGCTTTCGAGACAAGTTGTGTTTGATGTTTAGAAACCCACAACAGGAGGGAAATGTAAGATAAGCTAAAACTTAGATGAAGTATATGTGTGTTTCTAAAATATCATAATCTACATTTAGAAGTGCTGCACCCGAATGTACTAACAAACACATCCTGTTCTAGTTAATCACCTACTGCAGACAGCTACAACCTTGATGACGATTAGAATGTTCCAACATAGATAACCACAAGTTAACTCCCAACATGTAGAAAAACGTCTTATTGTTCTCGACCTTGTGTGTGATCTAAACTGTTACGACGCCTGCGCGCGTCTTTATCTAACCCTGCTCTATCCATTTTTTAATAAAAGAAAGCAGCCGGGTGGGACAGAGTCAGAGTCTACTTTGAATTGCACCAAGTCAAGTGCATCTCTTCTGTGTCTCTCCCTGCTGCAGCTGGTAAAACTTTAAAACCTCTCTGGGTGCCTTTGTCTGATGACCCTGGTCTAGCTTAGAACAGTTTTTGAGTGAATGTTCGAGATTTAGACCCAACACTGTCCCCACACGGGACCAACAGGCCTCCACTGTGGCCCAGGTCCTCCTTACTGAGTGGTTTTACAAATTTGGTGTTCCGTGCCATCTGCACTCAGACCAGGGTAGGAGCTTTGAGAGTGCCCTGATTCACCAGCTTTGCTGTTTGTATGAGGTAGCTAAATCTCGCACTACTCCGTACCATCCGGCGGGTAATGTGCAGTGTGAGCGGTTCAACAGAACCCTCCATAACCTTTTACGCACTCTTCCAGCTTCCAAGAAACGGGACTGGGTCCCCTGTCTACCCCAGGTGTTGTTTTCATACAATACCACCCATCATCAGGGTACCGGAGAGTCCCCTTTCTATTTGATGTTTGGTAGAGAACCTCGTCTCCCCATTGATTTCCTTTTAGGGCGAGTTCAGGATCCTGTGCGGGGGGAGTACAGGATTGGGTTGTTGAGCATCAAGCCAGACTTAATGTGGCCTTTGAGGGTGCTCGGGAGCTGGCTGCCGCTGGTCGTCAAAAGGAGCGCCACGATCAGCGGGTTCGTGAGTCGCCATTACCAGTGGGTCAGCTGGTGTACCTAAAAGATCACAGTGCTAGGGGTTGGCATAAAATACAGGATATTTGGAGCCCTGTTGTTCACCAGGTATTAACAGCCCCAGAAAATCAAGGGGCAGTCTACACTGTTGCTCCAGTACATAACCTGCACCAGGCCCGAACAGTCCATCGAGACATGTTGAAAGCTGTTGTAGCAAGTTTCCAGGCTACATTAATTAAAGATATTAGCTTTCGGACTAGTCAATCAGAAGACCAATTCGACTCATGGAGGTAGCGGTGCAATGAACCACACAAACACAGAACTTTATGTGCAATTAATTATATTAATTTGTGAAGAAAAAATATATATATACAGTGAACCCCAATATTCACTCTCTGCAGAAGGAATAAAATTAACTAAAGTGAAGTACATTTCAGATAAACCCACACACAATATTTATCATCACACTCATTGTCCAAAATAATCCAGGGTCAAGTCCAAGCCGTAATTGGTCCGTTGGCAATGGCGTGTGTGTGCGTGTGTGTATGTGGGTGTGTCCGGAGGTGACGTGGGGGGACCGGCTTCCAGAGCCTCCTACCAGACCAGGCGAAGTTCTCCGCATCGGTTGTCCCCGCTCTGAATCAGAGTCCTAGCTCGCCATCGTTTAGTCGAGTCCTCACCGGCACTCCGACCAAATCCATAAAAAAATGTTCAACGTTCATATAGTTCGTATAACTCCTCCACACAGGTCTGTTCCGGTAGCCTGCGGCTGATCAGGGAACTCTAATGCCGGCTGCTTTCGACGCTTCCGGATCTCTCTCTCTTTCGCGGACACACACCCACAACGCCGTTTTCTCACTGGCTTTTATTGCAGGTGACATCATTAGCAGCCCCACAGGTGAATGCGTGATGTCATACACCACGTGACAAGTTCACACTAGTGTGGAACCTAACGTCCTTTGCTATGGTAAGAATAAAAATATTAATAATAAGAAAAATATTAATAATAACCAAAATAACCATCGAATATTACTGTGGTAACATTCATCCTGGTTACACTGTTCTTGGCCCCGAGGCTCGAGTAGCCCCTCATAGGGCTCGCTCGCCTTGCAGATCAGAACAGGTGGATGCTGACTCCCTCAGTGATGGTGACTTGTGGCTCTTGGTACCTGAGTAGTTCCTCTGCTGAAACCCATCCAGAGATTCAGGCCAGCTCAAGTGCGTTTCCTACATCGAGGGGCATTGTACCATCTGTTCATTCTTTTCCCCCCTCAGAGCAACCCAGTACCAGTCAGCATGTTCTGCGTCGGACTGCTCGCACTACAGCTGGCCACCATCCCAATGTTCACCATCTCCCTTTACCTGCAGGCCAGCATGGTAATCCAGCACCGCTTGCGTCTAATGCCCTTTTAGGCCCTGGTGTTAGCATCTGCAAGTTTTTGTTTCATCATCGGGCCGACGATGCAAAATCTGGGGGTAGATGTGGCAGGATAGTGCTACACTTCCCACCGTGAGGGGGTAGTGTGGCAGACAATTAGCGAGTGGTTCCGTATAAGTAGACCTGGTCGGACCCTTCTCCGTCCTTTTCCGCTTCCTCTTCCTCCTTTACGGAGCCGACAGCTGGGTGTGGCCGCGTCTTGCGGTGAGCAGTTTAAGTTGCAAAGTAAGGTAGGCATGCTCGCTCTCCTCAATTTATTCAGTGTATGGGCCCCATGTTTACTTCAGTTCTGGAAGTGAACTGATGTCTCTTGGATGAGACGAAACGTCTTCAAGAACTTAACGTCCAATGGATTGACTTAAACAACTTTGGATAACCATTACCTGGATAACAGAGAACCTACACAGACACAATTTCTCAGGTGTTCCTGATGTTTGTGACGAAATTTAAAAAATGGATGAAGAAACACAGGAGAGTGTTGTGGTTACAAATTTTTGAAGATGATTTAGTTACCCTGTGTACAGATGAACACTTACCCATCCACCATTGCGTCGCATCAGTGCTCTACTGTGTTGTGTCTTTTTCAGGGGCCTGTACATAACATTGTGCTGTGATTAACACACACACACACACAAACACGCACACACACACACACACACACACACACACACACACACACACACACACACACACACACACACACACACACACACACACACACACACACACACATGCAGGTACATGAATGAGTGAAAAGATAATTTCCCCACTGAGGGATCAATAAAGTGAATTCCATCTTTAATCTTCAATTATTGTCTCCATGCGGGCCCAATGTGGGTGCGTGTTCCAGCTATCCCCTATCCTCAGGTTTCATTTGCAGATCTTTTATTATGACCCTTTCCAACTGATGACATACACAAAAAAAGGGATGCAGCCATCGACTTCCTTAAATGAATTTGGAAAACTCATGAGTATTTCATTATGATCTTCGACACAGGAATAAGCTTGAAAAAACACTCCTTTATCCTTTATCAACTCTCACCTTTGACCCTGAAGGAACCCAACTGACTTCCTGCTGGATGACAGCAGCAGCCGGGAGCAGCTGATGCTGCCAAAATACACGCACATTCACATGCATAATACACCTCTCATAAAACACACACACACACACACACACACACACACACACACACACGTCATTCACATACACACATTTTAAGTTTGCTTTTTCAGTAGACACACACGCCTTGAAAGAGGAAGGATTGTGATTATAAAAACCAAACACAATGAAACACTAATTTGAACATCAGTTGTCATTTTCAGCTCCAAATCAGCTTCATGTTATTTTATAAAAGAAAAATACTAAATATTCCCATCCAGTCAACCGTAGCATGACTTCTCCTAGTTAAAAAATATAGAAATGGAATACTGTAAATGTTAACAGAACCAGGTTCCCTTCAGTCACTCAAAAGTTACTCTAGGAAAAACTTTACAGAATCACAGAATTAAAAAATGTAACTTAAATGATTAGTTGGACCTTTAAACGTTAATGTATAATACACAATCTAAATTTAATATAAAAAAAGATATTTGTCCAAAATATATGAGAACGCAATTAGCCTGATGTTTGGATACTGTGAATAGTGAAAAGCGGCAAAGCATAACATAAATGATTTAATTATACAAGCACACACACACACACACACACACACACACACACACACACACACACACACACACACACACACACACACACACACACTGGAACTGGTTTGGTTTCCATCAGCTCCTGAGGAAAATATCCTGCTCCTTAACTAATAAATATTGGTTGAAAAAAGTCTCAATATCATTTATTCTCATGGGGCTGTGAAAATCTGCACAGAATATGGCAGAGATTCAACATGTAGCCTGATGGTGGAAGAGGCATATTTACATCAAGACACACAGAAAACCTAGAACACACAAAGAGATTCTGTTATTAATAAATAACAACATTAATTAATAATACAAATATTCTTTATCATATTCTACAATGTGAAGTAAAATTATCTAAAGATTTATCTCACACACACACACACACACACACACACACACACACACACACACACACACACACACACACACACACACACACACACACAGACATATATGGTATTTTTACACAACATTAATAATTTTGAAAATAATTTTGCACTTTTTAATGATTCAACATAATGTTATCTGTCATACAGGTAACAAGCTTTTGAACACGATTTATATGCAAATGCCCAATAATGGATGGATTCACACACAGACTATTAATAATATTCATTCATTTCCTGACCGCTTCATCTGCTTGCGCGGGTCACGGGGAGCTGGAGCCTATCCCAGCTGTCATGGGGCCTCACGCCCCATGACAGGTGATGCTAGCGCCACACAGAAATTTACAAACACACACACACACACACACACTCATTCCTACGGTCAATTTTGAAGCCGGCCAATTAACCTGAAATTCATGTTTTTGGAGGTGGGAGGAAGCCAGAGAACCCGGAGAGAACCCCACAGACACAGGGAGAACATGCAAATCCGCACAGAGCAGGACTAGCCTTGTTGTGTGGCGACAGCACGAACCACTGCACCACCATGCCACCCATTAATAATATTATCATAATATAATTTTTTCCTTATGGATGCAATTTGTCACAATCCGCTCCTGGTTTTCCCCTCATCCGCCCAGCTCTACCTGCCTTCCACTCCAAACTCATCAGTGCAACTGCCTTCACCTGTGTTTCCTCACCTGATTATCACCTGCCTGCTCAGTACATATACCCTCCCATTCCTCTCAGTCTCTGCCAGATTGTCTTTGTGTCATGCATAGCTCTCTCGCGTTGATCTCCGGACTGCTTCCTCGGTTACGACCCTGCCTGTCTTCGACCCGTCTTCCTCGTCTCTGCCCCGGTAAACTGACCAGCCTTCTGTCGTTGACTACTCTGCCTGCTCGTTCCTTGTCTGATACCTGTCACCTGGGATTCCTGTTTACGGAGACTGTCTGGAATATTGCTGCCATTCCGTGCGAACCTCAGAATAAACTGTTGGACTATTCCTGATCTGGTCTCAGTCTGTGCTGTACGTGGGTCCTACCTCTGTCCTGTTACAGTACAATCTGGCCATAAATGGATCCAGCACAGGTTGATCACCGGATCTCCCGGATGGAGGACATGCTTAACGAGCTGGTTGCGAATTCCGTTGCGGCTGCAGCAGAAAACCAGCAGGTTCTGGCACAAGTTCGGTGTGATGTAACAAGTCTCCACGCCCGCACCCAGGCCCTGGGGCTAACACAGTCTGTCTCACCGGGAGCCACGTTCTCGTCACCTGCCTCGGCGGGCGCTGCTGCTCCCTCGTCCGCCTCAGCGGGTGTCGCCGGCATTCCACCTTCGATCCGGGAGCCTAACGTGGGAGCACCGGAGCGTTATGACGGCGATCCTGCCACCTGCAATGCCTTTCTCTGCAACTGTTCCATCATTTTTTCCCTCCAGCCGCTCACCTTCTCCTCGGAGGAGGCTAAGGTGGCTTACACCGTCAATCACCTCACCGGACGGGCACGTCTGTGGGGCACTGCGGAGTGGCAGAGAGGGACTCCCGCCTGTCGATCTTTCCGGTCCTTCGCCGACGAGCTCCGGAAGGTTTTTGTTACTGGACCTCTGGGGGCCGACGCCGGACGAGAACTGCTGGATCTGGTCCAGGGCAGCCGTTCAGTCACGGATTACGCTATAGACTTTCGTACTACGGCCCCTCTGTGTGACTGGAACCCGGTCGCCCTCCGTGATGTCTTTTTGCGGGGCCTGGCTGGATACATCAAGGACGAGCTGGTTGCGTATGAGCTGCAGTCAACACTGGAGCGCCTGATTGAACTCGCCACCCGCATTGATCTGCGCATCCAGGCACGCCGGAGAGAAAGACACTCTGAGCTCCAGCCACGCTCTGCCCGTCCCCGCAGTCCTCCTCGCTCCAAGCCTACAGCGGCGCCGACCTCTCTCCTGTCTGCTTCAGTCGCCCCTGTGTGTGAGGGGGATCCGGAGCCGATGCAGCTTGGCCGCACCCGCCTCTCACCTGAGGAGAGGGAGAGAAGACTGCGCTTGAACCTCTGTATGTACTGCGGTCAGCCAGGGCACTTCGTCAGCCGGTGCCCAGTAAAAGCCAGAGCTCACCAGTGAACGGAGGCATACTGGTGAGCTCCATCGCTGATCCCGCCTCCTCTGAAAGGCCAAGCATCACCGCCAAGTTCCTGCTGCCTTCTGGTTCCCACTCCATCGCCGCCCTCCTCGATTCTGGGGCTGATGGGAGCATCATGGACGAGAACCTCGCTCTTCAGCTGGGACTACGCCCGGAGCCGCTGCCGTCGCCCATTGCAGCCAGAGCCCTGGACGGACATGTGCTGGGGAGGGTAACATCTCAAACCAACCCGGTGCGCATGCTCCTGCCAGGGGGGCACGGTGAGAGCATCCAGTTTCTGCTTCTGTCCACACCTAACCAGCCCGTCATTCTGGGGTACCCCTGGCTCCGACTGCACAATCCTAACATCGACTGGACAACCTGCTCCGTTCGGGAGTGGGGCGTGACCTGCCAGCGGACCTGTCTCGAGGCGTCGTCAGCTTCTTCTGCTCCTGCTCCTGCTTCTACTCCTGCTCCAGACCTCACTGGGGTTCCTGCGGTGTACCACGACCTGAAAGAGGTATTTAATAAAGCTAAAGCCACCTCCCTGCCGCCACACCGCCCTTATGACTGTGCGATTGACTTATTAACGGGCACATCTCCTCCCAAAGGACGTTTGTACTCTCTCTCTGCCCCTGAGAGAAAAGCCATGGAGGTATACATTAGAGACTCCTTGGCGGCAGGGATCATCCGCCCCTCTTCTTCACCTGCTGGTGCAGGATTTTTTTTCGTGGAAAAGAAGGATAAGACACTGCGCCCCTGCATAGACTATCGTGGACTTAACAATATCACGGTTAAGAACCGCTACCCCCTCCCGCTCCTCTCCACGGCTTTTGAACTGCTCCAGGGGGCGACGGTGTTCTCAAAACTCGATCTGAGGAATGCTTATCATCTGGTTCGCATCCGGGAGGGAGATGAGTGGATGACTGCCTTCAACACCCCGACAGGGCATTACGAGTATCTTGTGATGCCCTTCGGTTTGACGAATGCCCCTGCAGTTTTCCAAGCCCTGGTGAACGATGTGCTCCGAGATATGCTGAATAAGTACGTCTTTGTGTATCTGGATGACATCCTGATCTTTTCCCGCAGCCAGGAGGAGCACATCGTCCACGTCAGATCCGTCCTCCGCCGCCTCCTGGACAACGCCCTCTTCGTCAAGGCGGAGAAGTGTGAGTTCCATGTACCCTCAGTCTCCTTCCTGGGGTACATTATTGCCAAAGACTGCATTAAAATGGATCCTGCTAAGGTTTCTGCTGTAACCTCCTGGCCTGTCCCGGAGACACGCAAGCAACTGCAACGTTTCTTGGGGTTTGCCAATTTCTACCGGCGCTTCATCAGAGGTTTCAGCTCCATCGCATCTCCCCTCTCTGCCCTCACCTCATCCAAGACCTCCTTCCGTTGGACCGATGCAGCTCAAGGAGCCTTCGACACCCTCAAGCCTCGTTTCTCCACTGCGCCCATCCTCCAGATCCCCGATCCAGAGCGCCAGTTCACCGTGGAGGTGGATGCATCCAGCGTGGGGGTGGGGGCGATCCTGTCCCAGCGCGCCGCCAAAGACCAGAAGCTCCATCCCTGCGCTTTTTTCTCTCGCCGTCTCACTCCCACGGAGAGGAATTATGACATTGGTAACAGGGAGCTTCTGGCGGTAAAGGCGGCCTTGGAGGAATGGCGCCATTGGCTAGAGGGGGCCGAGGTGCCATTCATTGTGTGGACTGATCACCGCAATCTGGAGTATATTCGCTCTGCCAAGAGACTGAACTCAAGACAAGCCCGCTGGTCACTGTTCTTTGAGAGGTTTAATTTCACGCTGTCTTATCGGCCAGGCTCCCGTAACACCAAGCCAGATGCACTCTCCCGCCGATTTCCTGAGAGCCCGGATGAAAGACCTGAACCCTCCACCATTATTCCAGCCTCCTGCCTCGTCGCTTGCGTCACCTGGGAGATCGAGGAGAGGGTGCGGGCAGCCGCTGAGGATCAGCCCGGTCCTAGTTCCTGTCCTCCTGACCGCCTGTTTGTTCCGGCTAGGCTCCGTTCCGATGTGCTCCAGTGGGGGTACGCCTCCCGGCTCACCTGTCATCCAGGCATTCAGCGCACCTGTGATGTCCTGCAGCAGCGCTTTTGGTGGCCTTCGCTGGAGGAGGATGTCCGTGGCTACGTCAACGCGTGTCCTGTTTGCAACCAGAATAAGACCCCTCGTCACCCACCAGCCGGCCTCCTGCACCCCCTGCCTGTCCCTCATCGCCCTTGGTCACACATTTCCCTGGACTTTGTTACCGGTCTACCCCCCTCCCGGGGTCACACTGCCATCCTCACAGTGGTAGACCGGTTCAGCAAAATGGCACACTTCATTCCCCTTCCTAAGCTTCCTTCTGCCAAAGAGACTGCCAGTCTGGTCCTCCAACACATCTTTCGGCTCCATGGTCTGCCCACCGACATCGTCTCTGACCGGGGCCCCCAGTTCACTTCCATCTTCTGGAAGGAGTTTTGCAGTCTGCTGGGGTCCTCAGTCAGCCTCTCCTCTGGTTTTCACCCCCAGTCCAACGGGCAGACTGAGAGAGCTAACCAGGACCTGGAAACCACGCTTCGCTGTCTCACGGCTGACAATCCTGCTTCCTGGTCGGAGCAACTCATCTGGGTGGAATATGCCCACAACACCCTCACCTGCTCCTCCACGGGCCTTTCCCCCTTCCAGTGTGCCTATGGGTATCAGCCGCCGCTCTTTGCTAACCAAGAGAGGGAAGCTGCCTGCCCGTCAGCTCAAGCCTTTGTCCGTCGTTGCCGGCGCACCTGGGAACGAGCACGCACCGCCCTCCTGAAGTCTGCTGACCGCTATGCTGCCGCCGCCAACAAGCGCCGTAAGCCTGCTCCCGCCTACCAGGTCGGCCAGAGGGTCTGGCTCTCCACCCGTGACCTGCCCCTCAAGGTGGAGAGTCGCAAGCTGGCTCCCAGGTTTGTGGGGCCCTTCCCCATCTCTCGCATCATTAACCCGGAAGCGGTCCGCCTGCAGCTCCCAGGGTCCATGAAGATCCACCCGACATTCCACGTCTCCAAGATCAAGCCTGTCCGGGTGAGTCCTCTTGTTCCCCCTACACCACCCCCTCCTCCTCCTCAGCTTGTCGATGGTGGTCCTGTGTATGCTGTCAAGTGCCTCTTGCGCTCTCGCCGCCGTGGACGTGGTATGCAGTATCTGGTGGACTGGGAAGGTTACGGTCCGGTGGATCGTTCCTGGGTTCCGGCCCGGTTCATCGTGGATCCTCGGCTCATCGCGGACTTTCACCGCCTGCATCCGGACCAGCCTGCTCCATCCTCCATCCCGTCCCCTGGGGGACCTGCTGCTGTTGGGCCTGTCGACCCACCGGAAGATGGTGGCTCGGATGTGGACACTTCCTCCGGCTCATCTTCCTCTTCTGCAGACGACGATGTGGACTCCGCTGTCTCAGAGGGTATGAATGAAGTAGGCAGGACAACCAATGTTACTATTTAACAAGGATTTACTTACGAAAAAAAAAAAAAATCTCCACGGGACACAGAGCACAGAAACACATAGACCCCAACCCCCTGAGCTATGCACTCGCCACTAAAGAATAGAGCCCCAAAAGAAACTAAACCCTTTTCCCAAAATAACCCCAAAACTAACCCTAAAGTAACAGGTACCGTTGTTAATTAATGCAGGTACAATACCCTAATTAATGCAATTCTGGACAGAAATAAATGCTATGATGTTGTACAAGGTTGTCGAAACAATGCCGCAGCAAATGCGCACTGCAATCAAAGCTACAGGCAGTCCCACGAAATATTAGTGTGTGACTTTTTTTTTGGCCGGGCAGTGTATTTAAACAGCTGACAAGATAGCCCCCCTCCGGCCTCCCCCCTCCCTCCCCGCTCAGTCTGGGACGTCTGGAGCCGTCCCTTGAAGGGGGGGGTCCTGTCACAATCCGCTCCTGGTTTTCCCCTCATCCGCCCAGCTCTACCTGCCTTCCACTCCAAACTCATCAGTGCAACTGCCTTCACCTGTGTTTCCTCACCTGATTATCACCTGCCTGCTCAGTACATATACCCTCCCATTCCTCTCAGTCTCTGCCAGATTGTCTTTGTGTCATGCATAGCTCTCTCGCGTTGATCTCCGGACTGCTTCCTCGGTTATGACCCTGCCTGTCTTCGACCCGTCTTCCTCGTCTCTTGGTCAGCTTTTTTAAATCTAAGTCTGTAATTTGGACCCTGTCCCCTTTTGTCTTTTCCTGCTTTTTTCAGGTGAACGCGGAGTTCCATCGAATTACCGCTGTAAATCTTGAGGCCAAATTCATGTTCATGTTGGACCACTACACCACTAAACTGCTTGCCATCTTCCAAGCCAAGAAAGGTGCTGCTGGAGAGAGGCATCGTGCTTCCTTTTCAAAAAAAGGGCTGAATGATATGATCAATTGCAATGATTTACCAACTGCTTCACTAAATTTTGTTTCATTTTGGCAGTGTAGTCATATCTGTTATGATATTTAAAGTGAAAGGATCAAAATCTGTACTGTATCTTGTCAGCTGTTTAAATACACTGCCCGGCCAAAAAAAAAGTCACACACTCTAATATTTCGTGGGACTGCCTGTAGCTTTGATTGCAGCGCGCATTTGCTGCGGCATTGTTTCGACAACCTTGTACAACATCATAGCATTTATTTCTGTCCAGAATTGCATTAATTAGGGTATTGTACCTGCATTAATTAACAATGGTACCTGTTACTTTAGGGTTAGTTTTGGGGTTATTTTGGGAAAAAGGGTTTAGTTTCTTTTGGGGCTCTATTCTTTAGTGGCGAGTGCATAGCTCAGGGGGTTGGGGTCTATGTGTTTCTGTGCTCTGTGTACCGTGGAGATGTTTTTTTTTTTTCGTAAGTAAATCCTTGTTAAATAGTAACATTGGTTGTCCTGCCTACTTCATTCATACCCTCACAGTCTTATGTTGCGCTGGCAGCCTGACCATCAGAAGAGGGCGTAACAAAGTGTCAGTCAGTCATCTTCAGATTACCACCGCAGCGGGTCGTGGGGAGCCGGAACTTATCTTGGCGGCATAGGGGGACACTCCGGGCACAACGCCAGTGCACTGCGGAGCCACACACAAAGACATACAACCATGCACACACACACTCATTCCTACGGGCTTTTGGAGGTGGGAGGAAGCCGGAGAACCCGGAGAGAACCCACACAGATACGGGGAGAGCGTGCGAACTCCGCACAGAGCGGGACTCGAACCCGGGTCGAGGCGGCAGCGCTAACCACTGTGCCACAGTGTCTTCAATTATATTTGCTCAGTTTGTTTGGTGCTTTCTACTCAGGTTTTCCATATTGTTAAAAAAACATTTCAGTTACATGTGCTCAATTTATGTGATAATTGAACCAAATCACTTCATTCAGATGTACTTGAAAATATTACTTAGATTTACACATTACTCAGTTTTTGTTTTAACAGATTTAAGAACTTTCATATCTACTCAATATTTGTAAGTGAAAAAGTGTTTCACTGATTGAATTAAGTAACATGCAGTATTAATTTTTTGAGTGTAGTCCAGTCTTCAGGTTGCTGCATGCCAGTCTCCCAAAAGCACCTGTTTACTTGCTCTGGCATGACCTGTAGTTTATGGTGGCTTTTTACAACTTGGGACAAATAGGGTCAATTAGTACCAGTTCATTATGTTTTGTGGATGCTGACAATCATCCTGTGTGATAAAACTGTTTCAGACCTGTTACTGTGACATCTCAATGCAGGCCTGAGCATTAATCATGTTGTTCAGTGATCATGAAATGATGCTACTCCCACCAAATGGATGTTCTCTGAATAAAACACATTTAAACCAGTGATCTTTAGGGATCTTTAGTTTTAGTAAGTCATCAATGTGCACACAAAATCAGAGATACTTTACATCAAAGCATGAAAAATGGAAGCAAAAATGTGTTACTACCATGTTTGTCTCATGTTCTTAAAGAACCAGCAGGACAAAGGTCAAGCAAGCTAAACAGAGATACAGGATTGTTCATTCTTGGTGGAAGTATGCACGCTACTGCCTGTGCTTCTGGTTCAATATTGTCATTTCACAGTTAAGAGTCAAATATTTTTGCATAAACACAGGACTACAGAATCATAGGCTCAACAGAGTTTCTCCATGCTCACCCATAATATAACTTATGTCAACGTTATTGCTGGAATCCCAAGTTCATGTTGTAAAAACTTGAGCGTGCCTTCTTAATTTCCCTTCGGGGATTATAACAGTGTATTAAATTTAATTAAATCAAATGTCTATATAACCAGTCTATAGAGCACGAGTGGATGATTCATTAACTTTTTACAAACTTATTGGTTAGAACTACCCTTCATAAAGGGGTAATATATTATTAAATTTTATTGTAATACTGTAGTATTATTCAAAGAAATGGTTTTAAAAAAATGCTGACAAGATGCCCTCCACATGAACCAAACCACACTTACATGTCGAGTGTCAGGAAGACCTTCTGATGGTAAAAAGAATAGTAACAGTGTGAAACTTCCAGGTTAGTTGTCGCCTGGGGCCAGCTGCTGTATCGGAGCTCAACTTTTAGACTTGAATGATAGAAGATTAGAAGATTCTCGCTCTGGTTGCTCTGGTTTTCGCTTTTTGGTTTTCATTCATTCGCAGCTTAACTCAGCCAAGTCTGGGAATGAGTTCTTTTGGGTATTTCCACGGTTATCACACAGCTGGACTTTCTAGCTGTCCACTTATTTGTGTGTGTTTATTTTGAACCTTTAAGGGTAAGATTGATTTATCTTCAGTCTGTGTGACTAAAATTGTGTTTTTGCTCAGAGATTGTTTTCCGTTTCTCAATGTGCTGGTATGTGTGAGCAGCTCGACAGTCGGATAGCAGTTGTTCTTATCAGTGGTGACCTCTTGACAATCAGTGGCTCGGTTTGCCAGGCTGGCGTTGCCACAGCGACAGCAACAGCACAGCATTCTGGTAAGAGGCCTGAAGATGGCCGTGTAGAGGCCATGGCGGGCACTTTCACTCACAAAGCAATAGAGAGCTGGGTCAGCCACACAGTTCAGGCTGGTCAGTAACAAAGACAAGTGGTAGAAGTTAAATATTCCTGGAAAATAAAAGAGTCCATGTATTACAACAAAAAACAAATAACATTTGTCTTCATAAGTTAGATGAATTTGAAGGAGGTCCACCTGTGATGAAGCTGCAGTCCCGCTCCAGCAGGGTGCGCACTAACAAGAAGGCGTGGTAAGGAGAGAAGCAGAAGAGGAAGATGAGGATGGTGCTGCTGACTAACTGGCGGATCCTCATCTTCTGATCTGGCTTTGTTCCTGCACTCTGACCCACAGCTCGAAGGACAAACAGGTAGCTAATCTGAACAGGATAAATTAAAACATTTTTTAAAAGAATTTTTTTCACCTTTTCTTTGAACCACAACCATTTATTTCATTCTCTTTGAATTGAAACTTTATTGAAGTCATTTTATTTGTAACATAGGTTATACATCAGATATTGTTGTTCCAGGTACTCATAAAACTGGCTTTTTGTATCATTCATTTCTCCTTCTGGTTCCTGTGAAGCAGAGGTGATGAGTTATAATAAAAACTGTTCATCAGACCCATAAAATCCTTATACTGCCAGAGATCGCTTCTTGCTGGCTTTTAATTCAAGTTGAGCTGAACACCGTGAGATTATTATCTTACTGTAGACACTTTATTATATGTTCTATCTGTTCAAGCATAAAATTCACAAAACAAACATTGCTTTCTGCCAAAATTTGAATCTATAATTCTAAACTGAGATTTATTTATCTCTAATTAGTCAATAATCTAATTTAGTGGATGGAGGAATCTCACCCTCTCTTGCACATAAATGATAAAGGGATCTTGTGCATCCACATGAGAGGCAAGGCCTGTGACAATATTACAGAATCTGAAATTCTGGGCTGAACATTGGTAGAGTTGAAGGCAGGTGGAAGTGTGCTTGGTGTTGTACAGTATGATGTCACACATCCATTACAAAGAAAACAGAATAAAAGTAGAAGTCTATTCAAGCAACACAAGAGTGTTGGAGGATGGAACTTCTGCAACTTAATCAAAGTTACAACTCTCACAACATTACTAATAGCAGAATGTCAAACGCAGGAATAATAACATGTCTGACTAGCTGTAAATCAACTGAAATTAATTCAAAATTGATTTCATGCAACTGTATGATGGATTGGAACTGAATGCCCACCAAAAGAATAGCCAGCGGGAACATGAAGCCGACCGTGATGCGATAGTAGTTGATGGGATACTCCCATGATTTCATGGGGTAGTGCTCAAAGCACACTGATTGGTTCTTGCGGTCTTGGCTCAGCTCTTTGTGGTCAAAGAAAACCACGCCCAAGGAGACCTCTTTCAGCCAGATGATGGCGCTAACGAGCCACGCTGCATTCATTGAGCGGAGGGAGGTGAACCTAGAGACAGCAGGAACGGATTTCAGTGTGTTGTTTTTTAAGCTTAAACGGAATAAAACAACGCAATATTACCTTAAAGGATGAACCACAGCCAGGTAGCGATCCAGACTGATGCAGCACAGGAAACCAATGCTGATGTACATGTTCTCATAGAGCAGGAAGCCACACAGCTGACACAACCATTCCCTGTGACGCCAGTCATCATCCTGAATCAACCACAAGCATGAAAATATACATCTACATGTATATACATGTACATATAGATGTACAGTATATCCATCCATTTTCCTGACCGCTTTGTCCATTGTCGCGGGGAGCTGGAGCCTATCCCAGCTGGCTTAGGGCGTGAGGCGGTCAGTGCGCCGCAGACCTTGTACATGATGTATATGCAGATGTATATGTAACTGCCAATATCTGTACTCATGATGTAGGTTAAAAAAGTTGTGTTTTCGTTCTGGATATCTGCGTTGTCGTGTGGATGGAAGGTGAAAACGTAACAAAAAATTTGCTTTTTCAAAAAGTTCCGGCATCGTGTGGACGGGGCCTATAATGTAAGACGTGGCTTGTGTTTTGAGACGTGCTTTTTCAGCAGCTAAGTTAATTCCTTTCTGCCCACAGTATGTTATCTGAAGGTAACGGGGGGCGGCAGTGGCTCAGCGGTAGAGCAAATGTCTCGTAGACAGATTGCCCCAGCCATCGGCGGATCGAATCCCGCTCCCGCCATGATGTCACCAGGAGTGTGAGCTGATAGTGGGAGGTGTTAGCTCACCCCCCAGCCACTGCCGAGGCGCCCTTGAGCGAGGCGCAGTCCCCCCTACAAAATGCTCAAACTTGGGGCGCGTTCCGAAGCCGCTGCCTGTCACTCTGCCTCCCTGATGTGTGTAGTTTAATGTGATTGTGCTAACTGCATGCTTACAGGCCCCCTTGTGTGCTGTGTTCCGGGGATCTGCATACTTGTCAACTAACCAAGTGACTTTGTAATTTACCCTTGCGGGGATCAATAAAGTACACTTCTTCTTCTTCTAATTGTTGGTGTTAATTACGAGTTCTTATACATTTTGTAATGCAAAAAGTCACATATAAAACAAATAAACAAAAAATGTCAGGTTTAAATTAGAGAGAAAGAAGACATTTGTATTGTTGTGACATTATTTTTCTAATTAATATATTCTCAATATCATTATGTGTTGATCAGACAATGTTAACAAGCGTGTTGCATGACTCGAAGAAAAATGTAGTTGTGTTATCATTACTGTCAAGATACCACCATTAGATTTAGTTTAATAGCTTTTCTACTAATAACACGGGCAGTGAAGAAGACTGAAGTGAGTTTAATCTCTTCCTTCATTCTAAAACATTATTCAGATTCATATTTGACTTTCTACATCCAGATGATTTGAGTCTATATGCAGCACAGATGCTCCCTCTTGATGAGAAAAGGGATGTAAATCAGAGAACACTCCTTTAGGCATCTATACTGAGTCTTTTTTTAAACAGGCTTCAGGGAAGGATGAAATTGCACTGTGGTAAAAAAGAATATTTTATTCATATTATGAATAAGACTTGTGTTTTCTTCCATTTTTCTGTAAAAACGTAAAAAATCATCTGTTATCATTTAAACTGAGACACTTACGTGAAACCAAAAGAAGCAGGAGGACTAGTAAACGTTACCTGAAAGATGTACTGCAGCCAGAGTGGGAGTGAAGCCAGGTAGAGCAGGTCGGACACAGTCAGGTTGAGCAGATAAACTCCCAGCTCGTTCCTCTGCTTCAGCTGAAGGGCAGCATGGTACAGCGAGTACACATTGGAGGGAACCCCGATCTACAGTCAACATCAGTTACTTGTCACCATTTATACTGACCAGGCTCTTCTTCGTCACTCATTAATAAAACAACAATAAACATTAAAAAAACATTTGAGGTTCAATGTGTTTAAAGTTGAATGAAGTTCATGATTATGGTAAATAAATGTCAGGTTGGGAATAAAACTCCACTTTTAAAGATGTTAAGACATACAGACATGTTAATCTGATGGTTCAGCCGTCTGCCGTATTTCACTACATGAAGAGTACACCAGTGCAATTCTTTAAAGTTTGTCTTAGATTTTCTCTTTTCATCAGCATTTTCAACATCATTTATGATCCAGTTACATAGCCTTTAAATTATAAAAGTTTATAGTTTTCCTTAACCTTCAGAAATATTTTAATTTCTCCCATAATATCTACTGTTTGCCTTTCATGAAATAACATTTGACCAAGGTCTAAACTCAACAAGCAGGACTTCCTGATGAAGAGATCTCAACTGTACCTCAACGGAAGCTTCAAACAAATTCCAAGGTCTAAACTCCATAAGCAGGACTCCCTGATGAAGAGATCTCAACTGTACCTAAACGGAAGCTTCAAACAAAGTCTTAAACAAATGACAAATATTCCATATCCATTCCAATATCCATTCTTGCCATGATGACAAGAATATGAGACACACCTTTAGGACTGATAGGGCTCTATAGTGGTGAAACAAAGAGACAGACATGCACGACTGCTGCACAGGATGTGACTCACTTCAGGTCTAACTTCTCTGGACTAAAGGAATGGAGACGGGTAGATATGTATCACCCACAGTCATGACACCATCATGACTTCTTTTGGCAACAAGCGTCATGTTTTTTAATGGAATTTTCATCAGAAATTCAGACACCTAAAAGGTTTGATTTTCAGGCACTGACGATATGCTCACACTTACCAGCAGTACGAGTATGTAGACACATGAGAAGAGATACTGGTGGATCTCGTGGCTGATGGTACAGTTAATCACATCCTCCTCAGACATGGTGAACACCATCACACCCCATTCACACTCACACTACTTCACTTTAATACTCTCATAAGTGTTTTCAGACATGTCCATACATACACTTAAACACACACACACACAAATCTACTCTAATGCTGGCTGAGGCACTCAGCGATGGATTAACCATGTCTCATGAGGTTGTTTGTCTCCACTTGGATCGTCCACTTTGATGTGATCCCTGTGGAACACAGAAGAATCGGATTTAATTCAGGTCATGGGTACAATTATAATGTACACAGATCATCTCAAGGGTGGAACCAGGGATGGGCCAGAGGGGCACTGGAGTAGAGATGAGATGACTAGAGAGAACATTGCCATAGTTGTCCCAAATGAACCACAAGCATGTTACGTCACAGCATTCCTTGAGAGTCCAGATAAATCTTACCCTTAACTCTGATAAAACCAGGTGCCGGGAATAAATACAGATTTATACAAAGTGTGTTTTATCTAAAATAATGAAGTGAGATGAAGTGAGGTTTTTCTTTTATACTGCTGGTGACTCAACATCCAGACTCACTGAGCTCCTCTCTCCTCCTTCTTTCTGACCCTCTCTGTTACTCCTCCTCCTCTCCGATCTCTCTCCTAGTCTCCAATCACACCCTACTAACTAAACTTCTTCCCTGGAGCCTCTGTGTTCAATGTCCTCACAGGTTCTCTCAGGTTCACCCCTTATCCGCCCATCCGCTAGGGACCTGCTCCTCTCATCCCACCAGTATCACTATCGGCTGGGGTCCTACTGCCTTTCTTCCTCCATGCCACCATACTGTCCCACCCCTGATCTGCCCATCCACTGTGGACCTGCTCCTCCAAGCCTACCAGTATCACCCCTCATCTATCTATCGACTGGTCCTGCTGCCTTTCTTCCTCGGTGCCACCATACAGTCATCCTTGCAGCTGAAATTATGCCTTGAATTTACCAACTACATGACGGGGAACATATATTGAAGGCAACAGCCCAGGAGTCGATGAACACATCCTGACTTTCCTGTCCCCAATTCAGTGCCTGCATCAAATCATCAAACTATAACCATAAACACACTGACTCCATCTAGCCTATTTGCCACTCTCTCTCTGTCTCTCTATTTCTCTTACCCTGTTCTTATCATAATTTTATCTGGTTTCCAACCAACCAGTCAAGGCAGATGACCATCCAAAAGAGTCTGGGTCCTGCCCGGAGTTACTTCCTCAACGAAAGTTTTTCCCCACCACTGTCACTTATGCTTTCTCTGGAGGGTTCAGTTGGGTTTTTCCGTCTGTTAAAGTGCTTTGAAATGTCTGTTACCATGATTAAGCACTATATAAATAAACTTGATTGATTGATTGATGACTTGGTGAGATGTTCTCGAGAGATGTGTTTCAGTCAACCAATGTTTGGTTACATTGTGTTCATACTGTACCGTGTTACACCACAAGCGGTCCAGAACATTAGGTTTGACTGAGGAACCCATAGATTTAAGTCTAGTAGCAGAATTTGGAGCAACATCCAGACCTGTTCAGATCTTTATGGTATTTTAAGACACACAGGGGGCGGCAGCAGCTCAGTCTTCAGTCTGGAAGTCGCCGGTTCAAGAGCCGGGTGGGCTAAAACATTTGGAAAATAAGCTGGCAGTGGAAGGTGTCAGACTTCCTGCTCAAAAACATGAAAATTGTTGGAACAGTTATGACACTCTATAATTATGTTAACTGGAAAGTCCATGTGGATGAAGTGAAGAGCAGATGAAGCCCCACGAAGCATTGAAGCTGTTCATCTTCATCCCAATCGGTTCACTGCAGTTCGAAGTTTCATGAGGCGTCATTTGCTCTGGTACGACATCTACTGGATGCTAAAATATCAGTTAGCATGAGTTTGAAGTGTGTGGCATTTTGCAGAAAGCCTATGAATAAAAACATCAGCAAAATAAGGAAGTATGCAAAACGTGTATATTTTAGTGATGGCAGTACACTGTGTGTGTGTGTGTGTGTGTGTGTGTGTGTGTGTGTGTGTGTGTGTGTGTGTGTGTGTGTGTGTGTGTGTGTGTGTGTGTGTGTGTGTGTGTGTAAAAAATAAAAAAAATCAAACAAACTATTAATAATTCCAATGGAGAAATTAATTTTGTTTAACTCCAAATGCTTGCACATGTATACAGTTTACACACACAGCGCGCGCGCGCACACACAACACACACACACACACACACACACACACACACACAGTGTACTGCGATCACTAAAATATACACGTTTTGCATACTTCCTTATTTTGCTGACAGACACTGCAGTTTGGAAAATGATCATTTGGACATGACGAAAATGAAGATACAGTAAACATATACAGTGAGGGGAGGGTGGTTGGGGTATGGATAATCTTCTTTTGGCTTTTCCCTTCAGGGATCGCCACAGCGAATTAGTTGCCTCCATCTAACCCTGTCTTCTGCATCCTATTCTCTCACACCAACTACCTTCACGTCGTCTTTCACTACATCCATAAATCTCCTCTTTGGTCTTCCTCTAGGCTTCCTGTCTGGCAGTTCATAACTCAGCATCCTTCTACCAATATATTCACTATCTCTCCTCTGGACAAGTCCAAATCATCTCACTCTGGCCTCTCTGACTTTATCTCCAAAACCTCTAACATGTGCTGTCCCTCTAATGTACTCATTACTGATCCTATCCATCCTGGTCACTCCCAAAGAGCACCTCAGCATCTTCATCTCTAATATCTCCAGCTCTGTCTCCTGTCTTTTCCTCAGTGACACTGTCTCTAGACCAAACAACATCTCTGGTCTCGAACAGTTTTGCACACCTTTCCTTTCATTTTAGCTGAAACTCTTCTATCACACATCACACCTGACACTTTTCTCCACCCGTTCCATCCTGCCTGTACATGCTTCGTCACCTCTTTTCCACACTCTCCATTGCTCTGGACTGTTGACCCTAAGTACAGTATTTTCCACACTATAAGGTGCACTAGACTATAAGGCGCACCCTCAATAATCTGTTTTATAATTTATTTCATATATAAGGTGCACCGGATTATAAGGCGCCCACAATAAAAAATAAATAAAATTTATTTATTTAACTGCAATGGCTGTAGTTGCGAAATCCGTCCACTAGATAGACCCGCGCTGCTCAGGCAGTCATGATTACATTCTTGACTTCCTGACTACCTTTGAATGGCCCCCTATTATTATGTCAATAAGCCATTCTGAGCCTCATCAAGGAAACCTGGGGCCTGTACCATAAAGCTTGATGAACCTAGCCAGGCTTCCTCGTACTTATCTGGCTTCACTTACCGAGACATCTGCCCTCCGGATTTTCGGTACCATAAAACCGGCTATCAACTCACTAATGCAATTCAGGCATGTCCACTCTAGATCTCTGCGTGCTCACATAAAAAGGGCGGAGGTTGCTGCATGCAACCAATCGCAAACATGCAACAAACCGGCCTGAGCCACATATTTCCCAACGGAGGAGCGAACAATAATAATTAATAAACACGAGCAATACAAATCAATAATCCAGGCAAAAAGCAACAGTTGCAGCTGCCAAATGGCGCAAGGATCGCTGGCACAAAATCACCAACTGTGTCAATGCGGAAGTTAGTGCCATTATAATATTACTTCCCCACTATGACTGCACTTGTATATCTGACTACAGTAACATTTGTGTGTTCCAAAAATGTATGTGTATACGACATTTTTCGTTGTGGCATGTGATTGTAGCCCCTGCGACTTTATGAATGGCCCTACATACTGTGTTCTTCCCAAGGTTTTTCAGCATCACCAACAGAATACATAAAAGTACCTATGAATGAATGAATCAATCCATGATTTACTTAAACAAATAATTCATTAATGGCATTTTATCTGTGGATTGTTTGTAACCCATCCAACGAGGGATTTAAGGACATCATAATAATTACGAACATTACTAAGAAATATATTAACTGTGGCAAAAAACCTCAGTGCAATGCACACTGTCTGCGGGACTGTCAGCGCGTGGTTGCGGTGCGTTACATTACTGATGTAAGGCTCCAGCAGCTGACAGATGTAATGTAACCCCTCTCCCCAAAACCTGTACCTTTCGTACAGTGATCAGTGAATTTGAATGGATTACAGTGATCTCTAAATATTCTCTCGCGCCTGAGCGCTCTTCACACAAGCTGCGCACCAAGATCCACCGGGTTCTCATAAAACGGACAGCCCATTTTCCAAGAGAACTGATTGGTCAGTAGGTGGGGCTGTTATACCCGCTGAGCTCTGATTGGTCAGTAGGTGGGGCTGTTATACCTGCTGAGCTCTTATCCTGAACTTATCCTGCTCCGGAGCAGGTTAGGTGTTCAGCATAGGTTACGTAGCCTGATAGAAAGTCAGCCACCTTTATGGTACCGAAAAGCCATGGTTAAGCATGAAGTTATCTCACTAAGCCATAATCCAGCTTTATGGTACAGGCCTCTGATCACTTGATCACTTTGCCATCTTAGAAAGAAGACAACATGCATATTAAAAAACCTGACATTAAAAACTGGTTAAATTCATTAAGAGTGCAGTCAGTGCGAACAGAGCGGATTATTTCCTGATCTGAAGTTCGAAGCAAATATTTAAGCTCCGACGTTTGTCTTCGTGTATTAAATATTGTTTCTATCGATCGGTAGTCCAGTCGGAGGTGAGGTGCAGCTATTTGCTGCTGTGTGTCGTAAACAATTTTTTAACTAGTTTTTAATGTCAGGCTGCTAATTTACTGGCAAATATGACACTATTTTACTCCTGGAACTGACTTTAACGTCGGTGTCTCACCGCCGTGAATCTCAACGCAAGTCGCTGCAGACAGAATATACAAGCCTGAATGCGCCCCTCCGCCGCCCTCCCAACTACATTTGTAAATCAATGCAGCACACCTGACACCTTTGTCTAGCAGTGACTCTGCTCTTGAAATTTCAGAAAAGGCTGGAAGTTCAGCTTTGAGGGTCTTTCATTCACCTTTACGCCAGTTTCTCTGTGTGCTTCCACAGACTAATAGAATGGACCGTCAATAGATTCCAGCTGACAGCACAATGGCATTTTTAAGACCAATTAAGTTTAAACTGGGTTCTGACACCAAATAGTTAGGAAATACTGAAATCAGTCAGTCAAACTTTATTAATAGAATTGTTGAAAGTTCCTTATGATTTGCTACGTAATCACCGATTCTCCTACAGTCTGCTCTGCCGTCTGAGAGCAGATCAGTCAGAGCCGGGACTTTGGTGACGCCCCTTGACTACCGTTGTTAAGGGGCGTAGGCCCGAGTGCCTTGTGAGGGTGCTCCTCTGGTGGCGGAGTGCGGCATGACTGGCAGCCAGACTGCCGGCTTTTTTTCAGCGATCATGTTTTTAACCAATATTAATATGAATATTAATCCATATACTGTATAAGACGCACCAGATTATAAGGCGCAGTACGGGTTTATGAGAAAATTTTAGGTTTTTAGGTGCGCCTTATAGTGCGGAAAATATGGTACTTAAAATCCTCCACCTTCTTGTTCTCCCTGTAACCTTACTCTTCCACTTGGGTCCCTGTCATTCACACACATGTACTCTGTCTTACTGCAGCTAACCTTCATTCCTCTTCTTTCCAGGACAAACCTCCGCCTCTCTAGCTTTTCCTCCACCTATTCTCTGCTCTCACTACAGATCACAATGTCATCTGCAAACATCATAGTCCATGGAGATTCCTGTCTAACCTCGTCTGTCAGCCTGTCCATCACCATAGCGAACAAGAAGGGGCTCAGAGCTGATCCCTGATGCAGTCCCACCTCGACCTTGAACTCCTCTGTAACAGCTACAGCGCACCTCACCACTGTCTTACAATCCTCATCCATGTCCTGCACGACTCTAACATAATTCTCTGCCACTCCAGACTTCCTCATACAAAACCACAGTTCCTCTCTGGGAACCCTGTCATAAGCTTTCTCCTGGTCTACAAAAACACAATGCAGCTCCCTCTGGCCTTCTCCATACTTCTCTATCAACATCCTCAAAGTAAATACTGCATCTATGGTACTATTTTTTTTGGCATAAAACCATATTTCTGCTCACAAATGCTCACTTCTGCCCTTAGTCTAGCTTCAACTACTCTTGCATAACTTCATTGTACTGTATGGCTCATCAGCTTTATTCTTCTGTAGCTGCCACAACTCTGCACTTCTCCCTTGTTCTTAATGGGCACCAGCACACTTCTCCTCCATTCCTCAGGCATCTTCTCTCCAAGATCCTGTTGAACAACCCAGTCAAAAACTCTATTGCCACCTCTCCAAGACACTTCCACTTCTCTTCAAAGTACTCTTGCCATCTTCCCAATAGACTACTGGCACCAGTCTTCTCTGTCTTGCCAACCTGTATAGATCAGTCTCTCCCTCCTTACTGTCTAACCTAGCATGCAAGTCATCATAAGCCCCTTGTTTGGCCTTTGCTATCTCTACTTTCACCTTATGCTACATCTCCCTGTACTCCTGTCTACTCTCCTCAGTCCTCTCAGTGTCCCACTTCTTAACCATTTCTCTGTATACACTCCTGTACCTCCTCATTCCACCACCAAGTCTCCTTATCTACTTTCCTTCCAGATGACACACCAAGTACTCTCCTACCTGTCTCCCTGATCACATTAGCTGTAGTTTTCCAGTCATCTGGAAGCGCCTCCTGAACCCCTAGAGCCTGTCTTAACTCCTTCCTACAAGTCCAATCAAATTCAATCCAAACTTTATTTGTTGAGCACTTTACCACAACCGCAGTCGACCAAAGTGCTGTACAGGCAAATGAATAAAAAAGAACAAACATTATAGATAAAAGACAAAATGGCTCAAATATTATAAGTAAAGTTAATCAACTAAAAACACAAAACATAAAATATGGATAAAAACAAAAGCAAATAATCAGAGCAATAAAAAGTCAGATAAAAAAGATAAGACAAAATAAAATGAGGTGTCTATCTGGATGTTAAAAGCCAAGGAGAAGAGGTAGGTCTTCACACGAGATTTAAAAACAGACAGAGAAGAGGCCTGTCTGATTTGCTGAGGCAGATTATTCCACAATTTGGGTGCCACAACAGCAAAGGCACGGTCCCCTCTGAGCTTCTGTTTGGTTTTAGGCACATTCAGGAGCAGCTGATCAGCTGACCTGAGAGAGCGAGCAGGTACATAGCGGTGAAGAAGCTCAGAGAGGTAAGGTGGGGCAAGGGCATTCAGGGATTTAAAAGTAAATAAAATAATTTTAAAATGGATTCTAAAATGTATGGGCAGCCAGTGGAGTGAGGCTAAAATGGGGGTAATGTGCTCATGTTTACGGGTGCTGGTCAACAGACGTGCAGCAGCGTTTTGGACCATCTGGAGACGGGAGATGGAAGAAGCACTAACCCCCACATAAAGAGAATTGCAATAGTTCAGCCTAGTGGTGACAAAGGCGTGGATGACAGTTTCGAAGTGTTGCCTCGAAAGAATAGGTTTTATTCTGGCCAGCTGCCTCAAATGATAAAAGCTGGAGTTCACTACTGCCCTGATCTGGCTGTCTAGCTTGAGACCTGAGTCCATTTTTACCCCAAGATTAGTGATGGCTGGCCTGCAATACTCTTCCTTTTTCTGCTCCCACCATTTTTTACTCTGCTCTGCCTTTGCCCTTTTCATTTTCCTCACCACTAGTGTCATCCTACACACCACCATCCCATGGTTTGGCTACACTCATGCCTACCACTACTTTGCAGTCACTGATCTCCTTCCGATTACACCGTCCACACAAGATGTTGTCTAATTGTGTGCTTCTACCTCCACTCTCATAGGTCACCCTATGTTCCTGCCTCTTCTGGAAAAAGTATTCACTATAGCCGTTTCCATCCTCTTTGAAAAGTCAACCACCTGTCCTGCATTCCTCTCCTGGATACCAAACCTGCCCGTCACCTCTTCATCACGTTTGTTTCCTGCACCAACATGTCCATTGACATCTGCACCAATGACAACTCTCTTACTTCTAGGTATGCTCTGCATCACTTCATCAAAGTCCAACCAGAATTTCTCATTTTTCTCCAGTTCACAACCTACCTGTGGAGCATACCCACTAAGAACATTGAACATCACACCTTTGATTTATAGCTTCAGACTTATCTCTATCTGACACTCTTTTTACCTTATACTTTTGGTGTTCCTCTTTTTTCTTCCTACGAACACACCTTCCTCCTCTCCTTCGACCAACAGTAGTCCAATTTCCACCAGCACCCTGGAACAGCACCGATGGCGGTTGTTGTTAATCCGGGCCTCAACCGATCTGCTATGGAAGTCATAGATTTGATTTGCATGTTTGATTTGGTAAAAGTTTTATGTCGATTCCCCTTCCTGACACAACCCTCTGTATTTATCTGGGCTTGGGACCGGCACAATAAGACACTGGCTCTTGCCCTCTTGTGACCACATTTAGGGTATGGACATTGATTGTGCTTTTGTGACGTAGAGGTATAGCCAGTGATTATGCTTGGATCATATCATTGCTTTTTATTGAAAAACAACATTTTTGTCCACTGTGGCAGGTCTTAAGTGATTTCTTTTTTTATTTCGACAATCTTTCCCCTGCGTCAGACACCCATCTTATATTGTTGTCAAAATTTGTGGCACAAACCGAACCCCTATGTGAATCAGGCCATGTCCACACATAGTCACATAAGTGCGTTGATCAACACGTTTAATAAGCAGGACAACTCCGAAAATAGGACCGGAACGTGTGGAAATTCATGACATTCCTCCTGGAGGACTACCTCCATCGCAGGCAGCACAGTCTGACCCAGAACTGACGTCGGCGAGGAACGTGAATGAATGAATGAATAAAATATACAAACTTAATGACTCATTGTGGTGATCTGCATCTGCCATATTCTGTTTTGCCTTTTTCATACGTTCCTGACTTTGTCTTTTGTTTATTGGTTTTCAGTTTATGTACTTTCTGGTTTCCTGTCACTGTCACATTCATTATTCGCTGCACCTGGTTTGTTTCCCCTGATTGTGCCGTTTGCTCTTTAGCCAATCCGTGTTCTATCCCATAGTTCACACTTAGTCAATTAGTTAATCATCAGTTCCACCTGAACCTAGTTTAGCACCCTGGTCTATTTAAGCTCCTTCATTTCAGTTCAGCGCCGTCGCAGTGTATTAAGTATTTGAGCAGAGATCCGTGTATGGCAAATCATTATTCCTAAACCACTTTCTTACGACCACGAGTTTTGCCTTGCCTAATCTGTGATTTTCTGGATTTTGACCTCTGCCTTCTTTGACCAGGATTTTGTCTTTTATGCCCCGTGAATGACCTTGACCTGTTTATTATGTAGCGCCTCTCTAGAGTGGTTTCTCTAATAGCGAGAAGTGGCTAACCTGTATTCTTTATTTACTATAGGTTTCTATAGTATAATTGTTAGGCTTCGCTTAGTTTTAACCCTTAATCTTAACTTTAATGTAATTATTTGATTCAAACTTAAATTGATACCTCGATCAAGAAACACAACTGTTTTATAAAAAAAAGAATATTTACTTAAGGTAGAAAATCATATACTTCAAAATCAAACAACAAAAACCACAGCTCAGTAGGCAATATACTATAATCATATCAAGAAAATATGGGCCCAATATAATAAAACAAAACAGCATTAAAGGCAGTTCAAGTTCAACTTAAATAATGCAACCGTTACAGGCCTGAACGTCGCTTGTGTGCGGTGTAGCCTCAAACAAATGGCTGCTTCACCTTTCAGGTAAAAGAAAATGAAAAAGAGAAAGAGGTACCTTCCTTTAGAGTTGGGTTTCTCAGAGGCACAGGGTCCCAGACAGAAGCAGACGGAACGATGGTGGCCAATGTAGGGGAAGCGATGGTGGCAGGTGTGGTGAAGGCGATGGTGGCAGGTGTGGTCCTTCTACACAGACTTTGCTCCTCAAGGTTGCTAGTTGCTAGCTTGTGCACAAAGTCTGTGTGTCCGCATCTGTTGCTGAGCTAGCAACTATGTTCACTGGTTTCAGTTTCAGCGTAAAGTAATCCACTAACGCTTATAAAACTATTGTCCATGTTTGTCTTTTTTCGAGAGTTTGGGTTGAACTCATGCATCAAACTTTCACAAAAAAACCTCCTCACTCCCCATAGTCACTCACCACACACCAACTAACCACTAACGACACACTAAACACATACCAATCACACACTGATCACACACTGATCACACACACCTGGTTGCGCGTCTCTCCCCTCGTTAAATTGGCACTCTCACTCGCTCGCCCCTGTGTCCTTTGACCCAGGATGTAATGCGGTCGTTCCCCAAAACTCAAATATAAACAAATACATATTTAAAACATCAACACATATTTCACATAAGCAGAGTAGTTAACACATGAACATAACATTTCTCTTCACAAAAAGAATTAATGTTTTTAACTTTAAATATTATATTCATATTTATTAATATTTTAACCTTTTTACCCTTAAATATTATTATATTTATAGTTAACTGATATTGATTAGAGCTGCCACGATTAGTCTACTACTCACGATTATGTCGACTACTAAAATCGTCGACAATTTAATAGTCGACGCGTCAATTTTTTTTTTAATCTTTGTTTTTCTCTCAAAACTGCTGCAGCACCTCCATGGCCGCGCCTGCCTTTCTGTCCTTGACACACCTGCGCAGTAACCGGGGCCAGCCGTGATGTCACTGGAAGTTATACCAGAGGGGCTCTGGTGTCATGGCTACCCGGCGGCACCGTACCTCAAAAGTGTGGGAGCATTTTACAAAAACAAAAGAGAAAAGTGTGCAAAGCAATATCTACAAGACAGAAGTCGCCTTCCATGGCAGCACAACTGCGATGCTCGAGCACCTGAAAAGGAAGCAGGTTGTTGCAACGATGAAGAGGGACCTTTTCTCGGTAAGCTAACTGGGTAGTTAGCGGCTAATATTAGCATAAACAGAGAGCTAACTTACTACTTATTCATATAGCTGTAAACGTTAACATTAGCGATGACGATTTGATTCATTAGCCGCCCTTAGCACACATATTTCATGTGTTTTCTGTAACGCTACAACAGTGATATGTTTGAATAGGAAATGTGGTAACGCTAATGTTTTCTAACGTTATGTTTCAGTGCTAAAAAAGTGCGTTCTACTTCAATGGACGGCTTTGTTACAAAGCCAGCTACATGCACACCTCAGCAAGCAAACGTCTTGACTGAGTCCATACTGAACATGCTGGTGACGGACAGCATCGGAGCGGATTTTCTCTGCAGCAGGTATCATATGCTCTACAAAGACAGGAAGCCTTTCTCCAAGACATGTAGAAATGCTAACTTCCCTGGCTATGAACAAGACCCTTGTGCAGTTTGGGATTGCATAGAGTCAGAGTGTAGTCAAGTTGAATACATTTGTGAGCACTGAGCACAAAATGCACTTTTGTTATATTTGAGTCAGTGAGACCAAAACTGTATTAATTCCTTAGTTACAGGTGCCTACCTCATTGTTGCTATGTTTGATGCCAAAGACAAATTAAGGAAAGAAAATAACTAAAAAATAAACCTGAAGTATTTCTTTTTGTGTTGTTTAGGCAAGTGCCTTTTACTTATTTTACTCAGCTGTTTGTACTTTATGCTACGCAGTAAAACAATTGTTTGTTGCTACAAGCATATTTCATTAAAGGTTTAATGAACTATCATCTTAATTGTCTTTATTTTTAGTTAGCATATGCCTTAAACACTTAAAGCTGAAAAGTATTGGTTATATAAGAGCAGCTTCATGCTGGTGTGATAAAGCTGTATGTTTTACATTCAATTTACGTATGATCCGATTAGTCGCTAATCGAAAAAATAATCGGTGATTAGTCGACTATCAAAATAATCGTTTGTGGCAGCCCTATATCTAACTTATTATTTAATTCAGGAAATTATTAATTGAAATGAATACATTTTAACAGGGTTACACCCTCCCCCCTTTAAGTGTCTGTGTCTCCTCATCACTACAAAACAGATCTAAGGAGTCATAAGGGTATAATTAATAAGTTAGTTCTTGCCTATTTTAATGACTATCCCTCTATGTACAATAGTCAGGGGCTGATCCCTGGATTTACCTGGCTCGTCATAGGTGAGGCGAATAATTGGTTTGACAGCTCTCCTAGGTCTAGGTTCAGATCTCACCTGCACACAATCCTCCTGGACCTCAGATGCTTCATTAGACTCCGATTCAGCTTCACTGGTCGCTTCCGGGGTTACCTCTTGATGACACTCCTCATCCTCGGGTTCTGTTTCAGAATTGTGTTTAACATCAGCTGAGTCTGCATCACTTTCACGAACAGGTTCAACATCAGGGTCATGTTCTGTTTCAATGTCATTATCAGATTCAGGTTCAGTGTCATGTTCTGTTTCAATTACTGACCTGACAGTATTTTTCAACCTTGTTTAAGGCTCTCTCTGGGTGGCATGGTGAGGAACATAATACTCCACATCAGAAGATGAATCAGAAAACTCCTGGAATCCTGAATTGGCATCTCTTTCACTTTTCTTACGGCTGTCCGCTCTGGTCTTTAGTTTGGAAGGTGGATCTTTAACCTGGTTGGTGGGTGGCATTCTTACAAACTCTCCAATTGGAAGAAGGTGATCCTGGTGTAGTTTTTGTCACTTGTCTTCCATCCTCTCTTTTGATCTTGAACACAGGTAGATCTGGCATCTTTCCCACCACAACATAAGGGTCAAGACTCCACTTACTTTCCAGCTTGTGCTTTCCTCTCAGGCCTAGATTACGAAGCAGTACTCTGTCGCCAATCCGTAGGGATTGAAAGGTAACTTGGCGGTCATACAGTCTTTTATTTCTCAGATGCCATTTATCTGCAGCAGCAGAGGCTACCTTATAGGCCTGTTTCAAGTCTTTCAGTTTTGTGACGTATTTGGTGTGACATGCCTCTTCAATGCCATCAGGTGAGGTTCCAAAACACAAGTCAATAGGAAGTCTGGCCTCTCTGCCGAACATCAAGTAGTAAGGCGAGTAACCTGTGGCGTCACACTTAGTGCTATTGTATGCATGAACCAAGTAAGGCACATGACGACTCCACATACGCTTCTTCTCTCAGCCTACCGTACCAAGCATGGAGAGCAGAGTTCTGTTGAACCTTTCTGGCTGTGGGTCTCCTTGGGGATGATACGGGGTTGTCCTTGACTTGCGTATCCCCATCAGGGTCAACAGCTCTCGGATCAAACGACTCTCGAAATCTATTCCTTGATCTGAATGGATCCTTGAGGGCAGTCCATAATGTATAAAATATTCCTCCATCAAGACCTTTGCCACAACAGTGGCTTTTTGGCTTTTTGTCGGGAAAGCTTGAGCACATCTAGTGAAATGATCAGTGACCACTAAAACATTACTGGTGCCCTTGGAGTCAGGCTCCATGGTAAGAAAGTCCATGCACACAAAATCCATAGGCCCATGGGTTACCATCTGATGGGGTTTTGTGAGTGACACACTCTCCACAGTTCTTAATGTATTCTTCCACATGCTCAGACATCTTTGGCCAAAAGAATATACTTCGGAGCAGGTCACCTGTTCTCTCTCGTCCAAGGTGTCCCAGGTCATCATGCATAGCCTGAATAACCATTTCTCGAAACTCTCTGGGCAGGACAAGTTGACTGACCACATCTCCAGAAGGTCTTTTGCTATAGCGGTACAACAATCCATCTTTCAGGGACAGTTTTCCAGCTTCTTTTTTGAGCCATGACATCTCAGGACACTTGTTCCCGTCTTCTGGCCAGTGTCCATGCTTGACAGCCTGGATGGCTGGTCCAATGGCTTCATCTTCTTCCTGGGCCTTCTAAGAGTCGACTTAGACAGGAGTTCCAACGACTTTAACTCCATGTGGGTTGGGAAAGCATACATGTCAGGGACACAGTCAGAAGAAGCTGCAAGGTAAGAAACACAGATGGGTGTACTATGGACAAACCCTGTGACGTGGATGCTCTGGCAAATGGTCTTCACTCCGGATTGAGGTATAGTCACCCAGCTGTTGGCATCTTCTTCCGGCATGTTCCTGGACAATAAGTCGGCATCAATATTCTGTCGACCTGATCGATATTGGACATCGAAATCATAAGTGGATAGAGCAGCTAGCCAGCGGTGCCCTACTGCAGTGAGCTTTACTGTAGACAGCACGTACATCAGTGGGTTATTATCAGTACGTACGGTGAATCTAGCCCCATAAAGGTAGTCGTGGAATTTGTCCACTACTGCCCACTTGAGTGACAGGAACTCTAACTGATGTATGGGGTAGTTTTTCACTGCAGAGCTAACTTTGCTACTTGCAAAGGCGACAGGTCTTAGGCCTTCAGGGTGTTCTTGATAAAGGACAGCACCAAGACCCTTCAAGCTTGCGTCTACATGCAGAATGTATGGCTTTTGTGGATTTGCAAATGCCAGGACAGGCGCATGAGTCAAACAGTTTATTACACGATGGAATGCATCGATGCATGATTTGTTCCATCTTTCTCCAAAAGGCTCAGATTCTTTCAAATAAACTTTGTTAACATCTGAGGCATATTTCTTTCTTTTCTGGGTTGGAGCATAATCCTTAGTGAGTTCTGTCATTGGTCTTACAATTGCTGAGTAATTCTTTATGAAACGCCGGTAATACCCACAAAATCCTAGAAAATACTGTAGCGTCTTCAGATTTGTTGGCTTTGGCCAGGTGGTAATGGCCTCAATTTTGTCTGGATCTGGGGCGACTCCACCTGCCGACACAATGTGTCCTAGATATTTAACCTTAGGTTGACAGATCTGACACTTTTCCACAGAGTGCTTCAAACCAACCTCACCAAGACGATCCAGGACTCTGAGCAATCTTTCTTCATGTTCAAGGGTTTTCCCAAACACTATCACATCATCTAACTAAACTATCACTTGTAAGAGATTCATGTCACCAACAGCCTTTTCCATTAACCTTTGAAAGGTTGCTGGTGCTCCAGTAACGCCTTGAGGCATTCTCTCAAACTGAAAAAATCCTAAAGGGCAGATAAAAGCTGTTTTTTCTTTTGTCTTCTTCAGACATTGCTATCTGATAATAGCCTGAACGCAAATCTAGGACAGAGAACCACTGACTTCCAGTTAAGGCATTCAATGTGTCTTCCATACTGTTGTGTACTGGTCAGGTATGACTATACCTGACCAGTACACAAGGTATGACTACAGACTATTCAAAAGTCTGTAGTCTATGCACATTCTCACAGCTCCAGTTTTCTTTTAGAGTACAACAATAGGGGATGCATAGGGGCTTCGCGATTCAGTTATAATACCTGTCTGCAGCAGTTCTTGCAAAAGTTTTCTTACATCTTCAATATCTGCAGGGGCTAACCGACGTGATCTTTGACGGAAAGGCCGGGAATCAGCAAGTCTGATTCTATGCTCTACCCCTTTTGCTAAACCCACGTCCCACGGATGCATTGAGAAAACATGTGACTTCTGGGCAAGTTTCTTACGTAATCTGTTCTTCCATGACTCAGATATAGGTGAATTTCCAAAGCTGAATGTGCTCCCATCAAAATCAGAGAAAGCAGTCTCCTTTGGGGGAATTGTCGCAACAGAGTCGATGTGGTACACACATCCAACCACGACTCCCACAGGTATAGAAGTTTCTCTTGAGGACTCATTCTTAAGGAGTACTCTCAAACTATTGACATTTAATGCCCCACTGGGCACAACCATGGGATGAAAAATCACCTCAGCAGGCACGTTGGCTGTAGGTGATGAATCTATCATTAAGATCTCTCGAGAAATGGCTTTTAGCAGCTCGACTTTGCACAAAACCTGAGTGTCACTACCTGGGGGTAAGATCAAAGGGCCAGGGCCCATCCACTTGACATGACCAGCCTCATCATGGACGTGAACAGCAACACCCTTGTATGCAGGTTGATTTTCCTTTACACAAACACGAAGGCTTGGTGTTCTGGTGATATCAATGCCATTTTCTGTACATTGGCTAACCAGACGTCTAAAATGGCTTGCATTGGTGCCCACAATAACAGCTGCTTTATCATCAGTTCTGGAATTAGGACTTATTAAATCTAAAGTAGTTACAGTCTGCGGGGTACCTAAGACCTCAGCTGGATACTCCATATCAACTACCACATAACCACGGTAAGGGTAGCTTGTTCCAGACTCTCTTAAACCCCACAGGAAAAGACCAGATATAGGTAGAATGGTGTAATGGGTATTTATATTGTGTGTGTCCTGATTTGACTCTTATCATGTCATTACTGAGAACTTGCTTCAAAACCTCTCCATGCAACCGCTGGGCTAAGTCACATCTTAGTTTGTTTGGACAAAGAGGTCACAGCAGGTCACAGCCCATTAAACCAGATGCAGCAGACCCAGTACCTGTCTCAAAGGAGACCCGATGGAGAGGAGATGGAGACCTGTTTTCAGTCAAGGTGTAAGATGTTTTATGGGTGCATGAAAGCGTTTAAATTGCATTCCAAGGTGTAATATCGATTTCTTAGGTTTCTTAGTTTTGGTGTGATAGGTTTGGTGCATTCCAAAGGTGTAAGGTCTCCTGATAAAGATGGTTTACGAGTGCGTGAAAGCCTCCTACACTGCATTCTCAAGGGTGGTGATGTTTATTCCTCAGCTGGGGGTACCACCAAAAGGAGGGCTGCCTGAGAGCTGGAACTGGCCATTCCTGCTCGCATGCAGGCCTTTCTTCTTAAAAGGTATAAAAGGTGAGGAGTTTCATACTCCAAAGAGAGTCAGCTGCGGGTTACCTGCGGACGCCCAGCCGGTTGAAGCTACTCTGCCTGGATTGTGGGCTCTCCTTCCCTGTGTCAAGGTAAGAGGCGAAGCATATTTGGAATGCCACCATATATTGCCTTAGCTCAACCAAATATTTGTTTGTTTATTACTATGCTCTGTGGGGAATGAAACTACCAGTTTATTCTAGCATCATAGAATTGTTTCTGTGCTCTGTGGGGAATTAAACTACAAGTTTATTCTAGCATCATAGAATTGTTTCTGTGCTCTGTGGGGAATGAAACTACCAGTTTATTCTAGCATCATAGAATTGTTTCTGTGCTCTGTGGGGAATGAAACTACCAGTTTATTCTAGCATCATAGAATTGTTTCTGTGCTTTGTGGGGAATTAAACTACCAGTTTATTCTAGCATCATAGAATTGTTTGTTTGCATTGCTATGCGCTGCGGGGACTAAATGACACATTTAGTCTAGCATCATAGAGGTCTTTTGACTTATTGTTTGTTTGTTTGTACTTATTGTTTCTTAGTATTTCTATTCTCTGCGTGTAATAAATCACACATTCATTATAGCCCTAGAGGAGTGGTTTGATTCATTGTGTGAGTGAGTTTTCTGTGTACCCACCTCCTACGAACCTATTTAAGTTTTTCACAAAACAAATGGGAACATCAGACAAATATTTCTGGTACCAGGGTTCAAAAATGATAGTCACCTGAGAGCCACTATCTAATAATGCAGTACAGGATTGACCATTAACTTTCAGCTTCACCAGGCTAGGGGGCCCAACTAACCCATCAGGAATATCCACATTTTCAGACATGTCAGCCGAGCTTGTCTTAATGGCACAATTAACAGTATTAGATGGGGCATCACCTGACGGCTGGTTGTTCTTAGACAGCTTCAGCGCCTGAATAAGTCTCTTAATAAATCTAGCCGGGTTTTCTGGGCTTTTACACTTCCCTGCAAAATGCCCATTTTCCCCACATCGATAACAAAAATGTTCATCCGACATTCTGAAAGACCGTTGCGGGGATCTGGCTGTGAACACCTCAAGACCAGTAGGTCTTGAGGTGTTCACAGCTGAAATGGCAACCTGCGGTTCAACAACATTATTTGCAACTTTACGTTGTAACCGCTTCAGCTGCAATTTCACTGTCAGAACTACATTCACCGTACACTACATTGGGGGAAGCTTGTGTCGTGCTGACTGACGTGTCTTGTGCTGGTTTAGACATGATAGCAGTGATTAGGGTCTTAAGCTCTTTAACCTCCGACTTCAAGTTCTGCAATTCAGTCTGTTTGACCTCTACATTCTGTTTTACATATGCGCTTGATACAACAGGGGTAATTTTTTTACAGGATGCCCCAAATTCTTCTTCTGTGCGTATCTCCTTCAAAAGCTGTAGAAAGGTTGGGGGCTTTGCTCGCCTCTCTCTCAACCGAAGGTTCACTACCATCAGATCAGAGTTTATAGCACCACGTAACAATTGTTCAAGCCTGCTTCTATCGGCACTACCAACAGGGAGACCACCTCTCTGCACAACCCTATTCAACAACTGTTCTAGATGTCGGAAGTAGTCAGACAACTTCTCCCCTGGTTGTTGCTGCAGTAATCTAAAAGCAAAATACAATTCTCCGGACTCTGCTGTACCAAAAGCATGCTCAAGTGCCTCTAAACAGTCTTCTGGGCTCACATCATTATCACTGACTCGTACTGCATTCACAATATCGAGGGCTGGACCTCTCAAACTTTCTAGCAGCCTACGCTGCTTCTCCTTATTAGAGCAGTCACCATGGGCCTAGCTTGACCCAACCAGTGGTCAAACTGTTCTTCCCCAGGTGGAATGGGCAACACTCCAGAAAACATATGTAAGCGCCAATAGCTTCCATGCTCACTTGAGGGCCTTGATGTCTTGTCAAGTAAATCACTCACAGTTCGTAGGATAGCCTCTGTCGACTTAGCAGCAGTTTCGTCAGAAGGAAACAAGGTTTTTGCCCGTTCACTATCAGCTAGCTTTGGGCTGGGCATATGAAATTGGGCTTTGGATCAGGTAATTTCATCGGCTATGACCACAAACCATGGTCGACCACCATGAACAGGAAACACTTCAAAAGGAATCCGTTCCCCTAGTACGGCTTCCCTACATTCACACAAGGCGTAATATTTGTTTTGTCCAGTGTTGAAAATCTCTAACACGCACCTGTCCCAGACACTTGACTGTTTGCATAGTCTCTTCAATTGCAGTGATACCTACTTCTTCCTCAATGAGCACCAGAACTGCATGAGCCTCATCTAGAGCCTTGCCACGACACCACCCTTTTAGTTCTGACACTAGCTCTTCTAGGTGTTCCATATTATTATAGTTTACTGTATATTATACTTTATATTATTATATTATATATTATACTATATATATTATAATTTACAGCCGTATAATTTTCTAAAACCACAGTGAGCTTATTGATTATTACAGCACAAATGTTCACAAAACAAGATATACAATAAGAAAACACCATATAATTATCCCAGCAGTGCCTCCAATTTATGTAGCGCCTCTCTAGAGTGGTTTCTCTATTAGCAAGAAGTGGGTAACCTGTGTTCTTTATTTAATATGGGTTTCTACTGATGTTGATTATCTAACTAATTTTTTAATGCAGGAAATTATTAATTGAAATGAATAAATTTTAACAGGGTTACAATTAGATTACATTTTTTGCCTGCCATCTTTGTACTGTCTTTGTCCTGATTATCTGGTTTTGACCCCTGCCTGGTTTTGACTTTGGTCTAATTTAAAGTTTTTTATTAATTGATACTCAGACTCTCGCGCCTGGTTCCTCTGTAAACCGTAACACTCATAAAGAAAGAAACAGACAATCAAATATCCAACTGTCAAGCATGTTTATCAATGTGTCTTCGAGCTTTTATACGTCAGAAAATAGCCGGTTTTAACTCCGTCCATTCTGTGTGTAGATGTAGAAATGGGTCACACACACTAACGTCACAGTGGTTTTTGTCACAGGGAGACGTCCCAGGGAGACGGATAGAAAAAGTTTTGGTTACAGCATCCACACGACATAACTAGCCCAGCGTTTTCAAAGAACGCTGGCCAGCGACTGGGTACCAAGCCCCAAGAGACATACACAGCCTCAATACAAGAGCTGCTGACCTGAGAAGGAAGATCGTGACCCAAATGGAAATCTGGAGCCTCCGACAAATACCGAAGCTAAGTTGTTAGTTACCTTCAGAAGATCTGCTAGAAGATGTGAATGCTGCAATAAGAACCATCCCCACGGGGAACATAACTGAGACCAACAAGCTGATCCACAGTACAGCAACAGTAATCCTCGAGATGCTGGGATATAAGATCAACACAGGGCATAACAAACAATACCCTCCATGGAAGAGATGGTTAGAAGCTAAGATAAAGGCGACACGGAGAGAAGTCAGCCAGCTAGCTGAGCTACAGAAGGGGAACATGGTGAATAAAGGGGTACCCAGGAAATACAGCAAGCTCTCCATACCTGAAGCACTCGAAACTGCCAAACAGAGACTAATGGCTCTGACTACCCAACTGAAGAGATACACCAAGGAGATTGAGGCCAGGAGAATAAACAAAACCTTCTCCACTCAACCAGTAAAGGTGTACTCTCAGTGGCAGGGAAATAGCATCTGGCCAGGTCCACCAAGAGCTGAGGTGGAGAAATACTGGAAGGACATATGGGAAAGAGAAGCATCACACAACACCGATGCCCAGTGGCTAGTGGACCTGAGGACTGACCACAGCTGCCTCCCAGAACAAGAACCACTCACCATCTCAATGGCAGACATCCAAGAAAGAGTGTCAAAGATGAAGAGTTGGTCAGCACCGGGCCCAGATATGATCCATACATACTGGCTAAAGAAGCCAGTATGTATGCACTCCATGAGCGTCTAGCAGCACAGATGAACCAGCTGCTAAGGGATGGGACGCACCCAGAATGGTTGACTGAAGGCAGGACAGTCCTGATCATGAAAGACGCACAGAAGGAATCTACCCCATCCAACTATCGTCCAATAAGATGAGTAGACACATGGATCAATATATGAGTGGGGCACAGAAAGGTGTTGGTAGTAACACCAGGGGAGCCAAGCACCAGCTACTGGTGGACAGAGCAGTACACAGTGACTGTAAGAATAGGCAGACCACATTTGTTCACTGCCTGCATTGACTACCAGAAAGCCTACGACTCAATGCCACACACGTGGATACTGGAATGTCTGGTAGTGTATAAGCTCAACAGGACACTAAGAGCCTTCATCAAGAACTCAATGGGGAAGTGGAAGACAACCCTGGAGACTAACTCCAAGCCAATTGCCCAAGTTAACATCAAGTGCGGCATATACCAAGGGGATGCACTATCACCACTGCTGTTCTGCATAGGCCTGAACCCCCTCAGTCACATCATCACAAAGAGTGGTTACGGATACCGATTCCGAAGTGGGACAACAATCAGCCATCTCCTCTACATGGATGACATCAAGCTGTATGCCAGGAATGAGCGAGAAATTGACTCATTGATCCACACCACCAGGATCTACAGCGACTACATAGGGATGTCATTTGGATTAGACAAATGTGGCCGGATGGTATCAAGAAGAAGCAATATAGTTCATTGTCTTCCCTTCTCCGTGTGCTCATACAGTATGTTTGTTTACTTGTTTTTTTTACTCCACTTGTTTGTTTACTTGACTGTTTGTTGATCTGTTTGTTTGCAGGCTAGTTCAGAAACACCCAAACAGGACATGTTCATACTTTGAAACAATTCTGAATGGACGTGCTTTTTTGTTCTAGAGATATCGGTTTGGATATTTAAGCTTCTTGTCCAATAAGCTGTAAATGTTTTAAAGTTTTTCTGTGAATGTGATTATTTTACTGTTGATCTGATTTACTGTTGATTATTTCAATCAGAGGAAATTTTTAAAAAATGGGTTATTATTATCTAAATTATTCTGATCATAAGAGAATTTCATTTTTGCTATTTAGATGAAAGAAATCATTCAGCAGAGGTAGAGATGGTAAAGTTACATCACATTCATTCATTCATCTTCGTTCCGCTTCCTCCGCTGTGGTGGGTCGCAGGTAGCTGGAGCCTATCCCAGCTGACTAAGGGTATGAGGCTGGGGAAACTCCGGGTGCGATGCCAGTGCACCACAGAGCCACAAAGAGACACAGACAAACACACATGCAAACAATTTTGGAATGGCCAATTAACCTGAAGCAGAGTTAATTTTACTTCAAGAAATTGGATGCGCTTCAACGAAATTTTGTGCATTTCAACGTGAAGTTTATGCATCCCAAAAGTAATAAGAAAATATATGATAGAAGCGTACGCAAGGACTGAGTTTTGCTAATAGTATATTATTAAAAATAAACAAACTTAATTTTAATGTTTAATTCATAATGATGTCATAACTGTTTAAAGGACCCATTTTATGCTTTTTTTAATTCATGTCATTCAGCTGCCAGATGTCCGACTACACTGTACAGTGGTACCTCTACTTACGAATGTCTCTAATTACGAAATTTTGTACTTATGAAATTTCTCAGCAGGAAAATATTGCCTCTAGTTACAAAAGAAATTTTGACTTACGTAAGGTAAAAATACAGTATCGGCTGATACTCTCAGCTTCCACAGGTTCCTGAACGCAACATTCTCATAGCTGCTCTGCCATTGGCTATTACCTAGTATCTTCCTGGCATCCCATTGGCTAAGAGGGATCTCTGAGTGGAGGTAGATTGGTGTTTATGCAGGGTCCTCGTCATTTGGCTCTCAACCAGTGAGGTGTTCTGATAGTTTTGCGCAAATATATTAACTTTTAGAATATTCACTATGGACACTAAGAAAGTGACGGATAAAAGAGGAAAAGAAAAGACGAAGAAAAGAGTTTTTTTGTCCATACAAACAAAGCAAGAGATAATAGAAAAGCATGAAAAAGGGATGCGTTTGGTTGATCTCGCCAAAGAATATGGCCGTAATGCATCTACAGTCACCACGTTATTAAAACAAAGGGAAGTTTAAGGAGTTTAAGGCATCACATGGGTTGTTGGAGAAGTTCAAAAGGAGGACTGGAACTCACTCTGTTGTTCAGCCTCGTGAGGCAGGAGCGCATGAGCCAAAGAGGGCAAAAAACAATGAGGACAGCAGTTAAAAGGTAAAAGACCATCATTTTTATTCTTTACTCTATTCTTTGTCTTTTACGTTATGCACAACTCTCATTTAGCTGGCATAGGCTGAAGCGGCAGAAGATAAAACATTTATGTCGGATTTTTTGGGGATTAGGAACGGATTAGGGCATTTGCATGGAAAACGCATCTCTACTTACGAAATTCTCTACTTACGTAATTTATTCCAGAACCAATTAATTTCGTAAGTAGAGGTACCACTGTATTTGAAAGGTCTTGCCCCGAAGTGCTCCGTGGTCCTCAATATCTTTGATTGAATGTTGATAAAATAACTTCCGCCCAGAGACGTTTAGTGATAATGGGGCATGGTTCTGAGCTCCCTATGTCAACCCCCCTCCTCCCTCTGAGCTGCCTCTATCAATACCTCCCTTCCCCCTTGTGTTCACGTGCGTTTTGTTTGCACACTAGCTATCGGCCTAGAACTTTTAGCTTTCAGTAACTTCGTTACTACGTATTTCACTCTTATTTTTCTCGTGTTTGTCCCTCTTGTTAATAACTGTTGATTTCTCTGTGCTGAGCGTAGAGCTGCTTTCTCAGTCAGCCGAATATGACTCTGTTGTTCATTGTGTAAACACCACATGGGCCAATCCTATTGACCAGTAAACATCGCAAAGAATTTAAAGCACACAGTGTTTGCAAATGGGACAAAAATCAGTGGCAACGACAACAGATGTTTACAGACAAGACGTACGCTGTTTCTCGACCATCGTCATGGACAATGAGAGATCGCAGGGAGCGAAACTAAAGCAGTCTAAATGAAACATGGGAAAGGTGAGCCAAAGCATTTGAGTACTGTATATGGGTGTTGGGCGCCTTCTCTATTTTCCCTATTCTGCATCCACTAACCCACAGTGAGGAAAATGCAGGGGTATTATATCCTACAATGGATACAGAGTCAGTCATTTCTCAGTCAGATTACCAGTCTGGGCTTGACTTCCTACGACACAGCTGGAGCAGGGGAAGTGTGTGTGTGTGTGTGTGTGTGTGTGTGTGTGTGTGTGTGTGTGTGTGTGTGTGTGTGTGTGTGTGTGTGTGTGTGTGTGTCTGTGTGTTTGTGTGTGTGTGTGTGTGTGTGTGTGATAGATAGATAGTTAGTTAGTCTAGGAACATTTTGAACGGGTGCTGCCAAACAAAGTAGATTTTAATTAGTAAGAAACTTATTTTCCGGCTCTGTTTCTCACACAGCAGAAAATAATAAATCATGTCATTGTCACATGTCATTTTCAATTTGCAGGTGAAGTGTTGTTCCCAGCAGCTGATGTACAGTAACAACACGCATCAATGATGAGGCGTTACCGAGCCAGAAATGAGAATGAAGCCGGTGTGGCTGCAGTAATGACGTCTCGGAATTTCCAACTTTTATCTTAAAATATAGACCTTGTTTTTTTTTCCAATGGAACTAATCATCCAACGTAAATCACAAAACACACACATGTATATAGTCATATTACATCAATATGCATTAACATGTAATCTATAACTTTTATTGCTTTATTGAACCCCACATGGATCTTCCTATAATATATAGCTATGATATAACCAGCAAGGATTAACACGTTAACGTAAATTATATTCGGTTTTATTCAGCAAAATATATGCAATAAAGAGAATGTCAAAGCGCTGTTTTCTGGGCTTATCTATCATTGTGTGGCTGCAGTACAGTCACCCTGCCAGCAGAGGACGCCCACATTCACCATGAACGGGGCGGCGAGTAATGAAACAGTTTACAGCACAATTGTCGGAAATGGTTTGACACCCCATGGGGTGCCATTTGAATATCACTAGTCGTGACCACACACTGCCACTGTAGCCTGAACCAACTCCCTCTCAGGGATGACCTTCTCCATATCCGGGTTGACAATCAAATATGACTCAAGATAGATCAATTTACTCTATCAATCATCCAATTTGCTACGTCACAAATTGAACTATTACAAATCTGAGCATATTGGCTGTGGATTTTTCATTTTTTAATATATCTATTGATGCAATAAGTGGTTGTTTTCCAGACTCTAGGATTTGGTCGGGTTAGGGAGGACCACTATGTACATGTAGAGACCTGAAAAAATGTATTTTTCATAATAGTTCCCCTTTAAGTAAAAAAAGTTTTAAAAAAAGAAAAAAGAAAAAAAAGATTACAATTATATATTAGTTTAATCAAAATGTTAAAGCCTGGTAGTCATTTAAAAAACTGTTTCAGAAATAAAGATGTAATACAGTTTTAACATCAGCACACTACATAGCTTGTAGGCAGAGATGCAAAGGTGGTGCTGCTGTGAGTGTGTATGTGTGATATGAAACCAGGCCAGTAAGGACTTCAGCAGCTCACAGTCTACGGCACAGTGTTCAGAAGGTAGAAAATGTTGGTTGTTGTCGTACTAAACAAATAACTTGCTGTTTTCTTCTTGAAAAATATGCAGTTGTCAAGACATCTGAACATTCATGAACAATGATGATCGTTAATGTTTAATGACAATCCATCCAAAATGTGTCCAAATAATTCACCTCATTAATTGACTCTCTGTAAGTGGAGCTGTGCCCCCCCCCATCCTTTGTTGAAATATAAAACACATTGTCTCTGACTTAATCAATACAGTGATTCATTTGTTGTTATTTTTTTACTGTAATGCATAGAAAATGTGTGGAAGGAAAAAGAATAGAGAGGCTGTTAAAAGTAAACAGTTTTAACAGCCTCTGTTGAAACAGGGGAACACCAAGAAGCCTGCCTCAGTGTGATCAGGAACAAGCATGTCCAAACAAGGCAAGAGAAAAGTATAAGTAGTGCTTGCACCCTCCCTGTGAGGTGTTGGATGGAAAGTCAAAATTTAGTTTTTTTTCAGCTATATGTCATATTTGAGAGAAGATGATATACTGTAAAATTCCATTTGGAAGTCAATTATCTACTGTTTTATCCTACAACAGAGACTACTGACTAAGGCATTAAATACTTTAAGAATGAAAAAATAAACAACTATTTCTTTATAAATAATGTTGAGAGCAAAATATGATGCTTAAACAATCAAAGGGTTCACACAAGTTGACCCCACTGCAGGAAATGAAGTGCCTGACACTGACATTCTCATAACAGAGGACCCATCCACCCTCCACGTTATTTGTGTCCCCTGAGAATGAGTTCACATAGAAGGTGTCACAAAGTTTTCCACAATACAGTTGTCAAACCTTCCCAGCAATCTCCCAAACCCCCAAACCCCTTCCCGTTTTCCTGCTACAAATAACAGTCCAAGCTAAAACTTAGGCGTAACATCACCACTTCTGTTCTGTATCAAAACGCAGCACTGGCAGTAATCACAGTTTTAAATAATGAGAGACAATTTACAGATTACGTTTTAATGATTTTAATGATTTAAATGAGATATGTCTCCGGCAAAAACCCAACATCAAATCAGGAATTAGAGTTTACGTGTATTAAATGCCTGCAGTGATCTCAGTGAAGCTTCTATTCCTTTCCTCTTGTACCTCCCCTATATCTCCTATTTCCTCTTAAAAGAACAAAATGATACCACTATGTCTCTGTGTCTCCTTGGCATGTGCTGATTGAGACTTCAGATGTCAGGTGCTGGTTAACCAGCTCTGACATTGCAGGAAGTTTTCACCCCCTCAGCTGAAGCCATAAATCAGGAGGTAGACAAGCGGGATAAACCGTCTCCTCTAAACATAGACTTTATAACGCGGACCACTGGAACATCAGTAGCCAGAGTTCATTTTACCTTAAGAAAGTAGCGCATCCCTGGGATGCGCTTCAACAAAAATCTGTGCATCCCAAAATGACGTTTATGCATCCCAAAAGTAATAACAGAATATACAGTAGAAGCCATAAGCAAAGATTGAGTTTTGCCAATAGCGCTATATAAAATCTAAACAAACTGTTAATTTTAATGATTTTATTAATAACTACATCATAACTGTTTAAGTTTAAAAAAAACCTTACTTGCATATTATTGTATCAAAATGTTAAAGCCTGGCAGTCATTTAAAAAAAAAAAGTTTTAGAAATAAAGAAAGATGCAATATGATTTTTTTCACTTTTGCTTTTCACTCAATATGTTTTTTTGCCTTTAATTCATATATTCTCCTGTGGACACTGCACCAAGCTGACAGAGATTTCTCCACACACAGATTCTTTGTAAGCTGCACCCTCATTTTTTTTGGTTTTGGGTGCTGACATTTAGCCATGCCTCACACATGGAAACAATCACATCCATTGCGGTACATTGCGGATTTTTGCTGGTTTTTGCTTGGCTTCTTCTATGTCTTTATCTGTACTATCCACAGTAATATCTATCTCTTTTCCTTCATCAACTTTAGATTGTTTTTTATTCAAGAAAGCACTCATTGTCACTTGGTTTTCTACAACTTTTGCATCTTTTTCAGGGTCATGGTGATATGTAATACAGTAATCCATCGCTTATTTGCGCTTCCAGATGTGCGACTTCACTACGTCGTGGATTTTAAAAATCTACATACATTATGTATTGTCCTCGATGAGATGTAAGTTTTCATCTTCAAGTGTAGTCACATGAGACTGTACGGACATGCTATTGGCTGACAGTGTCCGTGTGTGCATGGCGTTCTGAGACTCACGGTTCCTCCTGCAAGTTTACAACAGTGTTTTAAACAGTCTATAAGAGTGTGGGAAAAGCTAATACAGATATAAGGTGGTTTAATATCAGTATGGGGAGGGTTCATAAATGTTTAAATTACCGAAAATTATAAAATAAATATTTGGTCGCTTATCAAGAATTTTCACCTTTTGAACCGCAAGTAAGAAGAGAATATTGTACTACTCCTCGATTTCTCACAGCAGCGTGTCAAACGAGCAGATGTCATGCTGCCGTTTTGTTGATTTTAATAAGACTGAATCGTGCATGTGAGTCATGACGAGAAACTCGTGAAAGATCAAAATAATGGCGATTTCTGGGTCCAAAATTTAAGTGGAGAAATTAATAAATTGTGAAAATTTTTGTTGAATGGAAATGCATTTTTTCCCAAAATTATATTGTGGAAAAAGGTAGCATTGATTTTTTTATTATAAGTGTTTAAAGCTTGCATCCCAGGGACGTACGTTGTCTGATAATTGTGCGTCCCAGTCAAAAAATGTGTGCCAAAGAAGCAAGGACGCCTAGCAGGGCGCCTCCCTAGGGAGGTGTTTCTGGCACGTCCAGCTGGGAGGAGACCTCGGGGCAGACCCAGGACCAAGTGGAGGGATTATATCTCAACACTGGCCTGGGAACGCCTTGGGATCCCCCATTCAGAGCTGGTGGATGTGGGGCTCCCTGTTGAAGCTGCTGCCGTCGTGATCCGATTCCGGATAAGCGGTGGAAGATGGGTATATATATATATATATATATATATATATATATATATATATATATATATATATATATACACATACAGTGTATATATACTGTATATATATGGTAACAGGGTGTAAGATGCTCGCCAGCTCAGCATACATGGAAAGGCACAACCAAGCAGCTGTGATAGTGTACAGGACCATCTGTACCCAGTATGGACTACAAGTACCCAAATCCCAATGCGACATACCAACAAAGGTGGTTGAGAACGACAAGGCTAAGATCCTGTGGGCAGAGATGGACAGAGTACTTGACCCCAGTACTTGAGTAAGAGTACAACTACGTCTGGTCAAAATGTACTCTGCTACCAGTCAATACATTACTTGAGTAAGAGTAAAAAAGTACTTGCTTTTAAATGTACTTAAGTATTCAAGAGTAAATGATCTTAAATGTACTTAAATTAAAAGTAAGAGTAAGAGTAAATTCCTATTTTTTTTCTTTGATGAGAATGGACCTGACTGAATTACTGTCATTTTACAATTTTATATATAGTACCTTGTATCTCTTGTTTCAGAGAAAACTCTTTGAAACCACCTGCACTGATGTTCTTGCCTGTAGAACTATTATGTTATACTGTATGTTAGACTTCCCCAACATCTATAAAAATGGAAATAAAATTAATGGAATCATCAAAGAGGACAATTATGTCATTTTCACATTTTATTAAACAATTCCCTAACCAACTAGTTTAACTGGGGACCAACTGGAACCCCTAAAGGACACACTGGTGGACTACTGGTTGAGAACCACTGCTTTACAACAAACTAAATCTCTGCTTTCAACAACTCAATGTTTACAGGAAGGACATATCCCAGTACCACAATATTTGTCTCCCCCAGACTGCCTGTTTCCCCCCACCTGTCTGTATATCTGTCTGTCTCCCCCCCCAATCTGTGTGTCTCCCCCTGCCCCCCAGTCTGTGTGTCTCTGTGGCCCTGTGTCCGCCCGTCTGTCAGTCTGTAGTACTGTAAAATTAAGTGACAAGAGGTCTCTAGGTGTGACTTTTGTCCGTTTTTCTTCGGCAAACACAATAAGCATTTGAAAATGTACTTTTTTTAGTCTGAGTCCGCGTCGTCCTTTTTCACTTCTACAAACTCGAACATATCTTTAAGATGAGGCCATGAGTTTTCTTCCTCCACCTCATAAAACTCCAGCTCATCATGTTCATCAGATTCAACTGAGGCTTCTTGCGCAGCTGCCATTGCCACCGCAGTCTTGTTTTGAGCTGATTGGGTATGGGATGACGTATTTCCGCTTTTATGTAAAGCCCAGTTGAGAACGTGTACTGTGATAGGTTTCCTTCTTTGACGAACACTGTGTGTGGCCAGTTGCGTTTTGGGGGGGGGCAAAAAACAACAACAGGCAAACCTAAAAGTAACGAGTATTCATGAGCCTTCTCACAAATTAACCCGGGTAAGAGTAAAAAATTTTGCCTTGGAAATGTATTCGAGTAAGAGTAATAAGTATGAAAGAATTCTAGTATTTGAGTACAGTAAAAATCCTCAGAATCTGTACTTAAGTACAGTACTTAAATAAGTAAATTTACTCCATTACTGTCCACCCCTGCCTGTGGGACTTCAGCTTCTAAACTGACAAACAGCTGCTAGCTAACAAACCAGACATAGTGGTGGTGGACAAAGAGCAGAAGAGAGCAGTGGTGATAGATGTGGCGATTCCAGCTCACGCCAACATCAGGAAGAAGGAACACGAAAAGATTCAGAAGTATCAAGGGTTGAAAGAACAGCTGGAACATGTGTGGAAGATCAAGGTTAATGTGGTCCCCGTGGTAGTAGGAGCACTTGGGGCAGTAACCCCCAAACTGGAAGAGTGGCTCCAGCAGATTCCTAGAACAACATCTGAAGCCTCAGTCCAGAAGAGCGCAGTCCGAGGAACAACTAAGATACTGCGCAGAACCCTGAGACTCCCAGGCCTCTGGTAGAGGACCCGAGCTTGAGGATGACACACAGATACCACCCCACAAGGGTGAGAGGGACATATACGTATATATGTCACGCAGTTGAACTGGACTATATTTTAAATTAGAGGAAAACAACTCTACTGATGATCATTCTACTTTGCTGCATTGCCATTTTGAAATCCAAATTTTGTTAAAGCTGCATTTTTTGGCATTAAAATAGTGGAAGAATAACAAAAAAAGCAGATGAAGTAATGACAAACACAACATACAATGATGTCTCCCCGAGGGAAAGAAGTGACAGCAAAGTTAGAATACATAGGAATTTAACACGGATCACAATAGGAAAGAATTAATTAATAATTCATAGTATCAGCTGCTGCCCAATATACTCGTATACTTGAATAAATATAAGCAATAGGTGAACACAGTGCTGTTCTCCTAATGAAAGTGAAAGGCAATGCCGCTTCTTAAATAAAATATGGGCTGTCTGTTAGCCAGCTCCTTTACATAATAGCCCAGCATCCTGAGTGATGGGTGGGCAGAAGATCTGTGGTCTCCTCCTGGATTATTTCCAGCTGTACCATCACAGCTCTTACCTCTGATCACAAAGGTAAGAGCTGAAGACTAGTCGTCTCGCTAGTCTTCAGTCAGAAGCTCTGAACCATCAAGTAGAAACAGACTGAAATCAGGAGGAGAAATGGGTTTTTTTAAAACGCTGTGCTGAAGTCATCAGGTTCCACACGAGGAAGCCCAGCGTCCATGTAAAGAACCAATGTGAAGCCCTCACCTGACACCGGACTGGGCCCACGCACCTTTAAAGAGCCCTGGCAGTGGGAAATCCAAAACCAACAACTGACTTACAGAGAGTGCAAAGTCCCCTTGGCATCAGAAATACTGTGCATCATGGATTCCTTTAGGACCCTTTGCAGTCTGTGGTCTGGACATAAAGCAACCTGAGCTACAATCTGTATGTAACGCCACAGGGGTTTAGTTTATCTGTCTTCCTGCTGATGTCTGAAGACTGCTCAGAGTTTTTCATCAATGAATGAGATTAGCATACAAAGAGAGCCATAGGAATCTCCCAAACTGGTACCAGTGTCTGGACTCACACCCAAGAATAGGTTACACGGAGAATGAAAATGGTCCAGGAGGACCCAAACTAAAAAGTGATTACATGTTGATCCTGCTGGGATCATTTATCAGAAACTACCTGACATGAAAACAAATCAGTTACAGTTAATGTTCATGCTCAGTGTGTACATTTTCGTTTGTAGCGTCTTGAATTCAACCTGGCTGTGCTGTGACTGATCCTGGTGATATTGAAGTGTTTCATATCTTTCCACAGTCAGTCAGTGAGCGATGTCCTGATAACAATATGTCCACACATGATGGATAAATTAACAGAATTAACAGACACTGTTTCTGTGGGCACATAATCAAGATTTAAGACTAAATAACATCCTGCGAGAAAAAAATTCCAGTTTTTTCAAACGTTGTTCATGATGAGAAAGCTCTTTTTTTTTTTACAGTGTCTGTTGGGAAGATTTTGGGAAAATGTGCCAAAGAAGTTACACAGCCCAAAGCAATTATATATAACAATTTATATTTATATTATAATTTTAATATGATAATAAAAATAATTAATTCCCGCTCTCTCTCTATATATATATGTATATATGTGTGTGTGTGTGTGTGTGTGTGTGTGTGTGTGTGTGTGTGTGTGTGTGTGTGTGTGTGTGTGTGTGTGTGTGTGTGTGTGTGCGTGTGTGCATGCGTGGGTGTGTGTGTGTGTGTATATACATTTTATTTTTTTATTTTTTTCTATTATATATGTGTTGTTCAGGTTTGCTGTTGTCAAAGGTAATAAAAGCTTTGACTCCATCAGCGGCTGCAAACAAGAAAACCAGGAAAGAATGAGGGAAAGGGTCTGCTGTGTGTGTGTGTGTGTGTGTGTGTGTGTGTGTGTGTGTGTGTGTATGTGTGTGAAAGAGAGAGAGAGAGAGAGAGAGAGAGAGAGAGAGAGAGAGAGAGAGAGAGAGAGAGAGAGAGAGAGAGAGAGAGAGAGAGAGAGAGAGAGAGGGAGAGAGACATTTGAAGAACGCTTGATAACCGTTACAGAATTATGAGGTTAGTCTAAGGCAACAAGAACTTCTCTTCTCCAACATTGGTCCATTGGAGGTCATTCACAGTTCACACACAAGATTTTAAGCAAAACCTTTTCCTCCGTTTTTCCACTGAAAACTATAATCACTATTGATGGAAACTTTATTTCTTTCATTTGTGTTCAAGATAACTATGGCATGGCAGTATATCACCTCCAATTCCACCTGAAAAATTTGCATCGATACAAGACATATAAAGTAGTTTTGTAATTAAATAATATCGAGGTGAGGTTAATGGCCAACAAGACTAAACTACTGAGTTAGTAACAAGAACACAAATTAAAGGATATGAAAGGAGAAAATGATGTTTTTTGGTTATTGAATCATTCCAGTCTACTGATTTCCTCCAATCCAAGCATCAAATACTAGCAGAAATACTCAAGTACTGCATAGTAAACTGTAGTAGTTTGTGTCTGTGTCTCTGTATCGCATTCACTCTCTTGACCACCACTGACTGCTTTCAGTGCATCGAGTGTTTTAATGCAGTTTGAGAACCTTACTTTCATTAGATTCAATGCTTTGAGCCTCATCCACAGCCCATCTGGAAGAATATATGATAATTTTATACTTTGTGTGAAGCAAACCTGCAGGAACACCTCCATCAGCCAGCTCTCCTCTCTAAGCTGCTTCATCATCTCTGATCTTCTCTCCTCCATCCTCCAGATGTTCCTCAGAGTTGCTGGACTGACATTAATATATATTTATGTTTTATAATATGGCAAAAAAAATGACTGGGAATGATTCACCACTCAGGGTTTCTGTCCTGGTGATGCTGAAAGTATTAGTCCATCAAAGTGTTTCCAGCTTCACACACGGATGATGGACGGCTCCCCTCATGGCCCCCCAGCACCACCTCCACTGATCAATTACACATAATAGTGGAGTGACTCACACTCCATCACACGCCCCCCTCTAAAGCACGGTCGAATGCTTCTGATGATCAATCCGCTCCATAATGATAGATATTCAACAGTGTGTAAATACCAGTGACTGTAACAATAACACAACTCTCACTGCCCTGGTAGAAGTACACATACTTGCTCCACCGATGTCAAACACACTTATTTACGCAGCTAAGCAAAACACGTCTTCTTACCGCACGTCTCCGGTGTGGAGGTCCGCATCTGAATGAGAAGCAGCCTCTACTCCGGTCCTCCATCTCTCTCTCTCTCTCTCTCTCTCTCTCTCTCTCTCTCTCTCTCTCTCTCTCTCTCTCTCTCTCTCTCTCTCTCTCTCTCTCTCTCTCTCTCTCTCTCTCTCTCTCTCTCTCTCTCTCTCTCTCTCTCTCTCTCTCTCTCTCTCTCTCTCTCTCTCTCTCCTCTCTCTCTCTCTCTCTCTCTCTCTCTCTCTCTCTCTCTCTCTCTCTCTCTCTCTCTCTCTCTCTCTCTCTCTCTCTCTCTCTCTCTCTCTCTCTCTCTCTCTCTCTCTCTCTCTCTCTCTCTCTCTCTCTCTCTCTCTCTCTCTCTCTCTCTCTCTCTCTCTCTCTCTCGCTTTGATTGCATATTCGTTGTTGTTTTTTGCTTTCTTGTATATGTAACTCAGAACTGTGTCACATCCAGAAGTTCGCAGATGACACAGCTATCATATGATGTATCAGGGAGAATCTCCGTCCTCCACCAGGCCAGCCCGATGAAAACGGTGATCATATCGAACACACTGCCGTACCTCAGCGACGAGCTGACCATGAGCCGTCGTGACATGATCGGCTCCTGAGTCCTATCAATGTGTTCCTGGTCAGCAATACCACTGAGGCATGTTACGCGTTCCGGAGACAAGTTACTCTTGGATTTTATGTCAACATGTTTATTTTGTAATTCGACTTTTATGAACAAAGATGATGTTAAAAAAAAAAAAAATCTTTCTCCCCGCTCCTTCAGCGCTCAATTTATATAAATGTTTTCATAGGGAAAGTTTATATAGATTATGTTTGAATGTAAACACATATATCACAGATACACACACACACACACACACACACACACACACACACACACACACACACACATATATATACATATATATATATATATATATATATATATATATATACACACACACACACATATATTTATATATACTTTTTTTTTTCAGGAGGTGGCGTGGCCTGGAATGCAGGAGGGCGTGGTCTGGAATGCAGGAGGGCGTGGTTTCGAACCCCAGATGTGACGGACACTATCTTGTGAGGGTCCTTAGGCAAGACTCTTAATGCTATAGCAGCCTACCTCAGTCATGAGCGAACACAATAAAGACAGAGTCATACCGGCTCGGATGTCGCCCAGGTTAACAAGGTCCGCGTCAGTTGCTAGGGAACCAGGGCAATCTGATGAGAATTGGGTTACTGGAACAAGACACACATGGACAAGGGCGGAGAATACGGAGTTGTTAGAATGCTACTTCACGAGAAATCCCAGAGAGGGGATATATGTGTATGTGGGACCAATGGATGCTTCGAAACCCACAATCAATACTAACAAAGAAACAGCTGTTAGCCCCTTGTTCCAACATCTGTAACCAAAAACTGCTATCACAGCTAGAGATCGATGAAATACTACAACAATGCTACGGCAAGGGGGAGCCAGGACGCCAGGTCAGCGGGGGGATTTCACCCCCCTCCCCCCACACAATCCAAGATTGGGTACTATGAAAGAAATTATGTTATCAATTTGTAAATGTGACTAAACTTATGTTATGTAAAAGAACTTAAGCTGTTGACTCAGTATGGAGGCGGTGGGTTCATTCTGGGACACCGACTTAGGTGTGCACCAGGTTCAACCTGGGACAGTGACTCAGATGCGTACGTGCCTCAGTGCCCTTCGTCCTTGCAGCTCCAGGAAAAACAAACCGCATGTATAGACACACAGGAAGCTATCGAAGGTCGGTGTGTAAGTAAGAGGTGTAGAAACCACAGGAGCTGCACGCCTTATACAAATATTAACCACTTGTAGGGTGTAGCTGTTTCTGTGTATTTTATTGGTAAACTGCATTAACAGAACTGATGACGTACTGTACTGTTGCTATGCTGATGTTCAATAAAAGGAGAATGGGGGCAGCAGAACTTTGGCAGTCTTCTTGTCAAGAGCTCTGCTGTCCTGCGTGAATTCCCCAAAGACAGCTCTGACTGGTGTGAGTTTGTTCTCGATAAAAACGCAGGTGATGTACCTACTAGGGGAATCCTAAATTCCCCTGACAAAACAACTTGGTCCTTTGAGCCAGATGACAATGCCTTCTCTTCAGCGGACGATCGACGACAACTGAATGAAATTGTTGCGCAACGTCGGGACCCTAGGTCCACGAAGACCTCCTTTCCACGAGGCCAGAGGTCGGACATCATCTACTGGAGGAACGCAAACGTCATTCAACCCAGGGCGAGGACTCAACCAGTGGAGGAGTTGTCCAGGTCAGTACTGAGTGTATGCAGTGTTACCGGTAGCCAGGAGTCTTTGATAAGACTAGAAGGTGCCCTTAGGGAACCTACTTCAAGTGAAGTGAAGAAAAAATGTAAATGCACAGTAAAGCGTAGAAGACATAAGTTCACTGTAAAGCGTGTAACAGTCGTAAGGGAACAGTAAAGCGTAAAAGACGTAAGTGCATAGCAAAGCATACGAAAGGGTCGTGAATGATTGCATGAATGGTCTGAAGTCTGGTGATCTAAAACATTCCAAGTACTGTGAGTATAAACACCAAAGGATGTCCGCCCCTCTGGATAGAAGCTTGGCATCCGAATACTTGAAGTGGCAATAGCATTTCCCAGAAGTGACGACATTGGCAAAGAATGGAACCGCATAAACCTCTTAAGGGAGTAATCCCTAAAGAACGAACGGTCTATTTAACAGAAACCGAGATAGAGGAAAAGGTACGTCAGGCAGAAAATGATCATAAGGGTACTACTAAGTTCCTGCACTAGTGGAAGAGTAAGTATGGTTTCAATGGAAACGTTGATGACAAAGGAGCGTTTGCAGACAGTCTTAAGTTAGTTGTCATTGAAAGATAGAGAGAAGAAGAGAGGTGCGAACCATGGTAAGCAGTGGTGGTGTTGTAAGTCCCTGCTAGACAGGGCCCGCAGTAAAAGTCAATGATGCTTCTTGACTTATACGAAGCAGATTGTGGATGATGCCGCCACATCCTCTGCAAATGTTGCGTCTGCCCCAACCCCAGAAAGGGAAATTAACGCCCTTTACCCCCCTCTTCCTAGTCCACCAAATTATAAGCAGGCTGTGAAACAACAAACGCCACCCTCCACACCCTTCTGGGAGCCCAATAATACTCCGCCCACCCCAAGTCAAATTGAACAAAAACACTGGAATGCAACCAATCCATTTAGCTCCCCAGATGAGGTGTCCTCACCAAATATTCTGCAGACATGGTCAAAAGGACCCGTAGGAAATTGGAAGTTTGACCTAAATTCTAAATCATCAGGCCGCTGCTGGACATCATCTACTAAGAACCCATGGCAATGCAGGACTGCATTGTCTGGACAGAGGAAGCGGACAATTCCTTCTCCAGGGTGAAACAGGAAGTAATTGGTTCCTCCGTCTTGGCCATCCCCAACTATGCCAAACCTTTCTGTCAAACAGTCACCTCAAAAAATGGTTTCATGACCTATTATTCTCAACAGCTTGACGCCGTGGCCAGAGCCACTCCCGAGTGCGTACAGTCTATTCTGGCAGCCGCCTTGGCTGTCGAAGCCTCAGCAGATGTTGTCCTGTTTCATACTTTAACACTAAAAGTTCCTCATACGGTAGCAACACTCTTGCTGGAAACAAAAATGCAATTCCTTTCTCCAACACGACATCTCCATTGCACCGCGATCCTTTTGTCTAAAGGACACATCTTAATTGTTCGATGTGGTGCACTAAATCCAGCCACTCTTATGCCTAGTCCAGCAGATGGCTCCCTACATGACAGCCAGACTGAGACACAGACAACCACCAAACCACGACCTGACCTAGCTGATGCACCCTTACCCGACGGACATGTTGTGTTTTGTGAGGGTTCAGCTAGCAAAGATCAGACAGGAAAAAAATTGTGTATGTTATGCAGTGACCACCGAGGACACCATTTTACACCAGCAGAGGTTAAAATGGACTTTTACAGCACAGGCTGCCAAATTGCACGCATTGATAAAAGCTTGTCAAATGTTTGAAAATCAAGAGGTAACAATTTACACTGATAGTCAATATTGTTACGGTGCTGTACACTTGTTCTGTCAACACTGGGCCCAGAGAGGCTTCAAAACCACTACTGGCAAGGATGTGGCACACCGCCACCTGCTGGAACAACTTTTGCAGGCAGTAATGTTGCCTGCCAAATTAGCTATCTGTAAATGTGAAGCACACCTGTCAGGAATTGACCGAATCACGCGAGGAAACCGCCTACCGGATGAAGCTGCAAAGGCAGCTGCAAAAGTGCCCAAACATGTTGACATAACACTTGTCCAACCGATTGTTGAACCTGAAAAACTGAATGATGTGTTGATTTCAAGACAAAAGGGTGCACCCGAGTCGGAGCAATCTTATTGGCTTAACCAAAATGCCCGACTGAATGATGAAGGCCTTAACATCTTAGATAACGGAAAACCATGGTTACCAAAATCTATGTTTGAATGGGCAGCCAGATTGAGCCATGGGTTGACCCATGTCTCAACAGGACGGATTGTATCACTAGTACACAAGTATTATCACACAAAGGGTTTCCAATTATTCTCAAAAAATTTTTGTACATGGATCTGCACTAAGAACAATCCTCAAGGCTATCTGAGACCATGGACAGACAAATTTCCGGAACCACCTGACTCTTTTCATACCATACATTTGGATTACATGGAACTGAACAGATCACAAGGGAAACAATACTGTTTGGTTGTCATAGATGTGTTTTCCAAATGGGTGGAACTCTTTCCAACAGCACATGCAGACTCAAAAACTGTTGTAAATGCCATGTGCCAAAGAATTATCCCAAGGTTTGGTATTCCGTGTGTTATTCGGAGCGACAATGGTTAAAACTTTGTTAATGAAGCGATCGAAAAATTAGGACAATTGTTGAAAATTGATCTGAGACAACACTGTGTCTACCACCCACAATCTGCAGGATTAGTGGAACGAACTAATGGGACAGTCAAAAACAGACTAATCAAGGATATGGGAGAAACCCGACACCCGTGGCCGGAATGTAATTCCCTTAGTGGCAACTGCTATGAGAATTATCCCAGCAGAAGGACGTACATTTGAAATAATGTTCGGACAACCATACCATTTACCTGACCTTTTACCTGATCAACCGAAGCCAAGTGACATTTCAATGCCGGCTCACATGAGATGGTTGTTTGATCAGAAGAAAATTCATGAACACAATGAGCTGCCGCTCTGTTCTGATCCACAGGCTACCCAGGTCCGAGTTGGCGACCAGGTGTTCCTGAAGGTGCTGCGACGAGCCTGTTGGGACAGTGAACGTTACGACGGTCCATTCGAGGTGATAGCAACCATGCCCACTGCAGTCAAGGTGGATGAACGAATCAGTTGGATCCATCAATCGCAGTGCAAACTGCGACCATTGGCCCCTCTTGGACCCAGCACCCAGTCCCTTGGGTGGTGTGAATCCCAGCACCAAATAAAAGACCTGCCCGACAAAAGACCACAGTGGGAGGAAGGGTTTTCCACGGTAAACGCAGCCCTTTCGGGAAGATGGACAACCCCCAACCAGACTCCGACACAAGGAGTGCACGTGGGTGGAACCGACGCCTGTGGCACTGCACCACTCTATGCACCACTGCTTATGCTATCATGGCGGTAGCAGTTGTCATCACCATCGGACTGCTTTGCCAGGCAGGGATCCTCTGCTGGGTGATTGAGGTCCTCCCTGGGGACCCCATCATCTTCGACATCGGCTGTGGCAATATCAACGACTACCTATCCCAGAGTCAATCCTCAGACAGAGCAGGCCCCATTGACGGTACACATAGGAGGCATAGGCATGCTATAGCTGGTGATAGTGCACTTACATGACAGAGGTATGTGCCGTCATTAGGAGAACACACAGGCACATATATCAACATTACTAGCCTCAGCAGGGAAGTCGCCATTACCATACTAGACAAACGCCTTCTTATGTTGACGCTATACTGTAGGTGTTCCTCGTAATATACTGCCTGAAGACCTCTTGATAGATCCCCTAAAAGCCACTCAATCCCACCTTCCGATTGTTAGCCAATGGTTTCCTGTAATGACATACAAAAATACTGAATTCATCAACTTTGTCAACCCAAACTCAATGTCCTCACCAACTGCACTTATGGCTATGCAGAACAGACAGGCCCTGGATATGCTCCTTGCTGCGAAAGGGGGAGTTAGCAAATATATTCCCCTCACTGGCGAGTGTTGTACGTATATCCCCATGCATACCGCAGCCAACGGCTCCATCACCCAGACTCTGAAACTTCTTCAAGCCTTCAGAGAGAAAACTCAGGCTATGGACAGTGTCGAGCCCTACGGACTTCTGAATTGGTTTCAGGGTATGTTTGGCAGCTGGAAGGGCGCTGCCCTATCCATCTTCACTGTTATCCTGCTGATTCTGTTTGCCTGTTGTTGCTGTCTTGTTTGTGGTATTCCCATGTGTAGAGTTTGTGTAACTCAGATGACAGATGCTGTCACTGTACGTACAGCTGCAATGATTACCGTAGCTTTAGCCGAATATTCTCCTGTACCCATTGACGATTATTCGTGTTGTGAACATGTTTATTCTAGAGTTTAGCCCATGACGATATTACGGAAAAGCTTGTCAGACGTACCCATTCGATGTCCCGCTAAACTCATTGTACATACATGTATTGGACCAAAAACAGCTCCTTGCTTCCGCTTGCTTTGGAAAAGGTTTCCATCTTATTCCCACTGGGTTTTGATGGTTTGAACCCTGTTCAAAGCAACTTATTGTTATCAAAGCAACCTTTTGTTACTAAACCAACCTTTTGTAATTGAAAAACAGGAGGGAAATGTGAAAGAAATTATGTTATCAATTCATAAATGTGACTAAACTTATGCTATGTAAAAAAACTTGTTGCCTCAGGCTGGTCCTGATAGCAGCAATCTCCTTGCTGTACCTGTTGGAACACCTCATGAGTTGGTAGATGGAGGGGAGCATGAGGTCATGGCTGAGCAGTCCCCTGCTGGAGAGTACACAACAGGACGTGACACATGAAGAGGAAATGGATATGACAACTGAAATGGACATGACAAATGGAAAGGAACAGGACAAAACAAATGGAACTGGTGAAGGGAACACTGCCGGTGAAGGGACTGTAGAGGTCCTACGAGGTGCTGAGCCAAACCCCACTAGGGCACCCAAGTCTGACAAAGAAAAAGAAAGCCAAAGTGAAACAGAACTCCCCTGACTCAACACGAAGGTCAGAAAGGTCACGACAAGCCCCTGACCGTTTTCACTACATTCAGTTGGGGAATCAACTCCCATGTGAACGAGAGACCAGCTCATGAAGGGACTCATGCAGATTCAAGTGGGGAGGGTGTAACCCACATGGTTACCAAACCAATACATGTGATTTAAGTGTAGTACCTCAGTTTCACCACTTGGCGGTGTATGAGTAATTGTCAGACACCTTGAACGTGATCTCGGTCTGACCTGTGCGTGATCGCAATCTGCACCGAGCACCGAGAGTTGAAACACTGAGCAAAGCACTTGCACAAGTGAATGAGCTGACAAAACGGGAAAAGTCGAGTCGAAAGAGTGTACGTGAGCGAGAGAAGAGCTGGGTTTCACCGTGTAAGCCCTTGAGAACTCCGACTGGTTTTTGGTTTTATGGATTAGGACTTGATTCAGATTCCGAGCTGAGGAGGTTCGGTGGCGAGCCACTAAGGACGAGCGATTCAGACGGAACGGTGCACCGTCTGGCCAACTGTGGGATCCACTCCGAGGAGCTTCTGACATCATCTCACTTCACTCGTGATACAGATAAGAACATAACACAAAAATCGACCCGGTTAGTGACCTTACGGAATGAACTTTGAACAGTACACACAATGAACACGAATACAAACGGAGCTGAACTCTAACATTCTACAAAGAAGGAGGGACACTTTCTTTTGAACATTTTATTTTATTTTATTTTATTATTTTTCTACCATTTTAAAGAGCTCTATTTTTCTGTATCTTTTATTTTCATTCACGGCAAATTATTTACTGTTGTGGCAATAAATTGTCAACTGTTAACCTCATGGTATCGTACTTGTCTAACCCTTACCAGCTCTCCGAACCTAGCAAGAATGTTAATGTCATTTGTGGTTGCTAACCAGACTACAGGCACTACAACATCAAGGACAGCTACAAATACCTTTGAATCCCACAGGCTAATGGCAATCATGAGGAGGCCGCAAGGAAGTCATCCACAGCCAAATACCTCCAGAGAGTAAGGCAAGTCCTGAGAAGTCAGCTAAATGGCAAGAACAAGGTCCGAGCCATCAACATGTATGCACTGCCAGTCATCAGATACCCTCCTGGGATCATAAGCTGGCCAAAGGAGGAGATAGAAGCCACAGATATTAAGAATAGAAAGCGCCTCACCATGCATGGAGGGTTTCACCCCAAGTCCAGCACCATGAGGCTGTGCACCAATTTTAGAGGGAGGCCAAGGACTAGTGAGCATCAGGGCCACTGTCCAGGATGAAACATCGAAAATCCAAGAGTGCATCAGGAAGATGGCCCCAACAGATGAACTGCTCAGTGAATGCCTTAGACAGCAGAAACCTGAGGAGGAAGAGGAGGAGACAACATGGAGGGACAAGCCTCTACACGGTATGTACCACTGTCGGATAGAGGAAGTGGCTGATATCAAGAAGACCTACCAATGGCTGGATAAAGCTGGACTGACACACAGCACAGAAGCACTGATCATGGCAGCCCAAGAACAGGCCCTAAGTACAAGAGCAGTAGAGGCCAATATCTACCACAGCCCTAGGAACAAGTAAGGTACTGCGCATATATACATATATATAGTTTTTAAAATGTCCCTCTCACCCTTGTGGGGTGGTATCTGTGTGTCATCCTCAAGCTCGGGTCCTCTACCAGAAGCCTGGGAGTCTGAGGGTTCGGCGCAGTATCTTAGCTGTTCCTCGGACTGCGCTCTTCTGGACTGAGGCTTCAGATGTTGTTCCAGGAATCTACTGGAGCCACTCTTTCAGTTTGGGGGTCACTGTCCCAAGTGCTCCTGCTACCACGGGGACCCTGATGGGATCATAAGCTGGCCAAAGGAGGAGATAGAAGCCACAGATATTAAAGGGGCCCTATTATGAAAATCACACTTTTTCAGGTCTCTACATATACATAGTGGCCCTCCCTAACCTGACCAACTCCTAGAATCTGGTAAACAAACGCTCCCTGCATCAATAGATATTTGGAGTTTTAGGAAGTCATGGCTCTGAACAACTCAAATCGATCATATAGCGCTATAATAGCCATTCTTGACGTCAGACTAGACACTCTGTGCTATTGGACAGAATATTGGACGATATGGATTGGTTGACCAGCCCAAGGGCGTGGCCATCCCCAAGGTGGAGTTCTTTGCGTCGGACATGAGGCAGCAGTCTGTTGAAACAGCATCCGTGAGAGGGAGACATGAAAGTTGCTCAGTTGTTGTTTGTACAAATCAACACCAGTGTTTATTTTTCATTCCATCCGAAGAAGAACAGAAGAGACCGTGGTTGCATTTCATTTGTTATGGCAATGTGCTGGCTACATCACCTTCACGTTTGTTTGTGTGTGGAACCACTTCACTCCAGCCTGTTTTAGCAATGAGAGTCAGTACAGAAGTGGCTTTGCCTCGAGACTGATCCTCATTCAAGGATCATTCCCAACCATACCGGACCAAGGAACTGCACCCTGGTTACAGGTAAGTCTCACCACATTTATCTTTTTTGCAGTTGTCTGTTAGCATGAGTGATCAAGTGCTTTGTTTGGCGTTTGCATGCGCGCTCCAACGCATGTGTGTGCTGGACCTACAGTATCCAGCTACAACGCACAAAAGTTGGGCTCACATTTTATCTTTTTTCATGTTGTCTGTTAGCCTAGCATAACATAACTTCATTCATGCTATGTAGGGAGGTCTCCTTTGTTTTGCATCTGTGTATTGCATGTGTGTGCGTGCACACCCAATCACGTGTGTGCGTGCTGGACCTACAGTAGGTACTAAATGCCTATCCATTTCATTTTACCAGGATAATTGTCATTGCTTGGAGGACACAGATTTCAGCAATGAGACCTCTCAATGATTTACTTCACTGAGACCTGAGCTGCCAGGCTGTATGGGTAAATGACTAAAAATACACATTTTTTTGGAATATTTTATGTATAGGCATTGGGATATGTTGGTCAAATTGCTGGTTTGTTTGGTAGACAGAACGTGAACCACAATTTTTCCTGTCCAAATATGCAGTGGGACAGCTGAGGAGACCAAATAGTAGGCCCACACCTTTCAGTTACGTTCACAGTTGCTTGTGTTAAATTGTTTTGATGAGGCTGACATCTAACATGGTTGTTCTTTTCTTAAAGGGACCGGGCCAGCCACTGTTTTATAGGAAAATTTGTACTTTTACTTTCTTTTTCTGTGTTGCCCTCCTGAATTTTATCTTTTTTTAAGGGGTGCTGGTGGTTCTCCTCTCTAACTGTGTCTTTGACGTAGTATACTCGTTGTACAAGGCCAGACCTACGCTGATGCCTGCACCTTTTAGCGGGATTGTACTGGTGAGACACGACTTTGGTGTGTACTTTTAACAATTTTAACACGGTTTGATATTTTATAGTTTTTATTAGATTTTAAGTGTGGAGTTCTATTATTGCATGCTTGTATTGGTATTGGGCCTATGTTTTTACCTGTGTCTCACCAGGGGCCTCCGTAGCAGGGGTCTTGCATGTGCGGGACCGGCCTTCCTAGACCGAGGAGAATCCGCCAGCCTTTTATAACAATGTTTTAAGGGAAATGTTTTTTTTAACTGTTTTTATGCCATGTCTGGGGGGCAGCAATAAATTTTGAATACAGCTATATATACCTGCCTCAGGTATATATAGCTTGTCCCTCAGCGGGGAAGATATGGTGTCAGCCACACCACACTTAGAAAAGTTTTGTGGGTCCTCCTGCCCAGTCTCAGGAGGTGGCGTTGTCAGACTCAAGGGAGGTAGCCAGACTCCCCAGTTACCACATTATGTTTTGGGGGACTTACTCTTTCAGACACGGCGGGACACAATCAGGTGGTCAGCCACAGACACAGTGGGAACATACAAATAGATGAGTGGGAGTGTAAAACCCCACCCCACCCCATATCCAGTATACGGCAAAAGGAGTTAAGAATTTGCATTGCCACTAATAGCCCGACGATGACCCTAATACCCTATTAAGTGTTAATCAATGAAAGGGGCCAGAAAGGACAGGATTGGGAGGCATGTGAGTGGTATTTGACAGGGGGACTCTACTGGGATTCCTTACTGGTGGAAACGGGATACGATTAGACACGCTGGTCAGTAGGGCAGGCTAGAAGTATGAAAAACGCTTTTAAGATACGGAAAACAAATACGGGTCTGATCCTTGAAGTAGACACGACTGTGCAGGAAAACATGAAGGAATGTGGAAAGTGGGGAGACAATTGGCTCCTTATGGTAGAACAAGCTGCTAACGTTTCCCGCTCTGATTGTGTAGTATGCATGGGCCCAAGATCCATATTTAAAGTAGTCCCTGCCAGCTTAAATTGTTTGCATACTGTAATGACAACAATTAATATCCTTGACCCACATTGTTCTCATTGGGACCGAACATATCCGATAGTTAGAGATGCTAAAATAAAACCTCTATTCTATAAAAGGGTAGCTCCTCAAAATTTTACTTGTATTAATATCTCTACCGGAACTAGGTATGAATTAGGCCGCATAGATCCTGCCTGGTGTAGCACCATGCAAAGGGTTGATGGGATGTTTGTGCCCATTAGTAGAGCTGATGTATGGTGGTGGTGCGGAAAAGATAAATTACAGTATTTTCCGCATTATAAGGTGCACTGGACTATAAGGCGCACCCTCGATAATTTGTTGGTTTTATAATTCATTTCATATATAAGGCGCACCGGATTTTAAGGTGCACACAATAAAAAATTGCTAAAATTTATTTGATAAACTGCAGCGGCTGTAGTTGCGCAATCCGTCCACTACATAGAGCCACGCTGCTCAGACAGTCATGATTACATTCATGATTTCCTGACTACCTTTGAATGGCCCCTATTGTTATTTCAATAAGCCATTCTGAGCCTCATCAAGGAAACCTGAGGCCTGTTCCATTAAGCTTGATGAAACTAGCCGGGTGTCCTCTTACTTATCTGGCTTCAATTACCGAGACATCCGCCCTCCGGATTTTCGGTACCATAAAGCCGGCTATCAACTCACTAATTCAATTCAGGCATGTCCACTCTAGATCTCTGCGCGCTCACATAAAAAGGGCGGAGGTTGCTGCATACGACCAATTGCAAACATACAACAAACCGGCCCGAGCCGCATATTTCACAATGGAGGAGCAAACAATAATAATTAATAAATACCAGCAATACAAATCAATAATCCAGGCAAAAAGCAACACAGTTTGTCAGGTTCATGCAACCTAGAATATTTAAAACACAGACAAAAAGGAGAAGACAACAGTTTATATTTTTTACTCGCGAGGAGAACGGACAGAGATGTACTCGCTACAAAAGTCTATCCGCTCTAAGGATTTCTCTGCCGAACCCTCTTTTTATTTAGGGCAGTCCCTGTTTACATTTATTTTTTCTAAGGGATGGGGGGCAGAAAGACAACAGTAAAACAACATCTGGCATGATGCAATAAAAAAGTGACACAGTCATTCTAATCTGTTTTAGGGCATCCTCTCATTTGAAGATAACAACCATTGTCATTCTTTTTGTCATTCAGAGGTCGCATCCTGCTCAAATGGCTCCCACCAACACTCTGGTGGTCCCCCTGCTGATTTCGTCTGCCTGGAAAAGAACTTATAACATTGCAATACACTTCATACAGATATAAATATTAATATGGCCATGCTACAAAGAATAAAGGAATATAAAAAGAGTAAATATGAGATAATTTATATACATTATTCTAACATTTCCCTCCTGTTTATCACATATTTGCTCAAATCCTCACATTACTATATAATGATTTTCAGTTGCCAGTTCATTTTCATGAGCACAAACATGCTTACACTCAGAGATCATGTTTACACGTCTAAGTCATAATCCTCACTGTCATCGTCGTTGTAGTCATCAGGAGCGAGAAAAGGGTACATTTTAGCCATGTTTTCTCTCATAGGCAAAATAGCTGTGGTGATCAAACGGTTAACAAGAAAACACAGACAAGGTACACAACGACATCCACACAAAATCATAATTGCAGTTAGAACTCCAATTGAAACTGAAACTGAGGTCACTAAAGCTCTATACTTGCCAAAGGCATTCATCCATGAATCCCACATGGACGTGTCGATACCAGAGTGTTCCTTCATTTTGCCATTGAGAGTCCTAAGTCTCTCTATAGCTTTGGTGAGGCTTCCGTCAGCAGCTGTGTTCTTGGGGATGAAAGTGCAACACCCCTCCCAAAACATAGAGCAAAACCCTCCCTTCTCCGCCATGTCCACGGCTATTCTATTCTGAAATGTCGTTAGGGGGGGTTGCTGATAGCTGATTGTAAACAACCTCAAACCCACTCTGTGTTCAGTTCCCCAGTTTTTGAAAATTATAGTGGATGTAGTTGATCCTGTGTATGTTCTTGTCAATCGTACACCACCAAAAAAACAAGAACTCAAATCCTTCTGCTACCTGATCGGCTAATTTTTATTCGTCGGGAACCCCACGTGGCACACCAATGGCATCAATATAAGTGGGATCATTATTATGTAGTGAACGTTTTTGTTTACGTATTACTGGGAAATCCCCTCTATCAGCTAACGCAGCAACTCTATTAGCAGACATTTGATAAATTGAAACCGGTAGCATCAATGTAACAAGAGCACAGGCTCCTATATAATTGTGTGGTAGTCTTTCAAAAAGTCTGTCTGTCGTCTCCACACCACCAGCAAATGTCAGCCCTAGCTACTGGTCTGAAAGTTCCAGGTACTCTAATGACTTTTTTACATGAAATTTGAGGGAGATTTCCTAATCGTTTTCCAAGTCCAGTTATATTTATACAAGTAAACTTACCGGGTGCAACCTTTTTAGAGAATAATGGTTTTTCCTTATCAGTAGTGGTGACTGGGAAGACATAATCCCACTTGTTACAATTTGCATTAATATTAGTACTAGTCATGACCTCCAATACACATTGTTCTGGAATAACTGCAGGAACTACTTGTAAAATAGGTCTAGGCCCCATGCATACAACACAATCACTATTCGTCACTTTGGCAGCCTGTTCTACCATAAGCAGCCAATTGTTATTTATTCCACTAACACCGGTTTTAACCTGGAACCAACCATCGACATCCTCGAAAGACACACTGACAGCTCTTACACCAGCTTGTTGTGTATAATTATTCATTCTAGGTTGTTCCGTTGATTTCATGGTACTGTTTACACACACAACAACAGGGAAATAAGGGTCTGATCCCTGTGACCAGGCCCACAGCAGTAATCCCCAACAGGATGTGTTAAATAATGTAGCATTTGGGGTCCGTATTTTACCATCGGGAGGAGAAAAGGTCAATCTAAGTTTTTCGCCTAGATGGCTGAGGGTTACCCTATCTTTAAAGAATGTGGCTTCTTCACTATGACCAGGTGGCCAGTACTGCCAATCCTGGTTTGTAACAAAAACACTCCAATCAAATCAATGTGTCCCGTTAAGTATCACCAATAGCCTGTCCAATGTTTACCCAAAGTTTCTGTTCTGCTCCAGAATCCTTTCAATGCTGTTATAGGAATATTATTGTCATAGGAATAGGCACTGTGAGAGTAATTTGAATTGTTATACACCCAGGATATTATCCATGGAATGTAAGTTGTCAGTGCAACATTTATTTTTGCACACTTGTTTTCTTGCAATGAAATGTGTGAGTCTTCGACGCCTCGCACAGATACCACACGAATAGAAAAGTTAACAATAAAAAGAAAATCAATACCCAACATCTCTAGCCTGTTTTAAACATTTAGGGGTCATTTTGGCTGAAATGCGAAACCCTCTACCAGGATTGGTGTCTTGTAAGATCTTCACTGACTTTCGGGTCTCACCAGTCTCTATACGTCTATACCACAGCGGTGGGGGTTGTCAGCAGTACCTGATATAGTCCTTCCCACCTTGGTGAATACCAGTGCTTCTTCTTTATACTTCTTATCAATACCCAATCTCCTGGCTCAACTAAATGGACTTCCTGCTGGGAGACAAAATGATTCTCATCAATTTGTTTTTCTTTTTCCAATATATTCCTCATATAATCAGCTAAATTAGCTTCATCATCGAGTTCTCATTGATTTTTAAATTGGGGCAATCTATAAGGTCTTCCAAAAAGCGTTTCGTAGGGTGTTAATCCTGAAGTACATGTAATATTGATATAAAGTTTTACTAAGTCCACACATTGTGTCCATGGTCTTCCTGTTTCTTCACTACACTTTCTCATCTGTTTTTGATCATTCCATTCATTCTTTACACTAGACCAGCACTTTGAGGGTGGTACGCCTAATGTTTTTTTTTGGGGGGGTTTTTTTAGATTGAAATAAAGCAATACTCCGATCTTTTTCACAACTTGATTAACAAAGTGAGCTCACATTCAGGACTTTGTTGTTGCATTTCTTTTAGTATTGAATTATCTAAAGTTGATTTTTCTTCTGTAATTAACACATTTATATGTCCTGTTGCGGCTGCTTTAGCTGTTTTATCTGCAAACGCATTACCTCGAGATACACTGTCTGTCCCTGAGGTGTGTGCTGCACACTTACAAATGGCTAAGGTTTCTGTTAATTGTACTGCTTTTAAAAGATTAGATAAAAGTTCTGCATGTGTCACTGGTTTACCTGTAGATGTTATCATGCCTCGGTTTTTCCAATATCGAGCAAAAGTGTGAACTGTAGCAAATGCGTACTGACTATCTGTATAAATTGTCACGTCCTTATCTTTCATTAATTTACATGCTTTGGTTAATGCTACTAATTCAGCTGCTTGAGCTGAACAATTGGACGGTAAACATTTAGCCTTTATTACGGTTTTTTGTGTTACTACTGCATATCCTGTTTGTGTTTTTCCTAAATCATTTTTCTTAGAGGAACCATCTACAAATAGCACTTCTCCTATTTTGAGTGGTTGATCTTTTAAATCACTTCTGGTTTTAGCTGTCTTTTCTGCTACCTCCTGACAATCATGTTTAGTTCCATCTTCAGGAAGTGGTGACAATGTAGCTGGATTTAACGTAGTGCACCTCTCTATAGTCAGATGAGGTTGAGATAACAATGTTGTCATGCAAGACAGATGTCTTTCAGGTGATAAAAACGTCATATTAGTCTGCAGGAACAGAGCAGAGACAGCATGTGGTACTCTCAAAATCAAATGATGAAACAAGACTTAAGTAGCACTTGTTTCCACAGTTATGGATACTACAATGACTACTATAACACAGTGTGGCAATGCACATGCCACACTGTCCAATTTAGATGAGACATACGGTATTGGCTTCATTTTATCTCCACATTGTTGTACCAAAACTGAGGTCATGAAATGACCTTTACAATCTACCATTGAATAAAAGGTTTACTGTAATCTGGCAAGGCTAGATTCCAGTGCTAGATACCAGAGTTTGCTTTATTTTACAAAAAGGCATATTCATTCTCTACTGTCCATTTTAGAGGTGCTGTTATTTTAAGGTCTTCGTCATACATCATTTTAATCAAAATTGAGGTTATTTCCACATAGTTTGGCATCCAATTTCTGCAATAATTTATCAAGTCTAAAAATTACATCATCTGCTTTTTAGTTTGTGGTTAAGGCGATTGAAGAATTACAGTTTTCCTGTCTTCTAGTATTGTTCTTCCTCCTGCACTCAGATTATGTCCCAAGTATTTCACCTGTTGTTTACACATCTGTAATTTATTTTTACTCACTTTATGTCCCTCCTCAGCCAAATGTTTTGATAAAGGCCACTGTATCACTTTTACATGTTTCAATTTCAGGTGATGCTAGCAAAACATCATCCACATAAATCAAAATTTGGCTATTTTTTTGGAGGTCGGAATTTTGCCATGCTGGCATTCATTGCCTGAGAGTAAATAGTTGGACTCTCACAATACCCTTGGTTACCCCAAGGGTATAAGTATATCTGTGGCCACCAAAGGCAAATGCAAACCAAAACTGACTGTTCTTATCAACAGGTATAGAGAAAAATGCATTACTGATGTCTACAACAGTGAAAACTCTAGCAGCTGGTCTGAGTGAATTTAGCAAGGTGTAAGGGTCTAGGACGCATGGGGCTCTCTGAATGACAGCATTATTTACGGCCTGTAAATCTTGAACCATGCGCCATCCTACAGATGGTGCTTGTTTGTTTTTTTGTTTTTCTTTACTGGAAATATTGGAGTATTACATGGTGAATCATTAAATTTTATTATTACACCTGCAGCTATTAAGTCATCAATTACTGGTTTTATACCTTCATATGCATCTTGTTTCAATGGATATTGTCGCACACAAGGTCTATGTTCAGTTTTAGGTCTAATTTGTATAGGTAGGGTTCCTTTTATTAATCCAACATCAGTGGAACCTCTCGACCATAATTTCTCTGGTACATCTTTTAACAGTTCTTCTTCTTCTTCTGTAAGCACGAACAGTCACTGCCTAGTGAGGAGATTTTCAGCATGCATGTAAACACCTTTTTGCACTTGGATTGTCCAGAACAATGCTTTTCTGGTCAGTCCAGTGGCAGCACTTATAGCCATAGTATCAGAAATGTGTTCCCAATCAACTGCATTTTCACCTTTTACCACCATTTTACTCAAATCTCTCCATTTTTCTGTATTACTTTTATACAAAGCAATAAAAGGTACCACCCACATTTTGAAAAGTCTTACGGTCTCTGGTGATAACAACTTAACTGCTGCAGCTGCATTAGTCTCTCCGTCTAAATAGATATAAGTTACTGTGACTTTTGCTGGTGTGACTTTAGTTAAACTATTTTCATAATTTTCATCAGGGCCTGGTGTAGCTTTGCACCACAGTGTGATGTGCAGATCCTCCTCTGACATTTTGTCCTGTAATTTAGATATCATCTTTTCTCCCTCTGTCATCAGAGCTGTGGTTCTCATGAGGTGTTTTATGTGGAACATCAAGGGAGTAATAATAAAACAGTTCACCTGTTCCCTGGAGAACAAAAATGTCTCCTTTTTGCAGCTTTGCTTTTCTCATGAGTACAATGTTTCCCTCAAAACTTAGCATTAATGCTAATCCTAGCAATAGCAGACCATCATGGCGTAGTAGGTTTACAGGACAATCAGAAAACATTAATATGGACATCTGACAGGACTGTCCTTGGGGATCTCTCAACCAAACAGGTTCTGATTGTGGTACTGTGGACATTTTGTCATTAGCAGATCTCACTATCACACTGTGGTTACTCTGCCTGGAGCCTGGAATAGACTCCTTCACGCACCAGTGTCACAGAAGAAAGTCACAGGTTTTCCATTTACCATTAGCAATGTTTCTGGTTTTACTCCATCCATCAAGAACAAATCTTGTAAGTTTAAAATTAAGAACTTCTTTTGTCTCACATTCCACTTTAAAGTCTTTCTCTATTTATTTATTTATTTATTTATTTATTTTCTGTCAATGAATCACATTCTCTTAGTCAATCTTAATCTACTCTTTCCTTATCAGGACAATCTCTAGCTACTGTATATGTCCTTCCTTCCCACAACATTAACATTCTGACATGTTCTATGTAGCTCCACCTCTTCCATCTACTCCTCCATGTCTCCTGCCTCCAAAGCTGCCTCTAAAACCACCCTGATAGAATATTTCTTCTCCTTTCTGATTAAAGGCTCCTGCTGACTTCCTGTTTCTTTTCTTTCACTTATCTTTACTTTCTCTTATCAACGTGCTTAAACTTTCTAAATAATTCCTGTTCAATATTCCCATTAAAGTAAACCCCTTTTTATGATACGGTGCCAAAATAAAACATTTATAACCTCATATTTACCCCATAATTTGAATTGACTCAATGAGTAATATAAATTTAATATTTATACTTTCAATGGCTTATCAATCACACAATGCACACTCACACTGATCTTCCCATACGTATATGGTTGGATCTTATCAAACACACACTAACTTGGGTGACCTTATTTTAGCCAGGTGGCTAGCATGACACTTTCATACTGAGCAGCTCTCCCCTATAGTATACAGAGAATATATACCAGAAACTGATAGACTCACCACAAAGTTTATATCAATTACTTATATAATTTATACATTCATATTCCCATTTTATTTCAATGGGATATACAGTATGTGCTAATTCTTTCCTTTTCTTACTTTGTGTTTATATGTTTCTTTTGTTATTTCTTTTATCTATTTTTATTTTATTTATTTTTTTCCATTATGTTGTAGCTACCCTTTATTATTATTATTATTGTTGTTGTTGTTGTTATTATTGTTATTATTATTATTATTATTTCATGAAGCGCTGCTATTTTTATGTGTTTAATTGACCTCCAATTTATACTATCCTCTATTATCATCTGTCTTTTATTTTAAACTTTTTTTAGGATCCTGTTTTTCAATAAGTTTTCAATCTTAACACTGCAGTGTATCTTTGGCCTTTATTTTACTTATTCCTTTCCCCATTTTAAAAATTTAGTCCAGTCTGTCAACACCTAGGGTGTTCTAAAAACTGGTTTTCTGTCAGTAGGGCAGCAAATCAATTTTCTGTTGTGGTAATTCTCACTTCAACTCTTTCGAGTGGAGAATTCTTGCCTTTGCATCCACACCAGTCTGCTGCTTACAATCCTACTGTTTTGGTATGAAATAAAAATACCTGGTGGTATTTTATTTCCATTCACACTCTCACTCTCTCACAAACATTTGTTTTACAGAATTTAAGCACCTATTTTGCAGGACTCCGCCATCCTCTCTTTTTCATGGCCCAATTCACACGGAATTTGTCGGACTCCGCCGTCCATCAATTTACACGGAATTTGTCGGACTCCGCCGTCCCTCATTACCTGCTAGTGACTAGTATTTTCAGGGTTTTTCTCTTTTACTTCGCGCGATGACCCTCAGTCATTCATTTCTTTTTTAAACAAACTTCAACTCACCACTGTTGTCTTCCCTCTCTCGAAATGCCGTCAACCCGTGGATCCCAGCTGGTGACTAGGAGGCCGGTCCTGGAAAGGATCTGTTAGGCTGCTCCTAGGCTAGCCTGCCGTGGCCATGGTGTTTCCGGTGTCCTCGTCACCCGCTGGAATCCTTAGGTATATTGGCATCCGGCTCGAAGGACCAAATTAATGTCAGGTTCATGCAACCTAGAACATTTAAAACACAGACAAAAAGGAGAAGACAACAGTTTATATTTTTTACTCGCGAGGAGAACGGACAGAGATGTAATCGCTACAAAAGTCTATCCGCTCTAAGGATTTCTCTGCCGAACCCTCTTTTTATTTAGGGCAGTCCCTGTTTACATTTATTTTTTCTAAGGGATGGGGGGCAGAAAGACAACAGTAAAACAACATCTGGCATGATGCAATAAAAAAGTGACACAGTCGTTCTAATCTGTTTTAGGGCATCCTCTCCTTTGAAGATAACAACCATTGTCATTCTTATTGTCATTCAGAGGTCGCATCCTGCTCAAATGGCTCCCACCAACACTCTGGTGGTCCCCCTGCTGATTTCGTCTGCCTGGAAAAGAACTTATAACATTGCAATACACTTCATACAGATATAAATATTAATATGGCCATGCTACAAAGAATAAAGGAATATAAAAAGAGTAAATATGAGATAATTTATATACATTATTCTAACACAGTTGCAGCTGCCAAACGGCGCAAGGATCGCTGGCACAAAATCGCCGACTGTGTCAATGCGGAAGTTAGTGCTATTATAATATTACTTCCCCACTATGACTGCACTTGTATATCTGACTACAGTAACATTTGTTTGTTCCATAAATGTATGTGTGTACGACATTTTTCGTTATGGCATGTGATTGTAGCCCCCGCGACTTTATGAATAAGCTCTACATACTGTGTTCCTCCCGAGGTTTTCGGCATCGCAAACAGAATACATAAAAGTACCTATGAATGAATCAATCAATCCATGATTTACTTAAACAAATAATTGATTAATGGCATTTTATCTGTGGCTTGCTTGTAACCCATCCAACGAGGGATTTAAGGACATCATAATAATTATGAACATCACTAATATATTAACTGTGGCAAAGAACCTCAGTGCAATGCACACTGTCTGCGGGACTGTCAGCGCGTGGTTGCGGTGCGTTACATTACTGATGTAAGGCTCCAGCAGCTGACAGATGTAATGTAACCCCTCTCCACAAAACCTGTACCTTTCATACAGTGATTTTTCAGGCAATTCGAATGGATTACAGCGATCTATTCTCTTGCGCCTGAGCGCTCTTCGCACAAGCTGTGCACCAAGATCCACCGGGTTCTCATAAAACGGACAGCCCATTTTCCAAGAGAACTGATTGGTCAGTAGGTGGGGCGGTTATACCTGCTGAGCTCTGATTGGTCAGTAGGTGGGGCTGTTATACCTGCTGAGGTCTCATTCTGAACTTATCCTGCTCCGGAGCAGGTTAGTTATTCAGCATAGGTTACCACAACAACGTAGCCTGATAGAAAGTCAGCCACCTTTATGGTACCGAAAAGCCAGGGTTAAGCCTGAAGTTATCTCGCTAAGCCGAAATCCAGCTTTATGGTAGCTTTATGGTTATAATGGCACTAACTTCCGCATTGACACAGTCAGCGATTTTGTGCCAGCGATCCTGGCGACGTTTGGCAGCTGCAACTGTTGCTTTTTGCCTGGATTATTGATTTGTATTGGTGGTATTTATTAATTATTATTGTTTGCTGTATGTGTTACAGCAATTATTATTGTTAAACAATTATTATTGTTTGTTGTATGTGTGCGATTGGTCGCATGCAGCAACTTCCGCCCTTTTTATGTGAGCGTGCAGAGATCTAGAGTGGACATGCCTGAATTGAATTAGTGAGTTGATAGCCGGCTTTATGGTACCGAAAATCCGGAGGGCGGATGTCTTGGTAAGTGAAGCCAGATAAGTAAGAGGAAGCCCGGCTAGGTTCATCAAGCTTAATGGAACAGGCCTCAGCTCAGTCAGAGCCGGGATTTCGATGACGCCCCTTGACTACCGTTGTTAGGGGGCGTAGGCCCGAGTGCCTTGTGAAGGTGCTCCTCTGGTGGCGGAGTGCGGCATGATTTTTTCAGAGATCATGTTTTTAACCAATAATAATATGAATATTAATCCATATATAAGACGCACTGGATTATAAGGCGCACTACGGGTTTATGAAAATTTTAGGCTTTTAGGTGCGCCTTATAGTGTGGAAAATATGGTATATGATAGATTGCCAACTGAGAATACTACTGCGTTGTGTGCTTTGGTGTCTCTTTTGCTTCCTGTTTCAGTGATACCCACCTTGTTGGAAGAAATTTGGGCAAACAAAAACAGCATGATTTCCCAGGATTGGGTCTCCAGGAAAAGGAGAGACACCCATGCATCTTGTTGGAGAAGGGCACCCCCACCTACATAGATGCAATCGGAATTCCTCATGGTGTTCCAGATGAGTATAAACTAGCAAACCAAGTAGCAGCTGGGTTCGAGTCAACTCTCTGTTGGTGGTGTACCATAAATAAAAATGTCGACAGGATTAATTTTATTAATTACAACATTCGGAGATTAGGTTATTGGACTGAGGAAAGTTTTGCAGCAGTACATGAGCAGCTAAAGGCTACATCACTTATGACCTTCCAAAACAGGATTGCATTAGATATGTTATTGGCAGAAAAATCAGGAGTTTGCGGTATGTTCGGCAATCAATGTTGCATCTTTATCCCCATTAACACAACACCGGATGGTCGACTGACCAAAGCATTGGACGGACTTAGAACCCTTAATGAAGAGATGAAAAAACAATCAGGTGTAAACGCCTTGGTGTGGGACAAATGGATGGATTATTTCGGCAAATATAAGAATTTGATTTCCTCTCTTTTAATCTCCGTTGCAGTGTTTACCGCCCTGTTGACGATATGTGGATGTTGTTGTATTCCCTCGATTAGGAATTTGTTAGAGCGTCTCATCGCCAAGGCCTTGGGGGATCCCAAGGGTCAATACCTCCAATAACCCGTTATTTGGTTGAATAAAGGGGTATTTGGTTGTTGATTTCTTTTTTACTTTGATTTTTTAGGTTTTGATCGCTTGAATTGCTCAGGACATTTTTGATGTGTTTGTTGTGGCCTCTTTTGAGGCCAAGAGAGGGAATGAAGAGATTTAGACATTATACCTGTGTTATTTGCTAATGCTATTTGCTATTTTTGCTAGCTTCACAGTAGTCAACTTTAATCACACTCTCATTTAATCTTTGGACAGTTGAACCATATCCCAGTACACATAGAGCTCACAGAACTCATTTAATCTTTTCTCACCCTCTTTTCTCACCCTTGAAGTCCATACACATTTGATCACACACACACACACACACACACACACACACACACACACACACACACACACACACACACACACACACACACACACACACACACACACACACACACACACAAACCTACACACCCCCACACATCCAAGGTAACAGTTCCATTTATGGAAGTCTTCACACTTATGGGGTGATCATGATGTAGGCAGGATTGTTTACAGGATGAGACCGAAGAAGGAAACTACGTCGAAAAGATGCGGCCGGAAACCTGTCACGATTGGATTGGTCCAGAAGACACCACTTCCCCTCATGCATATTCTTAATCTGAATTGTTTAAATTTGACCGGGCCAAGATAGAATTTGCTCTTCTGGTGCCTCTGGTGTAAGGCCCGTGTAGTACCGGCAGTCAGGGACTGTAGAGAGCCCGGATGTCTGTATTAGACTTGTTGTCAGGAATAAACTTTTTAAACTTATGACGATCGTCTCAGTCTCCTACTTTACCTCCATAACAATAACTCATGGAATAAAGAAGCTTTGAAAGGACTTTGCATCAGTTTTTATTATATATCTACCACTGCGCATATATATACCATATATATATATGCGCAGAATCTTAGCTGTTCCTAGGGCTGTGGTAGATATTGACCATTACTGCTCTTGTACTTAGGGCCTGTTCTTGGGCTGCCATGATCAGTGCTTCTGTGCTGTGTGTCAGTCCAGCTTTATCCAGCCATTGGTAGGTCTTCTTGATATTAGCCACTTCCTCTATCTGACGGTGGTACATGCCCTCCTCCTCTCCTGTCTCCTCCTCTTCCACCTCAGGTTTCTGCTGTCTAAGGCATTCACTGAGCAGTTCATCTTTTGGGGCCATCTTCCTGATGCACTCTTGGATTTTTGATGTTTCATCCTGGACAGTGGCCCTGATGCTCACTAGTCCTCGGCCTCTCTGTAAAATTAGTGTACAGCCTCATGGTGCTGGACGTGGGGTGAAACCCTCCATGCATGGTGAGGCGCTTTCTGTTCTTAATATCTGTGGCTTCTATCTCCTCCTTTGGCCAGCTTATGATCCCAGGAGGGTATCTGATGACTGGCAGTGCATACATGTTGATGGCTCGGACCTTGTTCTTGCCATTCAGCTGACTTGGCATATACCAAGGGGATGCACTATCACCACTGCTGTTCTGCATAGGCCTGAACCCCCTCAGTCACATCATCACAAAGAGTGGCTACAGATACCGATTCCGAAGCGGGACAACAATCTGCCATCTCCTCTACATGGATGACATCAAGCTGTATGCCAGGAATGAGCGAGAAATTGACTCACAGCTGGTTCATCTGTGCTGCTAGACACTCATGGAGTGCTGTCAGCTTCTTTAGCCAGTATGTATGGATCATATCGGGGCCTGGTGTTGACATCTTTGACACTCTTTCTTGGATGTCTTCCATTGAGATGGTTACTGGTTCTTGTTCTGGGAAGATGCTGTGGTCAGTCCTCAGGTCCACTAGCCACTGGGCATCGGTGTTGTGGGATGCTTCTTGTGACGGAGCGGTAGAGCCCGCTCCGTCCATCTCTCTTCCGCGCGCCTCTCTCCCTCGCCCACGACAGCGACCGCAGCAGCGCTCTCATTGTTTCCTGACATGACCGCAGGAGCGCAGTCCCGCTCAGACTGTTGCACGTACATTCTCGGGTGGGTCCACGTCAAACGAACTGTCACGGTAGTGCGTTTGAGGGTGCACACTCGGCGCCTAGGCGTTCTCCCCACACCCACACAGAACTTGATGAGACGTTCACCTGAGGATGCTTCGTTAGTCCGTATCCGGTTCAGGGGCCAAACCGAGCCACTACCTGGGGTGTGGCTTAAATGGCGTAAAGTGGGGCGCTGTCAGTCTAGCCGGTACCTGGACTAAACCAATTTGTGGATTACTGGATTGTTTTGTATTTTGCAGGCTTTGATAAATGTTTAAACAGCTATATGATGGGCATTTATGTTTTATTCTGTTCTGGTTTATTTTGTAAAGCAGGTTTTTCCGTTTCGGGTGTATTATGTCGGATATTGTAAAACCAACCCCATGTAATTATTGTTGGTTTGCCAGGGGAGGGGCATGGGGTTATTTAAGGAAAGCATTTCTGCTTTATGGGGGAAGAGTTGGGAGTTGAGAGTTGGGAGTTGGAGTTGTAGAGCTAGAGCTGGAGTTGAACGTTTTTGAATATTATGCACGGTTGCCACTGGTAGTGTAAGTTTTCTCTGTATATACTTTTTTTTGATGCACTGGGTTTTTCGTTTTGGGAATTCTGATCTGCACTGTAAATATTTTTTTCACTGCTTGTTGTTGGTGAAAATAAAACCCCCACCAAAAACGGATCTTTTGCGGCTGCGCCATCAATTTTTTCCCCACTGCATTCACGAACCTGTGACATTTGGTGTCAGAAGTGGGATGGCCAGTCAAAGGAAAAGACGTCCGCAACAGAAGAAGTTGGAAACAGAGGAGGAGGCAGAACTGGCTACCCCTGAGGGAGAGATACAACCTATGGGTGAGCTCATAGGTCTAATGAGACATTTTATGGAAGGCCAGCAGAGGAGAGACGAGGGGTTCCTGGCAGAGCTTAGAGGACTCCGGGCTTCAATGCCATTACCCCAAATGGCCGAGTTAAAGCAGCACCCAGTCTGGCACCTGCAGAGGCCGTGTCACCAGCTGAAGGGTCATCCATGAGCCTCCGGCTGGATCTTCCAACACCTGCTCCACGACGGGCCCGCAGTTCTCCCATAGACCCTCACAGGATGCACGTGAGTAGTAGAGATGAACCTTACAGGCTTGATACCAGACCATACGGCGACCCCAAAATCCCTGCATACGTGGCTGGAGAGGACATCGAAAGCCATCTCATGCGCTTTGAGCGCATGGCCAATACGTGGAGTTGGCCGCAGTCTGAGTGGGCGTGCCGCCTAGTGCCATTGCTTAGTGGAAAGGCGCTGGAGGCCTACACAGCGATGGACCAAGAGAGGGCCCACCAGTACCCCGACCTGAGTGCAGCGCTCTTGGCCAATTTCGACATCTCACCAAAGACTTATCGCCAGCAGTTCCGTTCCAGTATGGTTCCGCAGGGAGAGAACCCAACGGAGACATACCACTGCCTGAAGGGACTCTATCGGCGCTGGAGTCGGCCAGAGCAGCACACAAAGAGCAGATCGGTGAGCACATCATCCTGGAGAAGCTTCTGCGTGTCCTGCCAGCCGACATCCGCACCTGGGTGAAAGAGCATGAACCTGCAGATGGGCTAGCAGCGTCCAAGCTGGCGCTGCAATACATCAATGCCCGACGAGGAGGCCCAGCAGCATACCCAGGTGATCCAGGTCGACAGCTCCAGTCGCAGCCCAGACCAGCAGGCAGAGGCAACTACCAGCCCTCTGGGAACCCCAGCTCAGCAGCTAGTCAGCAAAGTACCGGTAAGGAGCTCATCTGTTTTTACTGTCAGCAGCCAGGGCTCAAAGCCTCTCTGTGTCCACTCAGAAAGGCGAAGCTTACTGGTGCTTGTTACACCCAGCGAGCTGAGGAGGTAAAAATGGCAGCACAACAGCAGCGTTTTAAGGACGTTGTTATTAATAGACAGCCTGTGAGTGCGCTTATTGACTCTGGCAGTTTTTTAACCCTGGTACGGAGAGACTTAGTGCCCACTGGGGTGATTGATTGTAACAAGAAGACATTATGTGTGTGCATGGCGACAGGCATTCCTACCCCACAGCAGAACTGACAATTGTGGTGGAGGAGCAGCCCTACTTGATGACTGTGGGGGTGGTAGAAAAGCTGCCTGTGGCTGCCATTTTGGGATGGAACCTACCTGTGATCCTACATGTACTGCGGGAAGAGGGGAACGAGGACGTTGTTGGGGTGAAGGCTCTGTCAGGACTTGTGATCACCCGAGCCCGGGCTAGGGCTGGGGTGACTGCTGGGCAAACCAGGGACCCTTGTTTGGAACCTTTTTCTACCTTGGATAGTGAACTGTTTGAGGGAGGGAACAAGGGTCCACGGAAGTCTCGCCGGCAGCGGCGTTTTGAGAAAGGACTGAACTTAAGGGGGCCGGACTGTAAGGAGGGGCTCTTAAGGGACATGTGGGAGGTGCCAGAAGACACTGGGACAGTGCAAAAGGAGGATGTGGCTTTAAAGCCATTGTTTGAAAAGGTGGTTGCAGGGCTGGATGCAGAAAGGAGCATCAAACAGTGTTTTATTGTGGAAAATTGTGTTTTGTATGCTGTGGCTGATGGTGTTAAGCGCCTAGTAGTGTCTGTGTCCTGCCGACAGATGATCCTGCACTTGGCACACACCTTGCCCTAGGCAGGTCATCTAGGTCGCAACAAAACTTTTTTACGCATGACTTCCCGATTTTATTGGCCCTCTATGTATGCAGATGTGCAAATGTATTGCAAAACATGTCCCATATGCCAAAAAACTGCTTATGTGCGCCATTCAGACCGTTCCTACCCACAACCAATGCCTGTCATCTCCGCCCCATTTCGGCACATAGCAATGGACATAGTTGGGCCGTTGGTGAAGAGCAGTCGAGGGCACCAATACATTTTGGTTGTCTCTGACTATGCCACACAGTTCCCAGATGCATTCCCCTTACGAACGGTCACCGCCCCTGCTGTGCTGCGCTGTCTTGTACAGTGTTTTCCAGGGTCGGCATTCCAGAGGAGATTGTGATGGAACAGGGGACCAACTTCACCTCCCGCCTGCTGCAGCTCTTCCATCGCCAGCTGGGGATCTCACCAATCAAGACCACCCCGTACCATCCTCAGACGGATGGCTTGGTGGAGAGGTTCAACCAGACACTGAAGAAGATGCTGCAGAAGTTTGTAGCAGACACCGGGCGGGACTGGGACCGATGGTTACCCTTCCTCTTGTTTGCATACAGGGAGGTTCCTCAAGCCTCCAGCGGTTTCTCCCCGTTTGAGCTGCTGTATGGCTGGGACGTCCAGGGGCCATTGGACCTCCTGCGGAAGACTTTGGAGGCTCCTTCGTCTGCAGCCTGTCATCGGAGTGTGGTCCAGTTTGTGCTGGAGATGCGGGATCGGCTGGCAGAGTACCGGGAGGGGGCTGAGGTCAACCTGCGAGAGGCCCAGCAGTCCCAGAAGGCCTGGTATGACAGACAGGCCCGACACAGGGAGTTCCAGCCCAGCCAGAAGGTCCTGCTCCTACTACCATCCTCCACCAGCAAGTTGCTCGCGAAGTGACAGGGCCCTTACACAGTCCTCCGGAAAATGGGTCCTGTCACTTATGAGATCCACCAGCCAGAGAAGAAAAAGGTGAAGCAGACGTACCATGTCAACCTGTTGAAGGAGTGGAAGGAGGCTCCTGTCCCAGTTCCTGTGGTGTCCCTGCTGGTGACGGAGGTGGACAGTGAGGGGGAGGAGGAATCATCCCTGGCCAGCGTCAACCCGCCTGCCGAACCAGCTCTTGGCCACCTGTCTACTGTCCAGACCAACCAACTCAGCGAAGTGTTCCAGCGAGTCTCCAAGCTGTTCGCCGCCAACCCAGGGAAGACTGCGCTGGTTGAGCACATCGTCTGCCTGAAGGAGAGGGGGCCAGTCCGCCAGCGGTCCTACAGGGTACCTCAGCATCTGGTGGAGAAGCTCCTGAAGGAAGTGGAGGAGATGCAACATCTGGGGGTGATTGAGCCGTCGCAGTCTGAGTGGTGCAGTCCAGTGGTCATTGTGGTGAAGAAAGATGGCTCGCTCCGCATCTGCATCGACTTCCGGAAGCTCAACGCTATGTGGGAGTTTGATGCTTACCCGATGCCCCGGATCGATGATATGCTGGAGAAGATTGGCTGAGCCAGATTTATCACCACGCTCAACCTCTGCAAGGGCTACTGGCAGGTGCCCCTGGAAGAGTCCAGTCGTCCATTCCAGTTCACCGTGATGCCCTTCGGTCTCCATGGAGCTCTTGCCACATTCCAGAGTCTGATGGACCGTGTCCTGCGGGGATGTGAAGACTGCAGTGCTGCCTACCTGGATGATGTGGTCATCTTCAGCGCCACCTGGGAGGAGCACTTGCAGCACCTGGAACGAGTCCTGAGTCAGATCCAGCAGGCGGGCCTGACACTGAATCCGGCCTACGGACAGCCTACGGTACTACCTGCTGGGAAGGGAGTTTGACCTGGAGACTGACGACCCAGCGTTAACTTGGATTAACTCGATGAAAGAACGAAACAGTCGTCTCACCCGCTGGTACCTATCCCTGTAGCCATTCCGGTTCCAGATCCGTCATCGGGCGGGCAGAACTAACATTGTGGCTGATTACTTATCCAGGTTGCCAACATTGTCAACCTCGGGGAGGAGGTTAATATCGGGGAGGAGGATAATGTGACGGAGCGGTAGAGACCGCTCCGTCCATCTCCCTTCCGCGCGCCTCTCTTCCTCACCCAGGAGAGCGGCCGCAGCAGTGCTCTCATTGTTTCCTGACTGGACCGCAGGTTTTTCCGTTTCGGGTGTATTATGTTGGATATTGTAAAACCAACCCCATTTAATTATTGTTGGTTTGCCAGGGGAGGGGCATGGGGTTATTTAAGGAAAGCATTTCTGCTTTATGTGGGAAGAGTTGTAAAGCTAGAGCTAGAGTTGAGCGTTTTTGAATATTATGCATGGTTGCCACTGGTAGTGTAAGTTTTCTCTGTATATACTTTTTTTGTTGCACTGGGTTTTTGGTTTTGGGAATTCTAATCTGCACTGTAAATATTTTTTTCACTGCTTGTTGTTGGTGAAAATAAAAACCCCACCAAAAACGGATCTTTTGCGGCTGCGCCATCAATTTTTTTCCCACTGCATTCACGAACCCGTGACACTTCTCTTTTCCATATGCCCTTCCAGTATTTCTCCACCTCAGCTCTTGGTGGGTCTGACCGACTGCTGTTATTTCCCTGCCACTGAGAATACACCTTTGCTGGTTGAGTGGAGAAGGTGTTGCTTATTCTCCTAGCCTCTATGTCCGTGATGTATCTCTTCAGTCCAGTAGCCAGAGCTGTTAGTCTCTGTTTGGCAGTTTCAAGCGCTTCAGGTATGGAGAGCTTGCTGTATTTTTTGGGCACCCCTTTATTCACCATGTTCCCCTTCTGCAGCTCAGCTAGCTGGCTGACTTCTCTCTCTTCGTCTCTTCCATGGAGGGTATTGTTTGTTATGCCCTGTGTTGATCTTATATCCCAGCATCTCGAGAAATTTTTGTTGCTGTACTGTGAATCAGCTTGTTGGTCTCAGTTATGTTCCCTATGGGAATGGTTGTTATCGCAGCATTCACATCTTCTCACATCTTCTGAAGGTACTTGACAACTTAGCTTCGGGATTTGTTGGAGGCTCCAGGTTTCATGATCCTGTTTGTTTAGTGTTTTATTTGCTTCCCTATGTTTCATGTCTTGTCTTCCTGTTTTATTTTGTGATCACTCACCCCTGTCTCTGTTCCAGGTTCCTGTCTACCCTGCCCTCTCCCCATTCGCGTGCACCTGATCCCTGATTGTGTTTCCCTCACCTGTCTCCTATCACCCCCATCAGTCCTGCATATATTCCCCCTTTGTGTCTTGTCTCGTCGCCAGTTCGTTGTAGTTCATAGCTCCCGTTCCAGCCTTGTTTCATTGCTCTCATTATCGTTATCGTGTTTGAACCTTGCTTGTATTTTGACCTTGCCTTTTTGCCTACCGCCTTAGATAATTCTGCCTGGATTGACTGCCTTACCTGTGTACTGAAACCCGTCTGGAATTAATTTGGTTTTCTCATTTTACCGCTAAGAGCTGTGCACTTGAGTCCCGCTTCCTCACGCTACGTTCTTGACAGAATGAACTGGCCAGAATGGACTCAGCCAACTCTGATCCGGGTTCGTAACGTCCTTCGACTACAGGGAGAAAAGCTGGCTCAACAGCAAGAGCAGCTTACGTCCCTGTGCACCGCTCTGAGAGAACTGATGGCCCTCCAGGACTCGATGATGACATCGTTGGGCTCACAGGTAGGTCAATTACTCAGTCACCTGCCTCAAGAGGCACCTGCTGTGGCGGCGTCTAACCTGGCCACTATTCCGGGTCCTGTCTCCAACTCTCAGCCACCAACCAGCGCTGCTTCTCCTTGCCTCCAGCTCTCTCGTCCGGAGCGATTCTCCAGGGAATCAGGTGACATGAGACCATTTTTAACTCAGTGTGAACTACATTTTAAACTGCAGGCTTCGGCTTTGCCCACGGACCGAGCTAAGGTTGCGTTTATAATTTCCCATCTCACTGGGCGGGCAGAGACGTGGGCCACCGCCGAGTGGAACCACAGGTCGGCAACCTGCTCTTCTCTCGCCAGCTTCACAAGAGCCGTTGAACAGATGTTTCAACACACCTCACCTGGCAGGGAAGCTGCCCGTTCACTGCTTAAGTTGAGGCAAGGCAACCGCAAGGTTTCTGACTATGCTATTGACGTCCACATCCTCGCTCGGAGAGCGATTGGAACCCTGCGGCTTTGACTGACTCATTCTTTGAAGGACTCTCAGAAGCGATAAAGGAGCAGCTGATTCCTGTCGATCTGCCCGGGGATTTAGATTCCCTTATAGCTTTGGCAATTAAGATTGATAAGAGCCTCGCCGAACGGAACTCGGACCGGGGACGACTTCGGATTCGCTCTTCGCCACACCGCGGATGGAGATGTGACTCCCAGGACCGGCCAAGTCACATTCATCCACCGGCAAACAGCTTGGCTCCCATCAACTACCCCACGGAGGAACCCATGCAGCTAGGCCGGACTCGACTGCCCGTTGAGGAGCGTCTCCGCCAACAGAGGGATGGCAGGTGCTTTTAATGCAGTCAGCTGGGACATGTCGTGAATGCCTGTCATGTTAAGGGAGCCGGGGCACATTCCAGAGAGCAGATTAAGGTGAGCAGAAGCTGCGTTATTGGGAATCCTGCCCAATTCCAGCCTCAGGTGGAAATTGTTTCGGACTCTACTTCTCTTCTGGTCTCTGTGTTCATTGACTTTGGTGCCGACGCTAACTTTACGAACTCTTCCCTAGTCCGGAGATTGGGGTTGAGAAAGTTAGATCTACAATGCCCCCTTGAGGTTAAGGCCATTGATGGCACCCCTCCTGGTAGAATAACGCATCGTGATCAGTCGTTTAAACTTATTTTTCCGGACTCTCACACGGAGAAATTAAGTTTTCATGTTTTTAATTCTATGGCCCATCAGGTGATTTTAGGACACCCATGGCTCAAGGCCCACAATCCAAACTTTGATTGGGATAATGGGAGGATTACCTCCTGGGGTGCGAATTGTATGGATTCCTGTCTTCCAAAGACAGGAATCCACACATGGCACGTTAACCCTGACATTGTTAACGTGCCACGTTACCATGACCTCGCTGAAGTTTTCAGTAAGACCAAGGCTACGTCTCTGTCCGTATGACTGTGCTACCCCACCCACGGGTAGATTGTATTCTCTCTCTGCTCCAGAATGCACAGCCATGGAGGATTATATTAAGGGATCTCTCGTCGCTGGGATTATCCGTCCCTCCTCATCCCCTGCTGGAGCCGAGTTTCTCTTCGTGGAGAAAAAGAACAAGACCCTCTGACCCTGCATAGACTATCACGGCCTCAATGACATTACGATTAAGAACAGGTACCCTCTTCCCCTCAGCGTTCGAGCTGTTGGAGGGGGCCAAGATTATTTCTAAACTTGACCTCCGCAATGCATATCATTTGGTGAGGATCAGAGAAGGGGACGAGTGGAAAAATGCCTTTAATACTCCCACAAGCTATTATGAATATCTGGTAATGCCTTTTGGTCTCACCAATGCTCCTGCCATGTTTCAGAACCTGGTTAACGATGTGCTCTGAGACATGCTAAATGTTTTTGTCTTTGTCTATTTGGATGACATCCTGATCTTTTCCCCCGATGAAGAGACCCACACTTACCACTCACGCTCTCCTACCGACCTGGTTCTAAGAATGTAAAGCCTGATTCCCTTTCTCGTATGTTTCCCCATGATCTGGTTGACCCTGAACCCAAGAACATCTTGCCTGAGACTTGCTTTGTCGCTTATCTTTCCTGGGAAGTAGAGGGCAGAGTTAAGTTGGCGGCCAATGGTGTCACTGTTCCTCCTGAGTGTCCTGATGGAAAGCTCTTTTTGGTTCAGGCTCTTAGGGGATTCATTGGGCCCACTATAATAACACTGTCTGTCACCCTGGTATCAATCATACTTGTTCAACAACGTTATTGGTGGCCCAAGATGATTAATGGGCCCGTTTCACAAAGCCGGTTTAGTGGAAAACCTGGGTAAGTTAACCCTGAAATCAGGGAAAACCAGGGTTTTCGGTTTAACAAAGGGAGGTAAATTAATCCAGAGTCAAAGGAGTAAACCTAGCCTGTGTCACGAGGTGAGGTAAAGTAAACCTCTAGGTTTGTTACCACAGTAACAGACTCTGAAGCTAGCCTCATGAAGCAGGTTCAGTGGAAACATTGGGTAAGTTAACCCTGAAATCAGGGAAAAACCAGGGTTTTCGGTTTCACAAAGGTAGGTAACTAAAACCAGAGTTAGAGAAGTAACCTTGGCCTGTTTCACGTAGCGAGGTAAACTGAACCTCTGGGTTTGTTACCGCAGTAACAGAGTCTATGAACATAACCTGAGGCCTGTACCATAAAGCTGGATTATGGCTTAGCGAGATAACTTCAGGCTTAACCCTGGCTTTTCGGTACCATAAAGGTGGCTGACTTTCTATCAGGCTACGTTGTTGCAGTGACCTATGCTGAACACCTAACCTGCTCCGGAGCAGGATAAGTTCAGGATAAGAGCTCAGCAGGTATAACAGCCCCACCTACTGTTGTTGCAGTGACCTACGCTGAACAACTAACCTGCTCCGGAGCAGGATAAGTTCAGGATAAGAGCTCAGCAGGTATAACAGCCCCACCTACTGACCAATCAGAGCTCAGCGGATATAACAGCCCCACCTACTGACCAATCAGTTCTCTTGGAAAATGGGTTGTCCGTTTTATGAGAACCCGGTGGATCTTGGTGCCCGGCTTGTGCGAAGAGCGCTCAGTCGTGAGAGAATATTTAGACATCGCTGTAATCCATTCGAATTGCCTGAACTGTACGAAAGGTACAGGTTTTGGGGAGAGGGGTTACATTACATCTGTCAGCTGCTGGAGCCTTACATCAGTAATGTAACGCACCGCAACCACTCGCTGACAGTCCCGTGGACAGTGTGCATTGCACTGAGGTTCTTTGCCACAGTTAATATATTTCTTAGTGATCTTCGTAATTATTATGATGTCCTTAAATCCCTAGTTGGATGGGTTACAAGCAAGCCACAGATAAAGTGCCATTAATCAATTATTTGTTTAAGTAAATCATGGATTGATTGATTCATTCATAGGTACTTTTATGTATTCTGTTGGCGATGCCGAAAACCTCGGGAAGAACGCAGTATGTACTGTAGAGCTTTTCATAAAGTCGCGGGGGCTACAATCACATGCCATAAAGAAAAATGTCGTACACACATACATTTATGGAACACACAAATGTTACTGGAGTCAGATATACAAGTGCAGTCACAGTGGGGAAGTAATATTATAATGGCACTAACTTCCGCATTGACACAGTCGGCGATTTTGTGCCAGCGATCCTTGCGCCGTTTGGCAGCTGCAACCGTGTTGCTTTTTGCCTGGATTATTGATCTGTATTGCTTGTATTTATTAATTATTATTATTCGCTCCTCCATTGTGAAATAAGTGGCTCGGGCCGGTTTGTTGCATATTTGGGATTGGTCGCATGCAGCAACCTCCGTCCTTTTCATGTGAGCGCGCACAGATCTAGAGTGGACATGCCTGAATTGAATTAGTGAGTTGATAGCCGGCTTTATGGTACCGAAAATCCGGAGGGACATCCGAATGTCTCGGTAAGTGAAGCCATATAAGTAAGAGGAATTCCGGCTAGGTTCATCAAGCTTTATGGTACAGGCCTCTGGTCGGGAGCAGGTTTTATTCCACAAACCCAGGGTTTCTTTTGACTCCGCCCCCTTTCACCGCCGGTTGCGCGGCTTCATTTCCTGGTTCTGTCGGACGGAGAGTTTGACCAACGTAAGGTTTTATAAATAACTCCGTATTTTAGAGGTGAAGATGGCATATTCGTTTGATGTGGAGCCCCTTGATGGAGTTCCTTATTAATTCACAGAGAAATAAATATATTTGTATCGCGTTCAGATGTCCAATCATACCAAGACAGTTCTCTTTATGATCGGTACCGGCTCACTTCCCGACCGAACACACATATCGAACACACACACACACACACACACACACACACACACACACACACACACACACACACACACACACACACACACATGATCCACCTGAACACACATATCGAACCACCTGAACACACATATCGAACACACACACACACACACACACGCACACGCACACACACACACACACACACACCTGATCCATCCTCACATCTGCAGCAGCGCTGCGTGTAGCCCTCCATTCAGTTTTTCATTTTTTATTTGCAAACGGTAATTTTACTATATAATGTGGGAGATGCTCAGTGCGCCTCGCCTTTAAACTTTTACCCCAGTTTGTCCATTTCCCTGGAGAGCAAACCGTCAGAATCATCAAGGAGGAGTTCCACATAGGAATTAGTGGTTGGGGACCGTTGATCTAGGGGTAACGGGAGACAATGACATCTGAAGGGTGTGCAGGTGAATGATGTAGACATCAGACAAATTTATTTGAAAGTATGTTCTCCTAATGATATTATGCTGCAATGTCAGACTTGGGTTATTTCTTTTCAGATGTCCCAATGTAATTTGCAGCCATAGATGGTACCGCTATTCCCATCAAGGCTCCTGTTGGGTCTAAATCTCAAACACTCACTCAAAAACTGTTCTAAGCTAGACCAGGGTCATCAGACAAAGGCACCCAGAGAGGTTTTAAAGTTTTACCAGCTGCAGCAGGGAGAGACACAGAAGAGATGCACTTGACTTGGTGCAATTCGAAGTAGACTCTGACTCTGTCCCACCCGGCTGCTTTCTTTTATTAAAAAATGGATAGAGCAGGGTTAGATAAAGACGCGCGCAGGCGTCGTAACAGTTTAGATCACACACAAGGTCAAGAACAATAAGATGTTTTTCTACATGTCGGAAGTTAACTTGTGGTTATCTATGTTGGAACATTCTAATCGTCATCAAGGTTGTAGCTGTCTGCAGTAGGTGATTAACTGGAACAGGATGTGTTTGTTAGTACATTCGGGTGCAGCACTTCTAAGGTAGATTATGACACATTAGAAACACACATATACTTCATTTAAATTTTAGCTTATCTTACAGCTCCCTCACATAATGAAGGTGATGATTTGAAGAGGATGACAATTCACAGCAAATATATGCAGGTACAAGTACACTGACTACTGTTTCAACAGGTTAAATGCTGCATTATAGATAAACTAACATCTGTCCAGATCACATGTGATGCTACAAACTACATTTTCCGCCCTTATTTGTATAGCACCTAATCACATCAGCAGATATTTCAAAGAGCTTCAACAGACAGACACCCAACAGAAACTTACAGACAAGCATAAGTAGCAGCGGCGGGGAGGAACTCCTCTCAGTACTGATGTGGAGACGGAGCAGTCCTGATCGGTTCCTGACTCACGGGTGCATGATGAGTCTCACCTGAGCAACAGACAAATGCAGCAACTAAATATTAGCACAATAATTCACTTGTCTACATCGTTTAATCCACTCTAATGAACCTACTTTCCATTACAGGAGAGTCTGATGGTTGTTTTCTGGGAGACAGGGGTTACCATGCCAACCGAGTCTGCTGACCCATTACTAACCCAGGTCCCCAATAGAACTTCAAATGGGTTCACTGCAGGATGAGAGCCTGGGTGGAGATGACCATAGGCCTGCCGAAAGGCCGTTTCCAGTGTCCATGACACCTCAGGATGATTCCTGAGAGGACTTGTGATGCAGTTCTGTTCTTCATAGTAGTATTGCCACTATTAGACAAGAACAACACCCTACCCCACAAACTGAACACCCCGATAATGACCCCATCCACCTGCCAGCTATCCAGGGTGGCAGAGCAGTGACTCCATCTGCCAGAATCATTTCAGAGTCAGTGTAACTCACCATCACCACAGCAGGCAATAAAAACATACAATATACATTTCATTTGGTCATCTTTATTACTTACAAATACAAAGTCATTTCTTAGATCGTTTCAGTGGTGAACATTCTAATATTCAACATGATTCACTTGTGAACAACACCCACCTCTAGCTTGTGCTCCACTATTTGTATGTTCAAATCTGCCCTCCTAATCTGGAGGTCCAAAGAAACCATTTTTTTTATCTGATGTCTGTATTTCATAGAAAGTGAATTCGATAAACTTCTTTAACAAATAGCTGGAAATACATGAGGAGGACATCAAAACATACAGTTGTCACCATCACCACCATCACAGTGGGCAATAAAAACATACAATACACATTCCCATTGGGCATCTTTATTTCTGAAAAATAAAAAGTTAGTTTTTGTATCGTTACCATACTTAACATTCTAATAGTTAACATGATTCACCTGTGACCATTACCCACCTCTAACTTGTTCACCAGTATTTCTATGTCCAGATCTGTCCTCCTAATCTGGAGGTCCTAGTAAACCATTTCTATTTTCTGTACTTTTTTAGAAAGTAAATTCTATAAACATCTTCAGCAGATAGATGGGAATACATGAGTAGGACATTAAAACATAGTTGCATATGAATTCCACAGAATGAACCGCTGGTGGTCATTGAGCGTCTATTTCACTGTGATAGTCTGTGCATTTGGGACCATCTTTGTTTTCTTCTATTTCTTGTTAATTTCTTTTTGTTTTTATCGATTATTAACTCCTGTGTGTATCATTTCACTAAAACAGACAGAAAATAAAAGTTGGAATACCTTAAAGCGTTTATAAGCAGTACAATGTCACAGCCACTGATGTAAGAACTAAAGCAGTTTTGGCTATTACTGTATCAAACGAGCTACATGTCAGCTCTTGATTTCAGTTCTTATATAGGTGTACGCAATGGTGTGAATATCCTTCTCAACTGTTTTTGTAACGTGCATATGTCGATTCACTGTTTTATTTACACAACAATAAAACGTTTAAGTATATTTTTTTCATTTCATATTACCACCGCTACATCCGCCGCTGCGGGTCACGGGGAGCTGGAGCCTATCCCAGTGGCATAAGGCGTGAGGCGGGGGACACTCCGGGCACGACGCCAGTGCACCGCGGAACCACACACAAAGACATACAACCACTCACACACACACTCACTTCTACGGGCAATTTGGAACGGCCAATCAACCTGAAGCGCATGTTTTTGGAGGTGGGAGGAAGCCGGAGAACCCGGAGAGAACCCACGGGAGAGCATGCGAACTCCGCACAGAGCGGGACTCAAACCCGGGTCCGCCGTGTTGTGAGGCAACAGCGCTAACCACTGCACCACCGTGCCGCCCCGTTTAAATATATTTCCTTATTAAACAGAACCTGATATACAGTAGATGAGAGCGCATTTATGTGCGTGAAAAGAGCGTTATGTTGGCGATAAAACAATTAAACAGTCAAACATCCACTTAATATTTACTGTACAATATCAAACATAATGAGGATGAGGAGGATCCCTAACAAGATGATGCAGAAGTCTGACCTGTGTGAACAATGTTTTTATACTTCATTCTCAGCTGGTGACGTGCGCTTCTCCCCCCACTGGATCGCACCTAAATAAAATAACTTAATAAACTATTATTGAAGCCGTTTACCTCAGTATTTTTACCTTGAGTGCAACGGGCTACGTTTAAACTTACGCATCGACTTGAGCAGCAATTCACTCCCACGACATGTCGCTCTTCTTTCCAGCTGCAACGCTGTTCTCTTTCTTCTGAAAATGCCTTCAAACTGTTCATATTCATAAATTAAAATCTACTTCGACTGCTGTAAAGCGCTGCGGTGCGCGTCTCGTCCGTCGTCATGGTGAATCGTCAACTCGGGGCTCCATTGATGATGGCTTTTTTTTTCGAGTTTTTGCGTCTGTTAAACTGCTGGTCAACTAACTCTGGGTTAGAAAAACTAACCCTGAAATGTGTTTGTGAAACCAAAATCCCTGGTTTTTCCAAGTTAGGGTAAAGCAACCCAGAACCACAGGTTTTTACCTCAGGGTATGTTAACCCTGCCTTTGTGAAACGGGCCCAATGATGTTACCGACTATGTCAACTTCTTCTTTTCCTTTCGGCTTTTCCCTTCAGGGGTCGCCACAGCGAATCAATTTCCTCCATCTAGCCCTGTCCTTTGAATCCTCTTCTCTCACACCAACTACCTTCATGTCTTCCCTCATTAAATCCATAAACCTCCTCTTTGGACTTCCTCTAGGCCTCCTGCCTGGCAGTTCAAAACTCAGCATCCTTCTACCAATATATTCACTATCTCTCCTCTGGACATGTCCAAACCATCTCAGTCTGGCCTCTCTGACTTTATCTCCAAAACCTCTAACGTGTGCTGTCCCTCTGATGTACTCATTCCTGATCCTATCCTTCCTGGTCACTCTCAGCATCTTCATCTCTGCTACCTCCAGCTCTGTCTCCTGTCTTTTCTTCAGTGACACTGTCTCTAGACCAAACAACATCACTGGTCTCACCACAGTTTTGTACATCTTTCCTTTCATTTTAACTGAAACTCTTCTATCACACATCACACCCAACACTTTCCTCCACCCGTTCCATCCTGCCTGTACACGCTTCTTCACCTCTTTTCCACACTCTCCATTGCTCTGGACTGTTGAGCCTAAGTACTTAAAATCCTCCACCTTCTTGATCTCTTCTCCCTGTAACCTCGCTTTTCCACTTGGGTCCCTCTCATTCACACACATGTACTCTGTCTTACTGCGGCTAACCTTCATGACTCTCTTTTCCAGGACAAACCTCCACCTTTCTAGCTTCTCCTCCACCTGTTCCCTGCTCTCACTACAGATCACAATGTCATCTGCAAACATCATAGTCCATGGAGATTCCTGTCTAACTTCGTCTGTCAGCCTGTCCATCACCATAGCGAACAAGAAGGGGCTCAGAGCTGATCCCTAATGCAGTCCCACCTCCACTTTGAACTCCTCTGTCACACCTATAACACACCTCACCACTGTCTTACAGTCCTCATACATGTCCTGCACTGCTCTAACATACCACTGCCACTCCAGACTTCCTCATACAATACCACAGTTCCTCTTTGGGCACCCTGTCATAAGCTTTCTCCATATCTACAAAAACACAATGCAGCTCCCTCTGGCCTTCTCTGTACTTCTCTATCAACATCCTCAAAGCAAATACTGCATCTGTAGTACTCTTTTTTGGCATGAAACCATACTGCTGCTCACAAATGTTCAGTTCTGCCCTTAGTCTAGCTTCCACTACTCTCTCCCATAACTTCATTGTATGGCTCATCAGCTTTATTCCTCTGTAGTTGCCACAACTCTGCACATCTCCCTTGTTCTTAAAATGGGCACCAGCACACTTCTCCATTCCTCAGGCATCTTCTCACTATCTAAGATCCTGTTGAACAACCCAGTCAGAAACTCTACTGCCACCTCTCTAGACACTTCCATACCTCTACAGGTATATCATCAGGGCCGACTGCCTTTCCCCTCTTCATCCTCTTCAATGCCCTCCTCACTTCATCCTGACTAATCTTTGCTACATCCTGGTCCACAACAGTCACCTCTTCTAGTCTTTGTTCTCTCTCATTTTCCACGTTCATCAACTCTTCAAAGTACTCTTTCCTTCTTCCCATCACACTACTGGCACCTGTCAATAGACTTCCATCCCTATCCTTAATCACCCTAACCTGCTGCACGTCCTTCCCATCTCTATCTCTCTGTCTTGCCAACCGGTATAGATCAGTCTCTCCCTCCTTACTGTCCAACCTAGCATACAAGTCATCATAAGCTTCTTGTTTGGCCTTTGCTACCTCTACCTTCACCTTACGCTGCATCTCCCTGTACTCCTGTCTACTCTCCTCAGTCCTCTCAGTGTCCCACTTCTTCTTAGCTAACCTCTTTCTCTGTATACACTCCTGTACCTCCTCATTCCACCACCAAGTCTCCTTATCTACTTTCCTTCCAGATGACACACCAAGTACTCTCTTACCTGTCTCCCTGATCACATTAGCTGTAGTTGTCCAGTCATCTGGAAGCACCTCCTGACCACCCAGATCCTGTCTTAACTCCTTCCTAAAAGTCATGCAACACTCTTCCTTTTTCAGCTTCCACCATTTCGTCTTCTGCTCTGCCTTTGCCCTCTTGATCTTCCTCACCACCAGAGTCATCCTACACACCACCATCCTATGCTGTTTGGCTACACTCTCACCTACCACTACTTTGCAGTCACTGATCTCTTTCAGGTTACACCGTCTACACAAGATGTAGTCTACCTGTGTGCTCCTACCGCCACTCTTATAGGTCACTCTATGCTCCTGCCTCTTCTGGAAGAAAGTATTCACTACAGCCATTTCCATCCTTTTTGCAAAGTCAACTACCATCTGTCCTTCTGTGTTCCTCTCCTGGATACCAAACCTGCCCATCACCTCCTCATCACCTCCGTTTCCTGCACCAACATGTCCATTGAAGTCTGCTCCAATGACAACTCTCTCACTTCTAGGCATGCTCTGCATCACTTCATCAAAGTCCGACCAGAATTTCTCCTTCTCCTCCAGCTCACATCCTACCTGTGGAGCATACCCGCTAACAACATTGAACATCACACCTTCTATTTCTAGTCTGAAGACTCATCACTCTATCCGACGCTCTTTTTACCTCCAGGACATTCCTGACAAACTCCTCCTTCAAGATAACTCCTACTCCATTTCTCTTCCCATCTATACCATGATAGAACAACTTGAACCCTGCTCCTAAACTTCTAGCCTTGCTACCTTTCCACCTGGTTTCCTGTACACACAGTATGTCTACCTTCCTCCTCTGCATCATGTCAACCAACGCTCTACCTTGTCCTGTCATAGTTCCAACATTCAACGTCCCTACTTTTAGTCCTATACTCTTGGTGTTCCTCTTCTCTTTCTTCGAGCGAACGCACTTTCCTCCTCTCCTTCTTCGACCAACAGCAATCCAATTTCCACCGGCGCCCTGTAGGTCAACAGCACCGATGGCGGTCGTTGTTAACCCGGGCCTCGACCGATCCGGTATGGAAGTCATAGATTTTATTCGCATCTTTGATTTGGCAAAAGTTTTAGGTCGGATGCCCTTCCTGACGCAACCCTCTGTATTTTTCCGGGCTTGGGACCGGCACAATAAGACACTGGCTTGTGTCCTCTTGCGGCTACTTTTACTGACTATGTCAACGCTTGCCCTATATGTGCCAGTAACAAGGTCTCTCACCAGAAACCCTCCGGAGAACTCAGGCCCTTGCCCATTCCTCAACGCCCCTGGTCCCACATCTCCATGGACTTCGTCAGGGGGCTTCCCTCCTCTAACGGTAACACTGTGGTTCTGACAGTGGTGGACAGATTCTCTAAGGTGGTTCAGTTTATTGCTCTCCCCAAACTCCCCTCGGCCAAAGGAACTGCTGAGGTCATGATGTCTCACATCTTTAGAATTCATGGTTTCCCCAAGGACATTGTCTCTGATCGTGGCCCTCAGTTTGTCTCGCGTTTCTGGAAGGGGTTCTCCAACCTGCTTGGCGCCACGGTCATTCTTTCCTCTGGTTTTCATCCACAGACTAATGGGCAGGCTGAGCATCTCAATCAATTGCTGGAGACCGGCCTACGCATCATGGCGTCCCAGAACCCCGTAACCTGGTTACAGAAACTGGTTTGGGTCGAGTTTGACCACAATACTCTTCCGTCTGCTTCTACTGGTTTGTCTCCCTTCCATGTTGTTCATGGTCATCAACCATCTCTGTTTCCCTCTGCTGACTCTGAGTCTTCAGTACCCTCTGCATTGGCCATGGTGAGGTGCTGCAGGAGAACCTGGGAGCGGGCTCGCCAGAATCTCCAACGGCAGGTCGCCATCTACAAAGCAGCCGCGGACAGAAAGAGGACAACTGCTCCATGCTACAGACACAGCAAGAAGGTTTGGTTGTCTACAAAGAACTTACCACTTTGGGCGGAATCCAGGAAACTCGCTCACAGGTTCGTCGGCCCGTTCTGCATCGCCAAAGTCATTAATCCGGTCTCAGTCCAGCTGAAGCTCCCAAGGTCAATGCGAGTCCACCCCACATTTCATGTAAGCCACGTCAAGCCTGTCAGGACCAGTCCTCTCGTCCCTCCGGCCAGATCCCCTCCACCCGCCCGGTTCATTGATGGCAATCCAGTGTTCACCGTGCATCGACTCCTGTCTGCTCGGCGTCGGGGCCGGGGGATTCAGTGCTTGGTTGACTGGGAGGGCTATGAGCCTGAGGAACGCTCCTGGATCCCATCCTGGTTCGTAATGGACCCCTCCCTTTTCCAGGATTTTCATGCCGCCCGCCGTGATGACCCTGGGCCTTCAGGGGCCGGCCCATGAGGGGGGGGGGTTCTGCCATGATTCTGTTTGTTTATTGTTTTATTTGCTTCCCTATGTTTCATGTCTTGTCTTTCTGTTTTATTTTGTGATCATTCACCCCTGTCTCTGTTCCAGGTTCCTGTCTGCCCTGCCCCCTCCCCGTCTGCGTGCACCTGATCCCTGATTGTGTTTCCCACACCTGTCTCCTATCCTATCTTGTCTCGTCGCCAGTTCGTTGTAGTTCATAGTTCTCGTTCCAGCCTTGTTCCTTGCTCTCGTTATCGTTATCGTGTTGAACCTTGCTTGTATTTTGATCTTGCCTGTTTGCCTACTGCCTTAGATACTTCTGCCTGGATTGACTGCCTTACCTATGTACCGAAACCCATCTGAATAAACTTGGTTTTCTGATTTTAACGCTCAGAGCTGTGCACTTGAGTCCTGCTTCCTTGCACTACGTTCTTGACACCAGGTTTCCATTTGGTTCACAATCCTCCTTCTCATGTCAGCAGCTCTTGTATTGAGGCTGTCTATGTCTCTTGGGGCTTGGTACCCAATCTCGGATTGTGGGGGGGTATGTATTCATATATATAAAAAAATGTCCCTCTCACCCTTGTGGGCTGGTATCTGTGGGTCATCCTCAAGCTCGGGTCCTCTACCAGAGGCCTGGGAGTCTGAGGGTTCTGCGCACTATCCTAGCTGTTCCTAGGACTGCGCTCTTCTGGACTGAGGCTTTAGATGTTGTTCCAGAAATCTGCTGGAGCCACTCTTCCAATTTGGGGGTCACTGCAGTCACAGTATGGGATGGCGGTGTGTAGGCTGACTCTGGTGGTGAGGAAGATGAAAAGGACAAAGACGGAGCAGAGGACTACATGATGGAAGCTGAAAAAGTAAGAGTATTGTATGACTTTTAGGAAGGAGTTAAGACAGAATCAGGTGGCCTGGAAGTGCTTCCAGATGGCTGGACAACTACAGCTAATGTGATCAAGGAGACAGGTAGGTGAGTAGTTGGCATTTCATCTGGAAGGAAAGTAGATAAGGAGACTTGGTGGTGGAATGAGGAGGTACAGGAGTGTATACAGAGAAATAGGTTAGCTAAGAAGAAGTGGGACACTGAGAGGACTGAGGAGAGTAGACAAGAGTATAGGGAGATGCAGCATAAGGTGAAGGTAGAGGTAGCAAAGGCCGAACAAGGGGCTTATGACTTGTATCCTAGGTTGGACAGTAAGGAGGGAGAAACCCACCCATACAGCTTGGCAAGACAGAGAGACAGAGATGGGAAGGAAATGCAGCAGATTAGGGTGATTAAGGATAGGGATAAAAGTCTATTGACGGGTGCCAATAGTGTGATGGGTTGATGGAAAGAGTACTTTGAAGAGTTCATGAATGAGGAAAATGAAAGAGAACAAAGACTAGAAGAGGTGACTGTTGTGGACCAGGATGTAGCAAAGATTAGTAAGGATGAAGTGAGGAGGGCAAGTATGAAGAGCCATTCATAAAGTCGCGGGGGCTACAATCACATGTCGTACACACATACATTTATGGAACACACAAATGTTACTTTAGTCAGATATACAAGTGCAGTCATAGTGGGTAAGTAATATTATAATGGCACTAACTTCCACATTGACACAGTCGCCGATTTTTTGCCAGCGATCCTTGCAGCTGCAACTGTGTTGCTTTTTGCCTGGATTATTGATTTGTATCGCTCCTATTTATTAATTATTATTGTTATTTGTGAGTTGATAGCCGGCTTTATGGTACCGAAAATCCGGAGGGTGGATGTCTCGGTCAGTGAAGCTAGATAAGTAGGAGGAAGCCTGGATAGGTTCATCAAGCTTTATGGTACAGGCCTCTGGTGTAGAGGGTCCTCCTGAGGAGAACTTTGTTGCTCGGCCTTCAGTGAAAAGGTGCATGAAAGAGGGAATGAGAGCCAGGAGACCCAACAAAGGTTACAAACATGTTTACAAAATTGTTGACGGTTCTGTGAATAAAATACACGCCATGTCACATATATTGTCTGTACGCCTTGCTTTTGGGTAGGTGCTCCTAAAGTCCTTGCTGGTGCTACTAACTTCTAAATTTGGAAGCACCAGTGCGACCAAGAAAAAAAGTTAATTTCAAGGCCTGTGTCAGCATTGAGCTAACCGCCATTTGTTACTGTTGGACTGTGTGAAGTTAATAACAACTCTAGTTTAGATTAATACCATTTGTATTTATGAATGTATAAGGATCAGGGCCTGACAGGATGTTTTTGTATGTTTTATTTCAGTTTCACAGCTCTTCTTAGTAAAATGACCTGTCTGTCACTTTTGATATTGTTTACTTTTCACGAGTGCCAGAATCTCATCATAATCTGGTCAAAAAAACATTTATACAATACGTCGAATAGTTCCAGACACAAATTAATTATCCACTAAACCTTCAGAATTCAGAATAAATAATATGGGTTGTCCAAAAATGATCTTACCTTCAAATCTCTTTGGAAATCATCTGGGTTCTCATGAGATTCTCGGATCTTTGGTCATTTTGACCCTGTTTATCCTTGCTTTTCATTTCCTTCCGATTTTCCCAGAAGGTATTCTGAAGAAGGATAGGTCCTTGTCTTTGTGTTTATATCCTGTTGTCTTGGCACAACGGTTCACCTCACAGACAACCATGTTCTTTACTGGGTTTATGGTTTTGGTGATCGCACTGTGTTATAATGGGTGCCCTGACAAATGAACGAAGTATGTCACCAATGATGTATGACCCCACGTGACTGCTGGATGAGGAAGCTGCTGCAGCGCAGATTTTAAGGTTTTCTGACCAAAGGGATGATGCTCGACATCTAAAAAAAATTTCTTCTTCTATTTTTCATCGTGATGAACAACATATACAGTATGTCAATTGAAAATAAGTTTACTGTCCCTTTAATAGAATCGTAAAAGGAAAACATTGAAACATTTAACCCCTAACACCTGTGACGACATGTGTCGTGTGTGGGTTGGGATTGTTCTTCTGCTCCGTTTTTGTGTCTGCTCTTTATGGATACAGATTAGCCTGTGCCATCGAGGGTGATTCGGGGAGCGCACCTATTCCTCTCCCGACTGGCTATGTCATGGCCTCACTGGATACATAACTAACCAAAATGGCAGTCATTCGGGGGCAGCAGGCAGCGGATCCTCATCCTCTCCATCTTCCAACCAGCCACATACTGTTTTGTATGAACTGCTTAGTCTTAGGTTGAGAAGCAGGGTGGGACTGCTGATTTGTTTAATGGCTCTTTTCTCCTGTTATTTAGTTAGGAAGGTTAAATCTGTTATTTTGCTTTTCCGTTAGGTTAATCAATATCCTTTTGCAGGATCGTTGTGTTATTTTGGCATTAGTCCAACCTGAATTGAGCTCAACATATTATTTGATATGTTGCTCTTGTAAATAAAAACTCTGATTTTCCTTACATACTTCAACCATTCGTCTGGTGGCTCCTTTGGACTTGGGGATGATGCGGCCTGTTCGTGCTATGGCTCAGGCACTCCTAGACTGGGCATAACACACCCCAACCCTAAATCCCGACCCTAACCCCTACTCACCTTACCCTGTAGGAGCCAAACAATGTGTTGGGTCTCTTGGGGATACGTAATTGTCGCTCAGGTATAAGTAGGAACCAATGTTGGCAGGGTTAGGTTTCTGACTGCAACATTAACAGTGTTTTGACACTGAACTCTGAATGTTTTTCTAGTTGATGGTAACTATTGGTCGAGTTAACAGAAACTTATGGAAATGAAACAGATTCCCAGACTAGCTCCCACTTATGTACAACCCAGCTAGAGGAATGGGAAATAACATTTTTTTAAAATGATGTTAAAAGAGTGAAAATAAAACATTCATTTAGAATCTCGGCTTAAGGAAAAATGGTTAACAAAGATATTTTCTTTAACAAACTAAGAAAGAGGGCTAATGGGCACTGTTCAAAGACAAAACAAAAACGCAACTAACAGAGAACTCACTACAAGGGGAATATTGAACGAGCGAATGAACTTAACAGCTTTTTCAATCGGTTCAGCTCCCCCACCACTCCCGGCTCCTCGTCCCAGGCCTCTCCTGGCCTACAGACCTCTCCTGGCCTACAGGCCTCTCCTGGCCCTACAGACCGCTCCACTGATGCTCCCTCCTCCTGTGCTTCCTCTCCTTCCACCCCTGCCACTTCTCCCGAGCCCACTCCAAGAACTGCGAAGCTCAACGGCCCCACCTCAACCACTGGACTTCCAACCTCGCCACAACCTCCTGCTCCCACCACGACCGAGACCATCATCACTGCAGACCTGGTGACAACAACGCTGAGGAGGCTCCGTCCCTACAAGGCGGCTGGACCAGATAAGGTCTCCCCAAGACTCCTCCGAGCCTGTGCTTCGGAACTAGGGGACCCCCTGCAACAATTGTTCAACCTCAGTCTGCGGCTGGGGAGGGTCCCGTCACTGTGGAAGACCTCCTGCATTGTCCCTGTACCCAAGAAAGGACGCCCTACTGAGCTCAACGACCACCGACCGGTCGCTCTTACCTCCCACGTAATGAAGACCCTAGAGCGACTGGTCCTGGAGCTCATGCGTCCACAGGTGCAGGGTGCTAAGCTCCTTTTCATGTTCTATCAGTCCGTAGTCTCCAGTGTGCTGTCATACGCCATTGTGTGTTGGGGTGGGGGGGCCAGGAAAAGAGATATGGACCGTCTGAACAGACTCATCCGCAGAGCGGGCTCAGTGGTCGGGCTGAGCCTGGACTCTGTGGATATGCTTCTGGAGAGCAGGACCATGTCTAAAATTAAGGCCATCATGAACAACACCAGGCACCCCCTACACACCACCTTCTCCCAGCAGAGAAGCACCTTCAGCGGCAGACTGCTGTCACACAGCGCCTCCACAGAGAGGCTGAGGTCCTCCTTCGTGCCCCGTGCCATCAGGGGGTACAATGACTCTCTCAGGAGGAGCGGGGGGGAGGTGGCGAGGTCAGCACGGGGTTGAAAATGGATTTAATTTAATTTAAATTTAATTTTATACTGTCGTATATATATATATATATATATATATATATATATATATATATATATATATATATATAATTTATTTATTTATTTTTTATACTGTTTTTATATTTTAATTCAATTTTATACTGTTTAGATTTTATTTTATACTGTTTATATTTTAATACTGTAATATTTTAAATTTTATACTGTTTATATTTTTAGTTATAGTTTAGTATATAAGTCCTGTTAGTGCTGCATGTGCCTGTCTGTTAGTGAAATGTATGTCTTGTGGTATGTCCTGTGATGTCAGTGTTTCTTTTTCTCCTGGTGTTTATCCAGTATTATTTGTTAAGTAATGCCTGAGCAGTGGATATATGCAATTTCCTCCGGGATTAATAAAGTATCTATCTATCTATCTATCTATCTATCTACAAGATAAAAAATTACCTAAAACCTCGTTAACTAAAATATACAAATGGCAGACACCAATTCAAGACACAAAATCACAGTTTGAAAGGGCTCAAAGTCGTGCTGCCACAGTCAGACAGCCGCCCTGACTGAATGGCTTGCAGAGTTTTTGAATCGTCCAATCCAGGTGAAGAGGCGGGGCTTGGGCCTGTCGGGAAGATGGCACACCAATGGGGAGATGGGGATAGCGGAGGCGGCGTGGATAGGAGTCCCAGAGACACAGCACCAGGTACTGACAAGGGAGGGCAGAGCATCTGGGAGCAGTGCAGTGCAAGCAGCTCACAGGTAGGGTCACAGAGGGATACAAAATATAATAGACACGAGCTGGGGCCCTAACAGTAATCAAACATAAAGGGGCTTGTCAGACTTTTGACCAGGAAGCGCGTCAGTGTCAGTGTGGTGGAATAAGTGGATTGAAGCTTGGTTTAGCCTCGACACCCCCCAGAATAAAATTCCCCCAACAAATCGCACCCAGCATATATTGTCGTGGTATTTCAGTTTGGGGTGTTTTTTAATATGAAGTCATCAGGACCCACGGGAGGAAGCCCAGAGTCTGTGTGGACTCCTGAGACCCACTAGTCGGACTGAAAAGGGGCCACTGCACCTTTTAGGAGTTTTTTTGATTCTCAAAAGAAGTTTAAAGAAACTCTCTAAAGCAGGGGTCTCAAAACTTTTTCCTGTAAGGGCCTCATAATTTTTCCATTCTCTGATGGGGGGCAGTTTGTAACAGAAGAACTGTGACTATCGCAGGGGGGCCTAGATGTAGACATTTTTGTCTTCCAGAACCAAATGTTTATAACCCTTTCCGGTTATTGTGTCATTTGGGAGGGCGGCATAGAAGTTAGTGAGACTGTCCAGTTTGAATGAGTCTTTCAGAACATGACAGTTCTGTAACTCGGCCGACTCAAACTGATAAGTCTGGGCTTCATTGATGTCGGCAACAAAAGGGTTCTGGAAAAGATGGATTTTTTTTTGCATTAGCATGTACTAAACACACCTTTCAGCTGGGAACGGGACCGTTGGGTTCTCTGCAGAGAGGTAGCAGGGAGATGGATGAAGGGACCGTACAAAATGTGGAAGGCGGGCTTTAGTTTATGGACCACTGTTCTAAAGGGTCCTCCTAGAGAACAAGAACCCTCTGTGTGAACCCCCTTTCAATTCTTACTTATTACTCTTAATTGTAAAAAAAACAAAACGCAGATATATTTACTGTCCATTTAGTCAATTGCTACTGAAACATTTCTCCTTTTATAAAACATGTAAGTAGTTTGAATTATTAGAGATTGAAATCCAACCATAATATAAAGTTAATTAACCTAGAAGCTAACAGTGATGAAACATTTATTTCCTTTGATAATCAAAATATTTACATCAAACTGGAGCTACAATATTCTAATGTTTTTACGCATCAAATATCTAAAGAATCTTTTTAGCTTTTCTCCCACTATCAGGGTTATCAGGATGCACCAGTAGACTGGGGTCAGCATCACCATAGCAACACTGTCTTCAGGGAGAAGAAAACTGAGAAGAAAGCTGAAAATGATCTGTTAATGAAGAAGTCAAATACGTAGTAAATTGGACACAGGAGTGAGAGCATCAGTTTATAAATCTTTATTAGCAAACATCTTGTGGGTCCAGTAACATCAGCCCTACTTCCTACAGTACTCACAGCACAGCACAGCAGCCAGAGAGACCTAAAGTGAATAAGAGTTAAGTTATTCCAGTTACAGCAGGAAGTGTCATTGACGTTAATTCTGTCATCTTTTGCCTTCAGTTGTCTGGTCTGCTTTACACTCATGTCTGAAAACTTTCTGTGGGCTGAACACTGGTGACCATAGCCCACAGATGAAGGAAGCATGTCGGTCCACGGAGCATGAGTCATGCTGATGGGTTTGGTGGTGAATGAAGATGAGAAAGGTGTGACTGTAGGATGACACACACACGCACGCACGCACACACAGTTCAGCTTCACAGATCTGACTGTGAACACACTCCTCAGAAAGGTGACAGCATAGTAATGACACACACAAGAGTGTCACTCCAATAAGACCAACATTTTTTCTGGAAGGACAATATATTTCTTTTCTGACATCAGCAAAGTGAAATTGACACCTCCTCCCCACACACACACACACACCCTGAGGGTCTTTAGGATCTCATAACAGAGATGAATTTAAGGCAACACACACCAACAAAAGCCAAACATCAACCTGTGACCTAATAGCTCCCACTGAAAACCTAGGGAACTAGTTTTACAGTTTAAACCTGTTTGTTGCCCAGTTCACTGAAAGTCACTTGAATCGTGTTTCTCATCAACAAATATTTTCCAGTTAAAAAAGTAGAATCTGTATGGAGGCTACAGGTGGAGTAATAAATGGACGGGTTAATGTCACAACTGGAGTGTCAAAACTTCCTCATATTCATTTTCAGTCGAGCGTGTTCAACATACCAAACAGGTTTTTGTTTCTGTCAGAATGTGGGCTCCTCGTATTTAAATCACGTCAGCTTGAATTTCAGGCAGGAAGAAAGGAAAAAGTGAAAGGTGAATTCAGTTAACATGTACAGGCAAACCTCGGTTTCCGACCACAATTCGTTCTTGAAGGCTGTTCGTATACCGAAATCCAAATATATTTTTCCCATTACAAATAATGTAAATGGTCTTATTCCGTTCCAAGACGCTAGAAAACTACCTTTTTTCAACATAATATCCATCCATTTTGGGCCGCTGTATCTGCATACTATATTTTATTTCATAATGTCATTTATATATCAAATTGTATAATAATGAAACATATCAAAGAAATGTAAACGAAAGAAGCAAACACGACAAAAAAAGAAAAAAAAAACATTGTTCAATCAATGGAACGCAAATTAAGTGAAACATGCTTGAATACAGTAAACCAAAATAAAAAGCACATTGCAGTTAAAGCATAAGAACAATAAAGATGAGAATTTTTACCTATGTAGTGGTGAGCACTTGTGTTAGGTACGATCCTGTGACGCTCTTACTTTGGGACTTCCTGTTGTACCCGGAAGTGGTTACATGTAAATATAACACGCTTTTTTTATTGAGTGCGACATGCGTAATGTGCCTGTGTTCAACTGAGTGTTCAGGTGAGCAAACGTGAACGTTGGAGAGGGAGAGGAGGATGGATGTTCTTGCGTTTGTTTCGTGTTCGACTTTCAAGACAAAAAAATTCAGAATTTTTTGTCGAATTCCGATTTGTTCGATGTCTAAAGCGTTCGAAAACCAAGGTTTGCTTGTAAATGTAAAAGGTGGAGGCGACACCTCCCCCAGAATCCTGTGAGAAGGTTTCCAGTTTCAAGAACACAGACGTTATTGGTTCACTTGAATCAGGCACAACTGAGTGGAGTGACATCATAATGGTGAATCACCATACTGTGTCCTGGGTGCAGTGACACCATCACAGTGACATCACCATATTGTGTCCCGGGTGCAGTGACAACTTCACAGTGACATCACCATATAGTGTCCTGGGTGCTGTGACACATCACGGTGACATCACCATATAGTGTCCTGGGTACAGTGGTAACAACTGTTGAATGGTAACCAGGAGCGCTGGTGGAGGAACGCATTGAAGTTCCCTCATCAGTTAGCCGTGGTAGAGGTTTAACGTAAACTCCACTGAACACAACCTATGACAATAATTATGTGAACAATTTGAATAATTTTACTAAATGTCAAAATAGTGTAATTAGTTGTGGCTCACACTAAAATGTCATCACATCCACAGACAGACATCTGAAGGAGCTTTAGGTGTCCTTGTTACCCACCATGATACACTAGTGAGATTCACCAGGGTGTGTGCGCTCACCAACAGAACCACAGATACACTTAATGTGGACGTAAATAAAAACACACAAACAGAATCCAGATCTGTATTCAGCCTCAGTGTGGAGCTAGATGACCACACACATACACACAGTGTGTCCAAATCCAGCTCCATGTTAGCAAAGCCACAACGAAGTGTGTGTGTGTGTGTGTGTGTGTGTGTGTGTGTGTGTGTGTGTGTGTGTGTGTGTGTGTGTGTGTGTGTGTGTGTGTCTGTGTGTGTGCTTGAAATCAGCGTTGGCTCACATCATGAAGATTTACAGTAAAGTGTCAGAGTGTTGCATGGTGGGAGATCTAAAGACAGCGAAAAAAGGCAGGACTTGCCTCCATCTTTGCGCTGTTTATCCGTCTTCCCATTATCGTCTCTCTCTATCATGTACTCTATCTTCAACTCCTATCATATACTGTCTCTTTCAACTTGCTTGATTTTCCCCTCTTACTTCTTCTCCAGTGTTTATTAAAACTGATTGAGGAGGACCAGAAACAATAAGGAGGTAAGCAGTGATACATTCAGTGGCTCTAGTGCTGCTGGTCGCCTGCTCTTAAGTTCAGCCGCCCACTCGGTGATGGCTACTTCTTAGTGTAAAGTTTTGTAGAATTGGTGGCTGACAGGTTAACAGAGTAACAGGTACTGTAGATTGACAGCAGTCAGAGTTCCAGCTCGTAGACTGAGCCCATCCTCAGTACTGTGTGCCACGACCACACATATACAGCCTGTCCTCCATTCAACTGCTTTGTTTGCAGTGATGCTGAATGAAACCGTGAAAAAAAACCACCTAGATTGTGTCTTCTGCCACAGCCCTCCTGTGGAATCACTGTTTACTGAATCACTTTAAACATGTTGTTAATAAAACAGCAGATAATAATTCCAAATAATTCCAGCATTTTACCAAACTCAGAGACCTTGTAGTGTTGTGGTGTTAAATCCTTGAAATTATTTGTGTGCAGCTTAAATTTCCTGGTTCATTCACCAAATACAGATTTAATGGTTTTTACATCCCGCTTCAAAACGGTGATGTACTGTAATTGTCAGTCCTCGTGTGTTTGTTTGTCCGTTTGTTTGTCCACCAAATATATTCACAACCGTTGCAGATGAAGCAAAAAGCACATTACTCGGGTGGCAAAGGGGATGAAAATGACATGATGACCTTGACATTGAGAAAATTAGGTCAAGGTCAAATTTAAACTTTTGTACACTCAAGAACCGGATAAGATAGGAAGACGAGGGAGAAGGCCAGTGTGAGTAAAAACGTAAATCAAAGCTACTGCTTTGACCTATGCAAGTAGGTCAGGGCAAAATTATGAATTCAGGGGTGTTGTGGGATGTCGCAGTCGACTACCTTGTTTCTAGTTTTTTTTGTTATCAAGGCTGCATTTGTTCAACAATTCAGTTCCCAGAGTTTGTCTGTGGGTTTGGAATCAGCTGTAGCTTACATACTTTCAGTCTTTAGACACAGCCACACACAGTGCTGTCCATTGCAGCGTTTAGACACAGCCGTATTCATACCACACAGTCTGGGGGTCGTTGCTGGGGTCAGGGGAAGCCGGCGTGCTCTTCGGCCGTTCCACAGAGCCACACCTCGATTGCTCGCTGTCCTTCTTCAAATGGGGGGAGTCATCTAGCTGCCCCTCCCTCAACACTTCCGCATAATCAGAGGGTTCATCCTGCTGTATAGCAGGCACTGCCCTTACAGGGGTTACCATGGCGATCTCGCCTCTGTGGTGGTAGGGGAAGGACGAGGAGGGACTGTTTTGGGCATCAGCCGTCCTCCGATTGTCTTTCTCCCTCTCTGTGAATCGCTCCGTTTGCAGGTTGAGAGACGACGAATGGTGAAGCGGCAGGTTAACGAAGCCGCCATCTGCGTGCTGATTGGTCGAACCACTCAGGTGAGCAGAGAAGGGCCGTTCTTTCCCATTATTGCCTCCACCTGGTCGACGAACAACCACATCAAACTGACCCTCATTTCCACGGAAACTGTGTGGTCCATTGGAGCGCAGCAAATCAGCTGAGGCCAAGCTGAAAGCCCTGCTCAGTGATTGGCCGCTCCTCTGGGTACTGGACTGGCTTGAGGCCGAGGATTGGCCTACAGGCTGGCGGGGAGAGGGCTTGACGCTCTGACCTGGCCTCTGGTTGGCTACAGTAGGTGTGACGTAGCTGGTGGGTGTCACCTGGTCTTTGCTGGATGGCGCAGACGAGGCAGGACTTCTGGTGAAATAGTCGGTCATTAAGTCCTCCCTGCTTCCTGTAGACACCTAAACAGTGAAGCAAAGAAAACGGAATTAATATTGTGGGTGAAAAGAGCTCCTTGGTGGGAAATTAATTTTTTTGCAATCAAATAGGAACTGCTCAGAACTTTGATGTTAAAATAAGTTCTGAGGCCACACAGCACTGCATGTTAAACTGTCTCATACTTCGTATGGAGATGTGATGTGTGTTAATGTAATAGCAAAGATAATAGCATAATGCTACCTAAGCAATAAGAGGCACAGTATGCTAGTGTGATGTGTTCCATGTCATTTCAGCATTAGCAGCCTTCTGGTAGCAAACAGTGTAAAACCACTCAGCATTGAAATAAAACATGAAACCAGAATGGGATGTGGTAACTGATTAGTCAAGGCTGCAGGAAGTAGACTTGTCTCGTGTTTATCTAATTCAACTTCATCTATTTTTGATAAATGCAACAATTGCTGAAGCTGCTGCGTTCTTCCTTACCATTACTAATCCTGTCTGCTATAAAGATAAATAATACAGCTTTTGTTATTTCTGATGCTCTTGCAGATGTTCGGTTTTATGCTGAAAAGTCTGATGTTGGTCAGTTAATGTGACAGGTCACTCTTTGATGTTAGTGTGGGACTCACGGTTCATTCATTTATTACAGGAACTACACTTAATGTTATTATCAGGGCCATCAAATTAACCTTGCTCTATTTTTTTGTAATAGGAATGTGTCGATGAAGCTTCTCCCTCCCAGCATCATGAGTTACTGCGGGTGGTGACGCTCTCTGCTACAACAAGATGTCTGTTCTGGACCACAGACTGATGCTCAACAAGGTTGACTAATATCCTCACAGTGATCAGAGGTTCAGTCTGGACATGGAGTTTGACAGAATGGAATGAAACATTGATATGTAAGCAGGATTCTGAGGTTAGAAGACAAACTTTAATAAATTTGGACAATGTTTAGTACTGAAGTGTTTGTTCCTCAGCTGGGAACTATCAGACATGATCGAGCTGTGAGGACATCAGTACATTAAACTGCATTCATGTTTAGAACAGGCAGTCTGTCTCTATCTGCCTTAACATTAACTTATGGTTTATAGTTTTCAAGAAGCTGAAATCAAAAGCTGGCACCCATTATAGTATTCATGAAGTTGTGCTTTTAATCTACCATTCAATTTACGACGCAAAAAAGTCTGTCCCAGGGGAAGAGTTTTGGTTCGGAGACCAGAGTCAAGATAAAGTAGCTGAAGACAAATCTGAGCCTTGAATCCAGAAAGCCGTTGTGCTTGGTCGGTGCTGCATGAAGGGGATTTAACTCACATTTCTAGAGATTGATTCTGAATCCCATAAAAAACATTTAATCTGGTTTTTAACAAATTTCTTGGTGGGTGACTGATTCAAAATCACCTCCAAGTGGACTTAAGTATATTAGAATGTGTTCCATGAAGGTGACTCATACTGTGGCTCACTTCTTACCAACTTAGTCGGATTGTTACCAAATTCCACATTTATAGATACTCATAGGACCCCTCCAGTAATGATGTGTCCTCTCTCACTTCCTACTCAGGGACGGGTTAAACTGACCATATTAACTCCTCTATAGCTTCAAACAGAACGTCATGCATGTATGGAATCATTACCATGGGAGGTGACTGCATGTTACTCTCATGAAGAAATTCTTCCAGCGTCACCATTTCACTTCCAGGAGAAGATGGACGGGTTTTGCTCCGAACACCAGCTCCGCGCTGTGGCTGGACCCTCTGTGACATGTGGTCGTATGGAAGAGTAGAACTACGTGACAGCGCGGGCTGTGATTGGCTGAGACCCATGACATCATCACTGGACAGGCTGGTTGACCGACCCTGATGATCAGGCGTGTCTGAAAAGGATCGAGATATTTTTCAGCAATGACTACAGCGAAGTCCTGCCTGTGTTCACTGCTGCTTTGTGTCTGTTGTTTCAGGACAGATGACTGTAGTTTATCCTCTGATAAGAATAACATTATTTAGTTATATATATATATAATATATATATAATATATATAATATATATACATAATATATATATATTATATATATATATTATATATATATAGTTACACAAACATCATGCTAAATATCACTTTAAGCAGAGCTTGCTGTTAAAATGTACAGTATTTTCTGCACTATAAGGCGCACTGGATTTTAAGGTGCACCTTTAATGGATTGTTTATTTAATGATATATTTCATATATAAGGCACACCGGATTATAAGGTGCATATAATAAAGAAATTAAAATAGATTTAAAAAAACAGTGGCTGTAGATGGCCATTCTGAGCCTCATCGAGGAAACCTGATCACTTGATCACTTTGCCATCTTAGAAAGAAGTCAACACACATGGGTTTTTTCCTTAGCTGCTGAGATTTACTGACAAAAGTACTACAAAATACTGTAGTTCAAAATTATCTAAAAACATAGTCAAATTAGATTTTATTTCTATAGTTCATAGTTCATGGAGGTGAGGCACTGACATAAAAGTCAGTTCTATGAGCCAGACAAAGTGGCGTATTTGCCACTCTGTCTGGCAAAATATGCCATATTAAAAACCTGACATTAAAAACTGGTTAAATTCATTACGAGTGGACCACTCAGTTTGAACAGGGCGGATTATTTCCTGATCTGAAGTTCGAAGCAGATATTTAAGCTCCGACGTTCGTCTTCGTTCAGTAATTAAATATTGTTTCAATCGATCGGTAGTCCAGTCAGAGGTGAGGTGCAGCTATTTGCTGCTGTGTGTCCTAAACAATTTCTTAGCCAGTTTTTAATGTCAGGCTGCTAATTTACTGGCAAATGCGACGCTCTGTTTTACTCATAGAACTGACTTTAACGTCGGTGAATCTCACAGCACGTCACTGCCAGACAGAATACACAAGCCTAAATGCCCCCCCCCCCCACACACACACACCCGTAAAGTGTTGCTTCAGGTATCAACTACATTTGCAAATCAATCGCAGCACACCAGGCACCTTTGTCTAGCAGTGACTCTGCTCTTGAACTTTCTGAAAAGGTTGGAAGTTCAGCTTTGAGGGTCTTTCATTCACCTTCATGCCAGTTTCTCCGTGAGTTTCCGCAGACTAATAGAATGGACCGTGACTAGATTCCAGATTACAGCACTGACACTTGACAATGGCATTTTCTCAATGGTGGGCCGTCAGGGCCTGCAAGGCCTTCTCTGCTGGCCAAAAAATATCTGAATCACAGACTGATGTTTATTATATTTTGTCCATGAAATGGATTTGGTTGCAGATTTACTTTCAAAGCCATTTTTAAGATGGACTTTTCAAGAAAAGCTGGACATCCGTAAGAAAGGTCTTGCAACTCCGAAGCTAGCAAGCCTGTCACAACCGGGAAAAGGATTTGTCCGCCACTTTTAGTGGCAGTACACATCCAGAGTGGTCAATACAATATTTGAGAAGAGAGATGCTCTAAACTTTAGAGTCTAAAGGAACTATTTCATCACATCCTAGAGCATCATGACGACTAAGAAGACGAGTCTGTGCGCAGTGCTGATGGATTTAAAGCCCGTCTGAATGATTATGAGTTTTGTTTTTTTGCTTCACACATTTAATGGCATTTTTTGAGCATTCAGACATACTCTTTTCAATACCACAGGACAAAAAACTGGATGTACAGTTTTGTCTGGTAAGGGTAAAGGAGTTTTGTGACACAGTTGAACGAGAGAGGAGCCAATACGAGGAAATCTAGGTGGCCACTGAACGCAGCGAGGCCGTTGCGAGTGCACGGAGAGGTTCAAGCGCAAGATCCGCGTGCACCACCACCAACTCCACGGCAGGGTTCTGGACGTATTTGCCAGACACAGAACAGATTTCACGACCACGAAAAAACTGACGTTTGGCTCCCTCCTTGACAAGCAGAAGTTTCGGGAATACCAGAAAACTTTCCCACATTCAGCCTTCTCCAGCTTAATGCAGAAGCACGGAACACTTTTCGATCTGCCTCGGCTAAGAACAGAACTGACTGCAATGTATGCAATGGATGACTTTGCAGGAAAATCTCCCACTGATCTCGACTCCATCAGCAGAAAAAGTGAGAGCGTGGGGCAGCTGCACACGTTTGTGTGTTTGGCGGGGACCATCCCCATGTCCACTGCTTCTGTCGAACGAACATTTTCAGCCCTAAATCTAACAAAACTTATGCCATACGACAGGGCAGGCTTGACTCAGCATCAGGTTTAATGATGATAGAAAAGGACTCCTTGATGGAACTGAAACGCACGGATAATCTGTACGACAGAGTAATTGAAATCATGAAGAAAGAAAGGAGGATGGATTTGGTGCACAAATAAATAGAAATTTTGGTGAGTAAATTGTGGTTATATTCCTAAATTATATAGAAATTTTATGAGGTTATTATTGATTCTTTTTATGTGTGTCGCAGCTGTAGCTGCAGTAAAGGTTTTGTGGCCAAAAAATAGTTATTGAGGGTTGGATTGATTAAGAGGGAGCACTAAGGAAGGCCTAGGTGTGAAATGCACAGCCCGCCACTGCATTTTTTAGACCAATTAAGTTTAAGTGGGTTATTTCCCGTGCCACAGTGGTTGGGAAATACTGAGATAAGTCAGTCAGTCAAACTTTATTAATAGAATTGTTGAAAATTCCCTGTTTTGCTACGTTATTGTAGCCAGACACCGGTGCTCTCTGCAGGCTGCTCTGCCGTCAGACAGCAGGTCAGTGAGAGCGGGGACTTCGGCAACACCCCTTGACTACTGTTGTGAGGGTGCCCCTGGTGGCGTAGTGCAGCGTGACTGCTGGCCAGACTGCCCGCTTTTTTTCAGCGATCCAATATCCAATATGTTAATATTAATACTAATCCATATATAAGGTGCATCGGAAACACTCCCTCTACAACAAGGGTCAGAGCAGACTCTATCTGCTCAGGAGGCTGAGGTCTTCTGGAGTGCGGGGGCCACTCCGCAAGACTTTTTATGACACAGTTGTAGCCTCAGCTATTTTTCATGGGGTGGTCTGCTGGGGCAGCAGCATCACTGCGGCCGACAGGAAGAGACTGGACAGGCTGATTAGGAGGGCAGGTTCTGTCCTAGGATGCTCCCTGGACTCAGTGGAGGTGGTGGTGGAGAGGAGGATGACAGCCAAGCTGTCATCGATGATGAAGAACCACTCCCTCTACAGGGCACAGAGATCACTGGAGAGCACCTTCAGCGATAGGTTCCTTCACCCAAGATGCGTGAAGGAACGCTATCGCAAGTCCTTCCTGCCCACGACTGTCAGACTGTATAACCAGCAGTCCTCCCAGCGGACCACTCAGAGAACTCAAAGAACTCACAGAACTCAAAGAACTCACAGAACTCAAAGAACAAAACTCTGTAACTCTGGCTGAACAATGTAATCTTCAGTCTGTAGTGTATATTTTTGATGTGTGTAAATATAACTGTACTTTCTGATAATATGAAATATGTTAGTATGTTTACAATATGTGAATATGTAAATTTCATATGTTGCAAATGTTAATATGTATGTATATTATTTAAGTATTTATGTTTGACCCCCCCCCCTGCCGCCACGATCGCACAAATTTCCCCACTGTGGGACAATAAAGGTTTATTATAATTATTATTATTATTATCATTATAAGGCACACTACGGGTTTATGAGAAAATTATAGGCTTTTAGGTGTGCCTTATAGTGCAGAAAACACTGTATATTTACCTCTGCAGTTGACAGGTGAGTTGGAGCTGGAGGTGTTGTGACTGAAATCTGCCGACCCTGGGCGACATCCTATGTTGCCATGGTGACCAAACACAGAGTCAGAGGCGTTGTGTCGAGAGTCTTCATCAATCACACCTGAGATTTTTAATGCAGCATCATAAACACACTCTCTTTGTGAACACAATCCGGTGAGACGGCAACTGGTCTTACCTCTGGTCCTGCGGCCCAGGCCTTGACCCAGTTTGGAGCTGGAGTTGTTCATCTGGACTAGCGGGGAGGAAAGGTGGCTCAGAGTGGAACTCAGGGCTTTAGGACTCAGACCTGGAAGTGGAAATGAAGAGGGGTTACTTTGCCAAAGTCAAAACAACATAAACACAAGCAACCCAGATCACACAAGATGTCCTACACACTCAAAACGTACAGTGTTCATTAAACGATGGGGACAATCTGATGTATTTATTTATTTTTTCGGATATGTTAATTTAGCAGACTTCACACCTTCATCACATTTACAACAACAACATCTGAAAAATAAAGGGCTGATGGGTGGAAGCCAATAGGCTTGTGAAATTCCCATCCACCAGAATCAACAAATATCTCTCTCATTACAACATGTTGTCAGCCAAATCAGACATTAAATGTTTTCAACTAGTTCATATATCGAATTTTGACAGACATTCATACCCTTATTCACTTCAAGATGTTAGCCTTTGTCCCAGATGTAACCTACAGCATAAACATGTTTACATTCTTCCTAGGAACAGCAAGGTTTGTTAACATCATGGATATTCAAAACAAGAAGTTGACCTTGCCAGTGTTCTCCACAAGAATATAAAGATCATACTAAGCTCTTTCAGCGGACAGACAGTGTTCATCCAAGAATTAACCAGCTTGTTACAGACACTTTAACAGTTTTGCATCCTATTATATTGTCAACAGATATCAACATGCTCTTTAAAGTCTCAAACTAACCCTCCAAACAGAAATCCATGCTTTTTTGTTCATTAATCCATGTTTCTGACATTGATGATGTTGAATGGTTTTTCAACTGTTCTTTGGAATTCTTGATGTGTCCCAAAAATTGGTGTAGATCTCCCACTATTAAAGTGATTCTGTTGTACTGATCTTTGGTATAATAACAACTATTATCCATCTTAATTGCTCTTATCTCACCAACTCCACTGCACTCCTGATCATCATTGTTTTCATCTGCTCGAGAGAAAGCCCCTTTGTTTTGAAGATACTGCAGTTGTTCGTTCAGGCGTTGTCAATCAGTCCAGTCTTCTTTAGCTGTCGAGCTTTTTTAGTGATATCAGCATTCTTCTTAGTGAGATTCTCATAAATGTAGACATTTTTTCCTTTCAGTTTGAAGCCTTATTTCAGAAGACCTATTTTGTGTTTACAATTCTGGAATTTTATCAGCACTGCAGGTGGTCTCTTACCTCCAGATGGTAGTGGATAACATGTCTCAGTCTGGTCTGGATCTAGATCCCTCAGTTGAGAAATCACTTGTTGCTCCATAGTCAGTGCTGTATCAGTTGCCTTTCCTCTGGCCACAGCATGTGTGTAATTCCTCGGCTTAATTTTGATGTCGGTGATGATCACATCATTTATACAAATGTTTTGTTCCAATTCATCAATTCTTTGTTGTCCTTGTTCTAGGACAAACATTTTTCGTTCTTTTTCATCAGTGTCTTTCTGGATTCTCTTCATCTCATCCTTCATTTTTTCCATTCGGTTTCAGCTTTTCTTCCAGCTATTTGTCAGTCACTCCTGAACTTATTAAAGTCGCTCTTAAACTCATCCATAGAAGAGACTATCCGGTCTAGAGCTTCTGTCATATTTTTATTAGTGCTGTCAGGCGATTAAAAAATTAATCTAATTAATTACAGGATTTGTAATTAATTAATCTAATTAATCGCATTTTTAATCCCATACCTGCTAAAGGCCCCCAAATAAAGAATTTGAATTCTAAGACATTACAAAATTGTAATGCATGACTAATCAATAGAATGCACCAAGAAGAGAAGATTTGAAATCTACATTTTATTGGTTAAGTGTGCTTTATGAATGAAATTCAAAAAAAAAAAGGCCAAGCACATCAGCAAACCAATTAGGCCAGGTGCATTTGTCAAAAATGCAATTCAAATACAGTTAAATAAAGTAAATAAAATTCAGAAATGAAATAAGGCTGAGTCTCAAATAGGCACATAAGCAGACTGTCAATCAAAATGAATACTATAACTATATATATAACTATACTATTATATTGAATCAATAGAGCAATTCAAAATGAATAGAGTAACATGACTCTAAATAAGGCAACTAAATAGCAAAATGCCAAGATGCATTTAAATGATAGGTTAGCCTGGAGCTACTTCGGTGATATGAAAATTCTTTTACAAAAGGTACAAATATGGATGGATTTATATAGCGCTTTTCTGGACACTCAAAGACGCTTTACATAGATCCATTATTCATTCACTCCTCATTCATACTTGGTGATGTTAAGCTACGTGTGTGGCCACAGCTGCCCTGGGGCAGACTGAGGGAGGCATCTACAACGCAGATTGGCAGCGCAGAATCACTGCGTTTTTGTTGATAGTCCCGTCTTTGTTTTTTTTATAAATGAACTTTCCGCCCAAAGGTCCGAGTGTGCTTGCCTCGCTCTCCTGTGTCGCGTCCATCTCTGTTGTCAGTCACCCTGCTTTTGACTAGTGGCGCAGGTACAAAGTGATGTCACTGCAGCCTAAAGGTCCCTCAATGGGCCAAAATTAAAATGCTTGCGCATTGACTTGCCACTCACGATTAATTGCGTTAATTTCTATAGCGTGTTAATTTGCAGTGTACTTAATTAATTTAATTAACGCGTTAAAAGTGACAGCCCTAATTTTTATTGTCGTACTCCTCCGATTTCCCTTCTCCTCTCATCATTTTGCAGGTAATCAGTGAGAGTCAGTCTGAGTATGAGTTAGACAGAAATAGGAAATCTCAAGGAAAACAATTTATATGGTTGCATATATCAGGCTGTGGGTAGCAAACTGTTAAAACACTAATAATCAAGACATGTTAACTCTAGTAAAGGGAAATCTCTCCTAGTAGGGAGCTGCAAGGCATGTTAAGCTGGGACTTAAACTTGCTAAGATAATTCAAATCTATTATGGGTCTGTAGTCCCAAAAGTCCACTACTGGCTGGTCTGACTCTGAGATTCATGAAACCTGAACCGTGTTTTTAAACAATGAACTCACAGGAGTGCTTCTGTTTCTTCCTGTGACCAGGACACTGACCACAGCTCTTTGGTTCATGATTTCATTGACTGGTGTGAGAGCTCATCCTTGACTATGAAGGCATGGAAAACCAAAGAACCTATAAGGGATTTTCTGGCAGACGCCTCCAAAAACCAATCCTTTTTTTATCCACTGAAATGTAAAATGGCTGTTGAAAATGTACAGCAAATTCAATATCTGAGTGAAATTACAGACAACAAATTTACCTTTGAAGCCAACACAGATCCAATTTCACCAGCAGTTCTGTTTTTAATTAATTGTATATATGTGTGATTACCGGTCATTTTGAAATAATGAAAATTTGATTCATGCTTTATGGAGTCTGCTTTAACTTCTGCTTTATCTGAAGTTTTAGTCTCTCACTTTAAAAATAAGCGCCTTCTAAACAGCAACGTTACAATATGCGGAAAAATCTTGTTTTTGCGTTTTCTGCAGGCTGTGAAACAAATTACCTATACGGAAGTTGTCTGTGAAAACCACACTTTAAATCCACTTTGCCTTCAGTCTTAATCAATGCTGTAACATTTGTATTGAACAGCTTCATCACTGTCAGTCGGGTATATTACCTTGTCCGTCTTCTCCACTGATGCTCTCATTGCTTCCTCCGGGGGTGCTGCTGCGATTAATACCCCAACTCCTGTCGGTCAACCCTGCAGACCAATCAGAATGCTGTAAAGTACCATTCTGGAGTTGTGTGTCACAGCATGACATAGAGACTTAAGTGGTGAAAAACAGAATGACCAGAAAGCAAAGCAAAACATGAGGTCATTGGTTCAGGCATGCTGGAAGCTTGCAAATCATTGTGATATCAGTAACTGCATCTAATTCTATTCGAACAGTCTGATCAGACACGTGTCATCGGGTTCAGACACCAGGGGTCACAGACATTTCAAAAGGATGCAGCTACCTCTGTAGGTCTCATAACACATCACAATTACTCATCTAAACATCTGCATCAAACACTAAAACCCTGAGACTCTGTTTCAGCATTAAAGCACTCTACGTTTTTAAATGTTGGTGGTAGAAAACTAGAAAAAAAAAGCACATGTGAAACACATAATCTAGTAGTCATCTCTTTAAACCAGGACAGTGATGACAGTGATAAATCTTCTACTTGTCAGTTTCTTATGCTAACAAAAAGAACATTTGGAATAAATAGTTCCAGAGACTTCTAGAGGATGGTCCACTGCAGACGTCCTCCAAAACAAAAACTTTTACAGTTTCCTTTACACAGACAAAAGACATGCTGAGGAGACCGTGGGTAGCCAGTGGTCGGTGCAGAGATGCCTGTCTGACACGCAGCAACAACAGGTTATTATTAACATGACTAGAGTTGCAGAAATCTAACTGAAAATGCTCTACTGACTCGTGTTCAACCAACAATATACAGCATAAGTGTCACAAAATGTTTCTGGACTGTACATTCAGAGAGCGTACACCATAGCAGATGTCAACAAAGTTAGTTTTTAAAACCACATTCAACCTGAGAAAACACAGAGAGGAAAAGGTTTCCTTTCTCAAAGTCAAACATCAGCAATAAAATGATGATTCAGGTGGAGAAGGACGATGTTCCTCAGTGACGTGTTCTTTCTCTGGTTTAAAGTGAAACCTAATAATAACCACATGAGAGGAGGATGCTATAGCACAGCGTGACACAGTGGGATTTTCCTCTTCCATCATCAGATCTGACCTGAATTAAAATATTTCTTAGTTTAGAAGGGTGTGATTAAGTCACTGAAACGTTTATCTGGATGTAACAACTATAATGGAGTGTATCAGTAGCAAGAGTGATTTGATACACAAAACATCAGTTACAACTACGCTAACACTCAATTACATTAGCATGTACAGTATAGGTGACTGCTTTTAAAAGATCTCTCTCTCTCTCTCTCTCTCTTTCTCTCTCTCTCTCTTTCTCTCTCTCTCTCTCTCTCTCTATCATGATATAGCAAAGTTTCTTTTAAAACAGACTGTTTTCCTGATGTTGCATCTTTATTACAATCTTTCAGTGCAGCTTAAAAATTGCTGACATTAGCATAAAACATTGGCGTTTAAAGCAGCGTCTGGCTGAAAAACCCTTCAGGCAGAGGATGGATAACCTCCGGGTTAAAGCAAAGTTGCTCTGTGCCATGTTAGCAGTAGAACGCTGGCTGTGAAACAACAGATCTACCACCTCACAGCTCAGAGACTGAAGAGATCTGCTTCTCGTACAGGAAGCAGGGCTCACAGACACAAACGCACCAGATTACAGACATCAGGCAGACTTCAAGGGAGGAGGCAGCTCACACACACACATACAGTATGTGTTACCAAGGTACTAATCAAAAACTCTTCAAGGGCTGGCACATGTAGCAGACAAGCCTGGCATGCTACGAAACATGAAGTCACACTCACACACACATGAACCTCTGCACACACTACTTACTAGTGATACTGGCTGGCTCTCAACAGCAATGCACACCTGTTACTGTGTCTTTATGTCTTTAGGAGATCTGTGCATTTTGTGCCTGTGCGATTTTGTGTCAGTACTGAGATCTGATGATTAGTGTTGATGGAGAATGTAGACATCTTAATAAGGATGATGATGTTTGGGAGAAACAAATGATGAAGGGCAGCTTTTAGAACACTCCATTGGCTGACATTGGTTGGCCAGCGTCGGCTTCAGCTGTGATGTCAGTGGAAGACCAGAATCGCAGTCGTCTGGTGAGAGAGAGGGAGGGACGAGAGGCAGAGGGAGAGCTGGGGGGGGGCTTGTCCTGACTTTTACTGCGACGGAAATAGAAGCGTTTTGGGATGGGAGGAGCTGAGATGGAAAGAATGGAGAAACACAGGAGGGAGAGATGGAGAAATATCAAGAAAATTATGAAACAATGACGATGAGTTAAATAAAGAACCTATCAAGAACCATTAAGGTGAAGAAGTCATTCAGTATGTGACTGACAGGATTGTAAAATGACAAATACCATGCAGAAAAAAAATCTTTCAATAAACCAAGAAAACCAAATTTTATTAACAGGTAACACTCATGCATTAGACTCAAATGATAACGATTAAAGTTCACTGCAGAGGAAGTGAGAACAGTGGAGACAACTCAGACGTGTTTTTGCAGAGAAGACATGTTCCTCCCCCAGTAACTGATTTCTATTCTTCTTTCAACTTATCTCCTAAGAGGACACAACGTCACCCGCATCTGTGGGATTGATTTTAAAAGCAGAGAGACAACCAGTAAAAAAAGATGAACCAGAGTAATAAAAGCATAAACACAGTTGGAGCCAAGCATTGGAACCCAGTGGTATCGCTATAACAGAACGGTGAACTGCAGTATCACGACAGGATGCTCATCTCTGGGGTCTCTGGGTGCAGCCACACGATGTCTGAACAGAGGAGTCATCTTGTCTCAGGGTCATAAAAATGTCTGAGATGAGTCACGTTTTAACCTTTGAACTCATACTCCACAATGTACAAGTCAGGTGATAAATTCTAAACAGAATGCCTCTCCACCACTATGAAGCACAGAGAAGGGTGAAATATGATTGTGTGGAGTGTATTCTGCTTACAGTGTTGACCAGCTGATGTGATCCTGAGACAGCAGATAACACAGTCCTGACCTGTTGGTAATGCCTGTGCCCGGTCTTAAATCCAGACAACATACGGGTCCATATAGGTTTCAAACCCATCTTCACTGGCAGAAAATATGTGGCCACTGACCTGCTGTATGAAGCAGTCAGAGAATAATGAACAACATTAATGAAGCATGTTTGTTTTCTGAGGAACGAGAAGTAAAATCAGATAAACTTAATCTCACTCTGAGGAAGCAAAAGTGACTATTGAATCACATAAACTTGGTCAAATGTTTGTGATTTTCCTCCTGCAAAATATTATTTCTCATGGTAACAATCACCTGGATCCTGAATCTAAATTCATGTGTCCATTCATGTGTCCATCTGATAGAATAAATTAATTTCTCTAGGATAATCTAACAACAATAATCTAATCTAATAATAATAATCTCCAATTTAAAGACTCACACCCTGGTGAACATTTGACATCAACTCTAGTGGTGTCTCCAGATTCATCAGCAGGATGGCTGCTTTAGCCCCTAATGCTGGGGGATCACTGCAGGTGACGTCATTCATTCATTCATCTTCTTGAAGACAAAATGACCATGATGATCTCGTGTTCTACCATACGTTAGAATCTAGCTCACAGGTTATCCTAGAGCCTTTCCCAACTACCTACTGTAATACTTGTGGATTCCATCCCCTCTGAATCATGGTGATTATCAGGCCTGTTAAACACAGGGAGGTGTCGTAAGCCCTTCTCGTCCTCCAGAGTTAAATAATAGAAATTATTCAAGTAGTCAGTGGAATTGCTTTTCAGTACATTGCCCTGTTGCTTTGGCACAGAAATATTTGTCTGTTGCTGCAAACCGATGGCAGCAATCTGGGAATACACTCTTATTGCTCACTTATTCTACAAGCCTGCTAGCATTCCATTCAGCTCTCCAGCTGCCCTAAGTGACTGATTGTATTTTTGTAAATCTGTAAATTCGACCATGAGAATTGACATTACAAACTCATAAGTTGTCTTACTACACAGTCATGATGTCTGGTCCCAGACATCATGACCAGCTTTTTTTAGAGGAGCTCTAGAAACCATAAAAAGTGATGCATTTTTGTCATATTTCAGTCTGTATAAAAACAGGAATTCTGGTGATAATAGAAACTTTCTCATTAGCTGTGAGCCTTATAGTGTCTGTAGTAAAACCAGCCGTTACTTTAGATATCACTTGACTCTATAGTCACAAGACTAAACCTTCGTGAGTAGTAAATACAGTACCTTGTGTAAGACTAAACTATTCATGATCTGCACATCTTGTTTCACAACAACAATAGCATTGCAACCGTAAAGTAATTTGTATGGTCTGTTTCAGGCATTCTTTTGTGTGAGGTTTCCATAGCTGGATAAATGTATACATACATAGAATAGTACAGTGACTAGTGAAGTCTGACAAGGAAGCACAAAAATACATTATGTGATGTTGGTAATTCAGCTACAGCAGCAGAGGCTGGTAAGTGTTGAATGGTGGCTGCAGAAAAAGAGGAATAGGACCTGCGGAGCCCGACAGTCAGTTGTTTTAGTGGTGATCACAGCCCCCTCCAGAAGAGTATGCAAGGTGGTGCAAATGATCCACATCATTCTTTTAGGCCCCGTCCACATGGTGCTGGGTCTTTTTGATAACGCAACTTTTTTGTTGCGCTTACGCCTTCCATTCACACGACAACACAGATATCCGCGACAAAAACGCAACTTTTAGAAAATGCTGGCCCAGGGCCAGCGTTTGGCGTGTGTTGCCGCGTGGATGCTGTATCCACAACTTTTTCTATCCAGGGGGCGTGTCCCTGCAACGAAAACCGCTGTGACGTTATGCATGTGACCCATTTCTACATGTACACACAGAGTGGACGGAGCTAAAACCGGCTATTTTCTGACGTATGACGCCTTGTTAAACATGCTGACAGTTGAATATTTGTTAGTCTATTTTTCTTTATGAGTGATAAAGTTATATAGTCATATAGTTATATAGTTATATAAGTATATATTTATTTATTCATTCTTTTATTCACTTTCCTCGCCTAAGACGCCGACGCCAGTTCTGGGTCAGACCAGGACGCTCTGCCTGCTGGTGGGAAAACTGTGATGGAGGTCGTCCTCCGGGAGGACGTGAATTTCCACACGTCCCGGTCCTCTCCTGTCTTTCTTTGAGTTGTTCTGCTTGTAAAGGTGTTGATCAACGCATTTATGTTGTTACCTATTTATGTGGAAATGTGTGGATGGAAATTTTTTTGAAAACGCTGTCGTGTGGACGCAAATATGCGGAGTGAAAAAAGTTGCATTTTCAAATACATCCGGCACGGTGTGCCTCAGTGTTATGGTTCTTGATTTGTGTTTGATATTCGATGAATATTCAGCTCTTCATAAAAACACTCTCAGGTCGCCCACAAGCACAAACCTAAGATTTACCCTCTGAGCTGTGGAGATGACTGTCACACATACATCTGATGAACTAGTGAACCTTTGACTGGATGAAAGTGCGTGTGTGTGTGTGTGTGTGTGTGTGCATGTGTGTGTGTGTGTGTGTGTGTGTGTGTGTGTGTGCGTTACCTCTGCTGATGGGTGGAAGTGTTGGACTCTGAGGCCCCAAGCTTGGCCTGGCGATGTGGTTGTTATGGTTACTGCGGGCATGACAGTTGTCCAGGGTGTCGCTTGCTGTCCGCTGGGGGAGTGGAGGTGGGGTTTCAGGGGGGAGGAGGGGAGGTGGGGCAGGCAGTGGGATGTCTGGGACGCTCTTGACTCGTTCTTTCTCTTTGGCTCCTTCCTTGTCTCGGTCGCTCCCTCGCTCCCTGCTGCTCTCCTTTCGGGGTTTGATCAATTTGGCTAAAGCTTTGGCTCCAGACCACTGACTCCTCCTGACAGCGCAAAACAAAACTGATATCATCAGCTTAAAGCAACTAAAGTGTTTTAAGCAGTTACTGCAGCAGTATGACGTTAAACACTGCTGACACATATTTCCAGTGTAAAAAAAAAGAAACGGGCTGACAAAAACATTACTTTTTAGGTGTGGGGTCGTAGAACTTGTACTGATCCATAATCTTCTCCTCTAGTTTTTCTTTTTGACGGCGAAGAGCATTCAGCTTATCACTGAAACAAAGACAGACATTATTGTAAGTAATTGTTCTATTTCTTTCTTCTTTGCATCAGTAGTTTATAAATTAGTGGTTGAAGCACAGCTTCTATGGAGCTGATTTAAAATGTAAATTCATTTTGATTACATTAATTTAAAAAAAATCCTATTCATATTATTTAACATTAATTATGAAGTAAAAGAAAATTATTATTTCCATTTTTGAAAACTTGATCTCAAGCCCAGTAAAATGCTGTGCAGTGTTGGTTTGGTTACATGTAGAGTTTCTGCTCCTGGTGATAAAGCTCTTTGCTCTCCATGCTCCTCTCCAACAGCGTGTGGTTCTGCTGACTAAGCAGGTTGATCTGACTCAGGAGGTGGTGGTTCTCCTCCTCCAGGTTCCCCTTCAACCGACTCAACAGCTAAACACACACAAACACACACACACACACACACACACACACACACACACACACACACACACACACACACACACACACACACACACACACACACATAAACATTCACAGGAGTGAAGTCAGGAGGTATCTGATGCAACAGATTGTTCTCCAAAGGTAAAATACTTTTATGTCAAACACAAAGCAATGTAATATTCATTCATGTAATAACTTGTCACCAGTAGCACACTCTTAAGTAAATATCGACACTGATAAGAAATGTGGCAGCCACCTCGCTGATGGTTTGAACTGTAAACCAGCATAACAACAGAGGCTACAGTGATACTAGACCAACAGGCAGTGTGTACCTCAGAGTGGTTGCTTAGTTTAGTCATGCTCAGATCCAGGCCCTGGTGCTGCTCCATTAGCGTATCGTATCGAGACATCCATCGGTTGACCTCCAGCTGGGTGGAGCTCAATGAGCTCTTGAGTTCGGTCATTCGCTGCTGGAGCCCCTCACTGTGCTCTGACTGCTGTGATTGGCTCTCAGTCAACCTAAAAGTGGAAAAAAGAAAAAGTGAGAAATAAGAGAAAAAGCCTCACCAACTAGTTTTATTTTACAACTGTATTCAAGAATCTTTCTGTTTTCAGTAACAGACGGGATAAAAAACATTACCTGTCCACTTCTGATTTTAGCTGCAGATTTTCCTGCTGTAGAAGCCGATTCTTCTTCACCTGCTGGTTTAGCTCTTCCTTCTCAACCTGGCCCCGCCCCGCCCGCTCCTCCCATTTCTCCTTCTCTTGCACCAAAACAAAATACCTGCAGACATACAGAAGAAAATGTTAAAAACAGATTCCATCCATTGGCCAGTTAAGCACTGGTAGTCTTGTCACCACGGGGCCCAGCTGACTGGCCCTCTGTAGAGAACAAACCTCCACAGTGATCAAACAGACACGTTCTGTTCAGCCTGACAAACCCATCCCCATATCCGTTCAAAGTTTTGTAGAAGTTAGTTGAGCAGATTTTGTGTACAAATGTTGAAATGTCTAATGTCCTTGTAATGGTAATAAAAGAAAAATAAATCTGGTATCTGCTGCATACTCCAGACCCACTCACAACTGAACTGATTACAGTGTATTTCCTGTTTCATGACGAATCCTGCAATCAAATTCAAAAATTGCATTGGAATCTCTGCAGTAGCTGTTATTTACTCCTGCTGGCAAGCAAACAAACAAACCAAATGGTGCAAATATGACCTTAGAATTATCTAATTATTATTTATCTGAAATGACTCAGGTCAAGCCTTGGGTCACTTAAAAAGAATTAAAAAAACACTGACTCCTCTGCTTTGGACAAGTCAGCGTTGCCCACTGCACGGTGGTTCAGTACAGATGATGTCAAAGCAAGGCAGTTCCAGATTCGAGTTAACATGTTCTCCCCGTATCTGCATGGGTTCTCTCTGGGTTCTCCGGCTTCCTCCCACCTCTACAAACTGTGCTTCAGGTGAATTGGCGTGTCTCAAATTGTCTGTAGGTGTGAGTGTGTGTGTGTGTGTGTTTGCCTATCTATATGTGGCTCCGCTGTGCACTGGTGTAGCACACAGAGTGTACCCTGTCTCACGCCCCCACTCAGCAGGGATAGGCTCCATCAACCCCGTGACAGCGGAAGGAGTGGTATAGAAAATGAATGAAAGAATGAAAAAGGGAAGACAGTGCATCGCATTGGTTAATGTCACTGATCAATACCCGTGATGTGCTGGCAACGGATCCGGAGTGTACCCCTTCTGTTGACCGTATCCAGCTGTGATAGGCTCCAGAAACACCTGTGACCCACAAAAACCAGCTGAAGACGAAACGATTACAGTCGTCTCATCTTCAAGAAAATGGATGGATGTATGATCAATAATATGGTCATAGACAGTCAAAGATGATATTACAGTTTTTTTCAGTCTCTTCCAAGCGTTTGTCCAAACAGTAGTCACATTTTCAAAACTCGAAACACCATTAGCACAGCATTGGTCTTTTGTGGCCATACCATTCACACACTTCATGTTCACACAGTATGCAGTCAGTGAACATATTACCACAATGCTTTCATTTTATTAACAGACAAGCTATACCTCCCAACAAAATTATGGATTGTTTTATAATTTACGAATGTTAACACACAACATCGCACAATAGCAACAACAATATTCCGAACCTTAAATACAGTACAAAAACCTCTGCTTCTGCAATGATATCAGTTCATTGCAGAAGCAGGGTGGTGGTGGCACAGTTCAAGAGCGCACAGTACAGCGTGTCGTCCAATGATCCGCCCTAAAAACACCCGGAGGTGAGCTGACAGTGGGAAGTGTCAGCTCATATCAGGAGCACTGCCGAGGCACCTTTGAGCAAGGCGCCGTCCCCCTTACAGGTTGCTCATTTGGGGCGTACCAGGAAGGAACTGCCCGCCACTCTACCTCCCTCTGCATGCGTACAGGCCCCATGTGAGTGTTTGTTTGTTCAGGGCCTGTACACACTAACATATGCATGGGATTGGATTGGATTTGACTGACTAGAGTGTGCTCTTAATTTCCCTTCGGGGATTACTAAAGTATATTAAATCTTAATTTTTTTTTTAGTCTTAAATATATAGCAGCTGATAAACAAATAATTGATTGATTGATTTTAATTATTATTAATCCCCAAAGGGAAATTAGTGTCACAGTCTAGTGTTAGTAATTCACACTTGCATATATTAGCGTGCACAGGCCCTGAACACACAAGCACACATGGGGCCTGTAGGCATGCAGGGGGAGGTAGAGTAGGGGGCAACTCCTTTATGATGCGTCCAAACGAGCAACTTGTAAGGGTGACGGCGCCTTGCTCAAGGGCGCCTCGGCAGTCCTCCGGAGGTGAGCTGACACCTCCCACTGTCAGCTCACACTCAGGGTATTTTTTGGCGGAAGCGGGAATCGAACCGCTGATCTGAGTCACTGCCGCCCCATTGACACACAGCTGATCATTGCCAAGGGTGGATCCGGCATACCAAGCAGTTCTATTCCAGGTGCATCACCTTGGATGATATCAGAGATTGTAGAGATTAGAGACAGTAATTTTGTGGTTTTTTACGTAACCCCCCCTTTTTTTTTCTTTCTCTGGTCGTTTTGGTGTTGTTGGGGTTTTTTTTGCTCAGAATGCTCCTGTGTGTTTCATGGATATTTTGTTCATCGTAAGCTTTTTCTGTTCTACCATATTGTAAACAGTATTTTTACTGTACCTTCTGTAATAAACTGTAAAGGAAAAAAACTGATTTGCTCTTTACTGGAATGCTTTTGAATGTGAACATTTGAATGTGGACATACAGTTCCCGACAAAGACATTTTGTGTACATTTTGCATGCAAATACCAGTAAAACTGAAACATAAAAGTCTATGCAAGTTTATAATGTCAACAATACCCAGTATTTTGAAACATGGTGCACTCTGACTGACTGCATGTACCTTATGAAGTGAAAACCAGCATTACTCTTTGACATAATAATTTCATTTTGAGTCGAATTTCCAGTGTTTTGGTAAAGTGTGTGTGCAGAGAAAGATGTGTTCTATTTTGACATGAAGAGTTAGTAAGTTATTTAACAAAATGTGTTTTTGACAAGAATATTATCCATTTGGTCAATTGTGCTTTTTAGGTGCGAGTCTGTGGTAAAAGTATAGAAAAAGTATTTTAAGTATGGGTAAGCGCTTGCTAGTGACTGGAAAAAACTGTAAAATAGAATTTAAGTATGAACTAGCTGAGATAGTTAACCGTGGCAACAGGAATGTTTGTATAAACCACATGTGTCAAACTCAAGGCCTCTGGGCCAAATGTGACCCACCACATCATTTTATGTGGCCTGGAAGAACATCAACTGTCAGAGTGTCTAAAAATAAGTAGGTCAAAAGTGTGCTTTTGACTAAAAACTATATTTCCCACAATGCAGTAATAAAACCTATTTTAACTCGTTTTGAACAAAGTTAATATCCTAACATGTGTCTGATGTTATTTTTCTTTTCTTGGATAGTTTTGTCCTTGATTGGTAGAGTTATGTGGGTTTCATAACCTGACAAATTAAAAGGATTTATGTTATAACAGAGAAACAGACAAATGTTTGAAACTTGAATAACTTGAGAGTTACTTAACATAAAGGAGTACAGAATTTTATTATATTTTACTATAAGGCGCACTGGACTATAAGGCGCACCCTCGATAATTTGTTTGTGTTATAATTTATTTCATATATAAGGCGCACCGGATTATAAGGCGCACACAGTAAAAATAAATAAAATTTATTTGATCGATAAACTGCAGCGGCTGTAGTTGTGTAATCCGTCCACTAGATAGAGCCGCGCTGCTCAGGCAGTCATGATTGCATTCATGACTTCCTGACTACCTTTGAATGGCCCCTATTGTTATGTCAATAAGCCATTCTGAGCCTCATCAAGGAAACCTGATCACTTAATCACTTTGCCAAGAAAGAAGTCAACACGCATATTAAAAAACCTGACATTAAAAACTGGTTAAATTCATTACGAGTGCAGTCAGTGCGAACAGAGCGGATTATTTCCTGATCTGAGATTCGAAGCAGATATTTGAGCTCCGACGTTCGTCTTCGTTTATTGATTAAATATTGTTTCAATCGAATGGTAGTCCTGTCGGAGGTGAGGTGCAGCTATTTGCTGCTGTGTGTCCTAACCAATTTTTTAACTAGTTTTTAATGTCAGGCTGCTAATTTACTGGCAAATATGACGCTGTTTTACTCCTAGAACTGACTTTAACGTCGGTGTCTCACCGCCGTGAATCTCACCGCATGTCGCTGCAGACAGAATACACAAGCCTGAATGCGCCCCTCCGCCGCCCGCCCAGAGTTATCAACTACATTTGTAAATCAATTGCAGCACACCCGTTGGCACCTTTGTCTAGCAGTGACTGCTCTTGAAATTTCAGAAAAGGCTGGAAGTTCAGCTTTGAGGGTCTTTCATTCACCTTTATGCCAGTTTCTCCGTGTGTTTCCACAGACTAATAGAATGGACCGTCACTAGATTCATCACTAGATGACAGCACAATGGCATTTTTAAGACCAATTAAGTTTGAAGTGGGTTATTTCCGATGCCAAATAGTTAGGAAATACTGAGATCAGTCAGTCAGTCAAACTTTATTAATAGAATTGTTGAAAGTTCCTTATGTTTTGCTACGTAATCACCAGTGCTCCTACATTCTGCTCTACCGTCTGAGAGCAGCTCAGTTAGAGCTGGGATTTCGGTGATGCCCCTTGACTACCGTTGTTAGGGGGCGTAGGCCCGAGGGCCTTGTGAGGGTGCTACTCTGGAGGCGGAGTGCGGCATGACTGCTGGCCAGACTACCAGCTTTTTTTCAGCGATCATGGTTTTAACCAATATTAATATGAATATTTATCCATATATAAGACGCACTAGATTATAAGGCACACTACAGGTTTATGAGAAAATTTTAGGCTTTTAGGTGTGCGTTATAGTGTGGAAAATACTGTAGTTCCATTTAATTTAAATTACATTGAGTTACATTTAGTTACATTTATTAGTTACATCTGGCCCTTTGAGAACAACTGTTTTGCTGATGTGGCCCTCAGTGAAAATGAGTTTGACACCCCTGTTGTAAACAGTCTCACCAAAGGTCTGCACTGTGACCCTGTCCATTAAACACCTTATCGAGCTTATCTACTAATTTTCCACATTGATAATTATTTAGTTGTTTATTGTGTTGGAGTCACACTATGGAGTATAAAACATGTATCTTTTAACTGTTAGTGGGCTTCACACATTATTCTCTTACTTGCTCTGCAGCATCCTGTGGTCACTCTCCAGTGCCCTCTGCTTGCCCTTCAGGGCAGTGTGCTGACTGATCAGTTGTTCGTATTCTTGCGCTTGCCTCTCGTGGACGCTCAGCAGTCGCTCGTGGTCACTGAGCACACTTTCTCTGCCCTGCCAAGCCTCGTCACGCTGCCTCTGCCATGACTCGACTTCCGTCTCCAAGGCGGTGACTTGGCCTTGCAGCACAGCATTCTGGGCCATGAGTGATGCAGTCTGGGAAGAGAGTGTGGAGTTCTCGACCTAAGACACAGAGACAGGTATTACATCTTAGTGGTCAAGAAAGGAATTTGAGAAGAAAAGATATTACTGTCCAGTGTGAGTCCAGGCCTCTTTCTGTTTACCTGTAGTTTTGCCGTTTGCGTGTGTAAGGCTGAGTTCTGCTCCTGGAGGGTGGTGGTGTGTCGTTGCACAGCCCCCATCTGGTTGTGAAGAGATTTGTTCTGGTTCTCCAGCTGTTTGAGCTGCTCCTTCAATAAACTGCTCTCTGTCTGCAAAGAGGCATTCTGGGGAATGCAATGACAACAAAATTCTCAACATGAGGTGAATTATGGGAGGAAAGAAAAATAATCCCAAAGGAATATTAAATCTGCCAAATACAGCTAACAAAAAGCAAAAAATTATAAATACATGAACTATTTATCAATCAGACACAAATTATAAGATACGATGCTCTTAAACTGTCAGATGCTTGATCAAGCTTTAAAACAGAAGCCTCTTACATTCTTTTCCACATCAATAAGGTGATCTTTGAGCCGCAGCAGTTCAGCAGTGGCTGATCCTTGACTCAAGTCACACCCGGAGCACTGATGGTGGTTGAGGTTTGCTTCTTCCTGCTTCTGATGACATAATGCAGACAACGTCTGACGAGCCTAGAGAAGAAACACACACCTCGATGATATTACCACTCTCTCTAAAATCACACCTCTTATAACACAGAGGTACTAGAACACCATCTTTCTGGGTCCACACCCACTCAAGACATTCATCCTGTTGGACTTTAATATCTTTTAGACTTCCAATCATGTTTAAATTAGTTTGGAGCCCTTCACTGACTTTGCAGACCTTTAAAGAATTACTTGTCAATACTAAAAATATATTTATTGACTACATGTAATAAATGTATATTTGGAAAGTCTATGTTTAATGTCCTGCTGATGTAATTTTCCACATTCCATTCACGACTAATACATTTCAATGCCCACATCAGACAGTTGGTCAAACAGAACCCTAAAACAATACTGTTGTGGATCTTTTTTATTTCCTAACCGTAGCTAGTTCCCCTCGGAGTGTAGCGTTGAGGGCATTGCTTTCCTCCACCTTCTTTTCCAGGCAGGAGATTTTCTCCTCTCTAATCTTCATTGTCTGCTGAACGGTTTCTTCCAGCCGAGACTCAAGCAGGCTGTACCGGCTGAAGAACACATGACACAAACACAATCACACACCCAACAAATCCTAGACTGGGTTCAAACCAGCAAAGTATGACGTTGGAGATCTACCTGCCCTCCAGCGTGTGCTCTTGCTGTAGAAGTTTCTCCCTGTTCAGTCCAATCTTCTCAAGTTCTTCATTCAGCTTCTCTAACTCGACGCTTTGCTGCTGAACGCTCAACTTCTCCAACACCAGATTCTACAGTCACAAGGATACGTAACAAATTATGAAACTCCAAACATACATGCAGCTTTCCACACAGCTTCTTGGATATTAGGCGTCTCCCAGAGGCCCATCTGACCCTTATGACCTGACAACCCAACCCAGAACCTGGACTGGTTTGAAAGAACATTATTTGTGATCACCAAGTCCAGGTCAGGTCCTGTTTTATTACTTTTAGGTTCATTTCACATTTTTTATCAACTTTGACAGAAACTCTTAACAGAAGTACAGTTCGTACTTATTGGTTTGTTACTTCCTAGTATGACATTATTTTTAAACTCTCACCTCTCTCAGAGTAGCAAGAGTCCTCTTATCAATAGTTGCCTGTTTTTGCAACTCCTTGTTCTCCTTTTCCAGTTCCTTTGCTTTCACTGTGACCTCCTTCAACCTATCCACTTCCTTACACAGAGTCGTACTCTCTTTCTCGACTGCTGAAAGTTGCTTGACCTTCTCCTCTAGCTCCATCTCTTTACTCTCCAGCAGAGTTCTGATCCTCCAGCCCTCCTTCTCCAAGTGCTTTCTGCCCTTCTCTAACTGCTCCAGATCCAGTTGGAGCTTCTTCCTCTCCTTGTCTGTTTCTTCCCACCTTCTTTGCTCCTCCTTCAGTTTTTCCACTTTCCTCCTTAGTTCTTCTTCTCTTGCCAGCATCTCCTTTCTCTCTCTCTCTGCCTCTTCCCTTTCCCCTTTGCTCCTCTTTACTTCTTCCTCTAGGCAATTTTTCTCCTGGTTCAGAGCTGCTGTGTTCAGCTCAATCCTCTCCACCTTCTTCCTCTCTTCTTGTGCTTCTTCTCTAGCCTCCTCCAGTTTCATCCTCAGAACTTGTGTCTTTCTTTGTGTCTCTTTATGTTCCTCCTGTAGTGTGGCCAGGCGACTGGATGAGGAGCGCAAGCTTTCCAAAGAGCAGCGCAGGTCCAAGTTCTCCTTTGACAGCAGGCTACACTCCAGCTCATGCTTTCCCAGTCGCTTCAGCTCCCGCTCGGCCTCCTCGGCCTCCCGCTTCAGCCTATGGATCTCCTGCTCCAAGGAGGACACCTGCTTTTCTAGAGCCTCTGATTGGTCACTGCATGCACGAAAGGAGGCCACCTGGAACATAAAGGAGGTGACTTTTCATTAATTTTTCTTCTCTTAACTTAATAAAACATCATGCCCAAACTTCACATGCAATCGTAATTATATTTATGACCTCTCTGTTCAGGGCATCCCGGCTCCTCTCCAGCCTTGCAGACTCTCTCTCCGCCTCTTCACACCTCCCTGCCCTCTCCCTCAGCCTCTTCGCCTCCTCATTGGCCAGTTTGAGTTGGGTTTCTAAGCTGGCCAATCGAGAACTGCTGTCAGTGATATTCTGGTGCAGCAGACGGTTTTCAGATTCCACTTCTCGGACCCTCGCCTCGTTGTGAGACTGCGCTCGCTCCTGAAGGGATGCCACTGCATCAGAGAGATGCTGCTTCTCACTCTTCAACTCTGAGATCTGATGGGACAGAAGAAACACACTGCATTAACAAGAGTAACACTTTTAAGTGTTTTACCTCATGTCATGTTAGCTACCTGTCTGTCTTTCTCTGCATTCAGAGTGTGCATTTCTCTCTCCAGACTCTGTTTTTCCTTCAATATCTCCTCTCCCAGAGCCTCCATATCCTGATTGGTCATTTTCTCCTGATCCAGTAAACCCTGAAGACGCTCCAACTAACAAACACACATGTACACAATAAATTTGCAAGCAATACACACTTCTTAATTCAATACTGCTGGAGAATTTCTGAAAAAAGTGATTCTTAAACACCAGAGTTAAGGAAATTCAGGTCTTCTACCTTTTTGCTTAGACTTTGATTCTCCCTGTCCAGCTCTTGGGTGTGAAGCTGCTGCTTCTCCAGGAAGTGGTTCGCCTCTTTAAGTCTTTCTATAGAGGACTGAAGCTCCTGATTCTCCTTCTCCAGCTTCAGCACACGGCTGGAAACACACTCATTCAGCTCATGGACTAGTGACTTACGACCTGCAGCAAAGATAAAACAAAGTACTTCAGCACGGACGAAAAATACTCATGAACAATGAACACGTTTGTGGAGAGCATCACATGAAGAATGTGTGTGGCTCACTCTCGGTGTTAGTGTTGTCGTGGTTTTTGGTCAGCTGTTCCAGCTCCCAGCCGAGATGAGCTGACTCGTTCATGCTCTGCTTCTGTCCTATCTCCAGCAGCATGTTCTCCTCCACCAACTCCTCCAACCGGCGACGTTCAGTGTCCCTCTCCTGCACAAAACACAGTTTGTGTAGTGAGTTTTGTGTAGTGATGTGGATGTATGTTCACAAAATACACATGACCAAACCTTTAATGAAGTAAGTCACTAATCAGGAGTCATTCATACATTAGAGGGCAGTAGTGAGCAAAAATGCATAACAGACAGATTTGGATTTTCCTGTCGGAAGGTGTTTAACATAGCACATACACTTTCATTTCTAATGTTATTGATTATTCATAGAGTGATACCATTTCCAAGTCGTGTATTTTGGCTCGTAGCAGCAGGTTGTCTTTCTCCAGCGTGTGCAGTTTATCACAGCGGCCCCTGGAAGCCGACAGCTGCTCCTCAAGCAGCACCTTTGTTTCCACCAGAGTTAAGTTGTCCTCACGAAGCTCCTGAAGGAACACACACACACACACACACACACACACACACACACACACACACACACACACACACACACACACACACACACAGACAGACAGACAGACAGACAGACAGACAGACAGACAGACAGACAGACAGACAGACAGACAGACACAAACACACACACACACACACACACACACACACACACACACACACACACACACACACACACACACACACACACACACACACACACACACACACACACACACAGGCTAAGTAAACTGCCAGCACAGGTGCTGGTATAGTAAGTCCAGTGGGTCCATGTGTGTGTAAGACCATTCCAAACCAAACCAGCAGTGGATGTGTTTGAATTTCATGGCATCTAAAGGTGTAAAAATGTGGGAGACCATTTCTGAACCAGTGTTCAGTTTGTCCATTCTGGGCTATCATACAATCATGTTTTTGAAACATCATGACACGACTGGAGCCTCCTTCCTTCCTTTGTACATTTAAAAGGCTCATTCTAAGGTAAGCAGGGCGGTTATAATTTAAAGTGATTATACAGAAATGAAAACAATATTCTGAATGTTATACTCCTTGGACAACATGTTCCCTAAACCCTACATGCAACTCACCTTTTACCTTAAAGAGAACTTCGAGGAGAAAGAAAGTTCAAGATAGAAGTATTTTAACTTTTACATTCTCATAAATAACATACTCATTTTTATTTAATAGTTTAATTGCATAATAATAATAATAATAATAATAATAATAATAATAATAATAATAATAATAACTTCATAATGAATGAATTTATACCAAGTTATAATAATTACTACATCAGACTCTACAATGTGCTACAGACATAAAATGAAAGTAAACCATTAAATAAAAAAGAGTGTTCTTTATGAGAATGGAAAAGCTATAATACTTCTTCTTTTCCTTTTGGCTTTTCCCTTCAGGGGTCGCCACAGCGAATCAATTTCCTCCATCTAGCCCTGTCCTTTGAATCCTCTTCTCTCGCACCAACTACCTTCATGTATTCTCTCATTACATCCACAAACCTCCTCTTTGGTCTTCCTCTAGGCCTCCTGCCTGGCAGTTCAAAACTCAGCATCCTTCTACCAATATATTCACTATCTCTCCTCTGGACATGTCCAAACCATCTCAGTCTGGCCTCTCTGACTTTATCTCCAAAACCTCTAACATGTCCCAGAGAGAACCTCAGCATCTTCATCTCTGCTACCTCCAGCTCTGTCTCCTGTCTTTTCTTCAGTGACACTGTCTCTAGACCAAACAACATTGCTGGTCTCACCACAATTTTGTACACCTTTCCTTTCATTTTTGCTGAAACTCTTCTATCATACATCACACATCACACCTGACACTTTCTTCAACCCGTTCCATCCTGCCTATACACGCTTCTTCACCTCTTTTCCACACTCTCCATTGCTCTGGACTGTTGAACCTAAGTAATTAAAATCCTCCACCTTCTTGATCTCTTCTCCCTGTAACCTCACTCTTCCACTTGGGTCCCTCTAATTCACACACATGTATTCTATCTTACTGCGGCTAACCTTCATTCCTCTCCTTTCCAGGACAAACCTCCACCTCTCTAGCTTCTCCTCCACCTGTTCCCTGCTCTCACTACAGATCACAATGTCATCTGCAAACATCATAGTCCATGGAGATTCCTGTCTAACCTCGTCTGTCAGCCTGTCCATCACCATAGCGAACAAGAAGGGGCTCAGAGCTGATCCCTGATGCAGTCCCACCTCCACCTTGAACTCCTCTGCCACACCTACAGCACACCTCACCTGCTTAAATTCTCTTCAAGGTGAAAGGTGAGTTGCATGTAGGATTTAGGGAACATGTTGTCATAGGAGTGCAACATTCATAATAATAACTTGGTAATGAGCGGATTCATTGGCCAATCACCACACATATAACATATAAAGAAATGATTTTTGAATTTTGAAATGAGTTTTGAATTGTTGAACTGAGAATTTGAGACATAAATACTGATAAATCAGACCTAATTATATGAAATAAACACAGATCACCAGAGTAACAAAAAGAACACGTTATCACAGCAGAGTCTCTGGCCTCTTGCCTGTACGGGGGAATGATGAGACTTATAGTAGATTAACAGCTATGAACCGCTGGCTTGCGCGCTACTGTAGGGAACAAGGTTTAGGCCTCTGAGATAACTGGCCTTCCTTCTGGGGCCGCCCCAAGCTGCTGAGAGCTGACGACCTGCAGCCTACTGTGGCAGGCGCAGCTCTTTTGTCAAGGAATATAGACATGGTCTTACAGCATGTTTAACACTAGCCATACAGCGCTCGGGCTGCAGGTGATTAGAAAACCTGCTAGGGTAGTTGTTGATGTGGTTGTGGAGTCTAGACTAGTAAACCATCAGACTGATGGAATAGTTAGTAACATTGAGACTGTCTCCTTCCCTCAGATTTTTAATATAAAAATGTACATTAAGGACGAGAATCTTACTTCTGCTCCTATCACCAGTGACAAGGTACTTTTCAGTGAAACACCTTATACAAGACTCAATACCTGAAAGTATCCCAGTTATTTTATCACATCGTGTTTATAGGTCAGTACCTTCCAGATTCATTGAGACGTGGCATTTGATTAAGATTAATACATCCTCAGCTGTTAAACCGTTTAACAATAATGTCAGTGATACTACCACATTTCAATTTGGCCTTTTAAATATTAGATCATTGTCATCTAAGGCCTTGCTTGTGAACGATTTAATTCTTCAGTATGGCTTGGATATGATTGCTTTATGCGAAACATGGCTAAAACCAAATGTCCTCTTACCATTAAATGAAGCTTCACCACGTGATTTTACATATGCTCATGCCACAAGGGCTGATAAACAGGGTGGAGGTATTGCTTTAGTTTACAAATCTATTCTGAACCTGACTTCTAATTTAGATATTCATTTTACCTCTTTTGAGGCTCTTGTTCTAAAACCATCGCCTACAGCTGTAAACAGCAGGCTTTATCTTGTAGTAATATATAGATCGCCTGGTCCCTATTCTTTATTCTTAGAAGAATTTGGTGAATTCATTTCAGATCTAATGACTCAATCTGATGAGGTTATAATGACTGGTGATTTTAACATTCATTTAAATAAGGCTAGTGATCCTTTGTGTAAAGCTTTCTTAACCCTCTTTGACATGTTAGGTTTCACTCAATGGGTACATGAAGCAACTCATTCCAGTGGTAATACCCTATATCTGATTCTATCGCGTGATATAAATGTTACTGCTGTGACTGTCTCTCCTCTTACGTCAGTGATATCTGACCATTTTCTTATTACTTCTAAAGCAGGCTTTATTTGTCAAGATAGCACTACTCCTGATGTAGTCACTACTTGCCATATCGGCTTGTCAACGTTATCTAAACTTAGTGAGCTTCTACCTGAGGTATTGACTCCTTTTACTGTAGCAACAGGATCAATCAAAAACTACATTAGTGACCTAAACTCAGCTCTTTCTAGTCTGTTGGACTCAGTTGCACGTCCAAAAACTAAAACCATAGGGGTGCGCAGGTCTACACCATGGTTTAATGAGGAGACACGCGCTCTCAGACGGGCCTGTAGGAGTTTAGAGCGCAGATGGCGTAAATCAAAATCTAAATTAAGCTATATCTCTTGGCATGAGTGTGTCTTAAACTACAAGCGTGCTCTGTCGACCGCTAAAGCTGCCCATTTCTCCAGATTAATAAGCAAAAAAAACCACAATCCTCGATTTTTTGTTTAATACCGTAGCCAGATTGACCCAGAAACAGCCAACAGCAAGCAGCTTGTTATTTACAGTTAATAATTTTCAAGATTTCTTCTGCTGTAAAATCGATAACATTAGACATAAGATTACTTCTTCAGCTTCACCTGGATCAAAATTTGATGTGGTTCCTTCTCTGGGTGTTAAAACCCAATTAGTCTCTTTAATACACTTTGAGACCATCTCTCTGGAAGGATTATCGAAGTTGGTCTCAACCTCTAAACCTACTACAAGCCTCTTAGACACTCTCCCAGCTAAACTTGTTAAAGAAATACGGCCATTGCTGGGCCCTACTATGTAAAATTTAGTTAATCCTTCTCTTGCAACTGGTGTTGTTCCCATTAGCTTTAAGTTGGCCGTAGTTAAACCTCTGCTTTAAAAGGCACATCTTGACCAAGAGTCTAAATAATTATAGACCAGTTCCTAACCTAAAGGGTAGTATCTCAACAGCTCTTATAGATTAATTATCATTAAGAGGTCTTTTCGAACCATTCCTATCAGCTTTTCGGGCCTGCCATTCCACTGAAACAGCACTTACCAAAAATGCAAATGATCTCCTATTAAATATGTAATCTGATGCCGCTTCTGTTCTCTTACTTTTGGATCTTAGTGCAGCGTTTAACACTATAGATCACTGTATACTCCTTGACCGACTGGAGAGACAGGTTTGTGTCTGTAAGTTAGCTCTTGCTTGGTTAAAATCTTATCTATCTGATAGGACACAATATGTCTCCTACAATAATAAAACTTCTGCCTTCTTCGAAGTCAAATATGGCGTACCTCAGGGGTCTGTACTTGGTCCTCTGTTATTCTCCCTGTATGTTGCACCTCTTGGTCAAATTAAACGCAGCTTTGGTATAAGTTTCCATTGTTATGCTGATGACACACAACTCTACATGCCCATAAAAGCAGATGATTTATCTGAATTAATTAAACTAGAGGCCTGTCTTTCTGCCGTGAATAGTTGGATGTCCAGTAATTTCTTGCTACTAAACCCAGACAAAACAGAGATGTTAATCTTTGGCCCTACCCGACATAGAAACCAATTTTAACAACTAACAATATCTGTAGATAGCTGTTTAATAACCAAAAGTTCAACAGTCAAGAATCTTGGAGTAACGTTAGATTTAAATCTCTCCTTTGACCACCATATTAAAGAGGTGACAAAGATCACCTTCTTTCATCTACGGAATATCTCCAAAATTAGGTCCTCTCTAGCTATGGCTGATGCAGAAATTTTAATTCATCCCTTTGTGTCCTCTAGACTTGACTATTGTAATGTTCTTTTTCTCGGGGTTGCCTCAGTCTAGTACTAGGGGCATTCAGATGGTTCAGAACACAGAAGCAAGAATATTAACTAAAACTAGGAAATTTGATCATATCACCCCAGTATTAGCTGCATTACACTGGCTCCCGATTCATGTTAGATCCGATTTTAAGGTACTTTTACTCTCTCATAATACAGGTCTCTTGTGTGTTCCTAGACTTATAAAGAAGTCAACTAGCCAGAAGACCTTCTCCTATCGTGCCCCTTTCCTGTGGAACAATCCCCCTATAGGTATTAGACCATCTTGAATCCGAAGATACCTTTAAATCTAGACTCAAAACGTATCTGTTCTACCTAACATATAAGTAATATCGGGGGTGGCAGTTTCAATGTTTAAATGTAGCCGCAAGAGGACACAAGCCAGTGTCTTATTGTGCCGGTCCCAAGCCCGGATAAATACAGAGGGTTGCGTCAGGAAGGGCATCCAGCGTAAAACTTTTGCCAAATCAAAGATGCGAATCAAACCTATGACTTCCATACCGGATCGGTCGAGGCCCGGGTTAACAACGACCGCCATCGGCGCTGTTGACCTACAGGGCGCCGGTGGAAATTGGATTACTGTTGGTCGAAGAAGGAGAGGAGGAAAGTGTGTTCGCTCGAAGAAAGAGAAGAGGAACACCAAGAGTATAGGACTAAGAGTAGGGACATTGAATGTTGGAACTATGACAGGAAAAGGTAGAGAGTTGGTTGACATGATGCAGAGAAGGAAGGTAGACATACTGTGTGTACAGGAGACCAGGTGGAAAGGTAGCAAGGCTAGAAGTTTAGGAGCAGGGTTCAAATTGTTCTATCATGGTATAGATGGGAAGAGAAATGGAGTAGGAGTTATCTTGAAGGAGGAGTTTGTTAGGAATGTCCTGGAGGTAAAAAGAGTGTCGGATAGAGTGATGAGTCTGAAGCTAGAAATAGAAGGTGTGATGTTCAATGTTGTTAGCGGGTATGCTCCACAGGTAGGATGTGAGCTGGAGGAGAAGGAGAAATTCTGGTCGGACTTTGATGAAGTGATGCAGAGCATGCCTAGAAGTGAGAGAGTTGTCATTGGAGCAGACTTCAATGGACATGTTGGTTTAGGAAACAGAGGTGATGAGGAGGTGATGGGCAGGTTTGGTATCCAGGAGAGGAACACAGAAGGACAGATGGTAGTTGACTTTGCAAAAAGGATGGAAATGGCTGTAGTGAATACTTTCTTCCAGAAGAGGCAGGAACATAAAGTGACCTATAAGAGTGGCGGTAGGAGCACACAGGTAGACTACATCTTGTGTAGACGGTGTAACCTGAAAGAGATCAGTGACTGCAAAGTAGTGGTAGGTGAGAGTGTAGCCAAACAGCATAGGATGGTGGTGTGTAGGATGACTCTGGTGGTGAGGAAGATCAAGAGGGCAAAGGCAGAGCAGAAGACGAAATGGTGGAAGCTGAAAAAGGAAGAGTGTTGCATGACTTTTAGGAAGGAGTTAAGACAGGCTCTGGGTGGTCAGGAGGTGCTTCCAGATGACTGGACAACTACAGCTAATGTGATCAGGGAGACAGGTAAGAGAGTATTTGGTGTGTCATCTGGAAGGAAAGTAGATAAGGAGACTTGGTGGTGGAATGAGGAGGTACAGGAGTGTATACAGAGAAAGAGGTTAGCTAAGAAGAAGTGGGACACTGAGAGGACTGAGGAGAGTAGACAGGAGTACAGGGAGATGCAGCGTAAGGTGAAGGTAGAGGTAGCAAAGGCCAAACAAGAAGCTTATGATAACTTGTATGCTAGGTTGGACAGTAAGGAGGGAGAGACTGATCATAACCGGTTGGCAAGACAGAGAGATAGAGATGGGAAGGACGTGCTGCAGGTTATGGTGATTAAGGATAGGGATGGAAGTCTATTGACAGGTGCCAGTAGTGTGATGGGAAGATGGAAAGAGTACTTTGAAGAGTTGATGAACGTGGAAAATGAGAGAGAACAAAGACTAGAAGAGGTGACTGTTGTGGACCAGGATGTAGCAAAGATGAGTCAGGATGAAGTGAGGAGGGCATTGAAGAGGATGAAGAGTGGAAAGGCAGTCCGCCCTGATGATATACCTGTAGAGGTATGGAAGTGTCTACGAGAGGTGGCAGTAGAGTTTCTGACTGGGTTGTTCAACAGGATCTTAGATAGTGAGAAGATGCCTGAGTAATGGAGGAGAACTGTGCTGGTGCCCATTTTTAAGAACAAGGGAGATGTGCAGAGTTGTGGCAACTACATAAAGCTGATGAGCCATACAATGAAGTTATGGGAGAGAGTAGTGGAAGCTAGACTAAGGGCAGAAGTGAACATTTGTGAGCAGCAGTATGGTTTCATGCCAAAAAAGAGTACTACAGATGCAGTATTTGCTTTGAGGATGTTGATAGAGAAGTACAGAGAAGGCCAGAGGGAGCTGCATTGTGTTTTTGTAGATATGGAGAAAGCTTATGACAGGGTGCCCAGAGAGGAACTGTGGTATTGTATGAGGAAGTCTGGAGTGGCAGAGAAGTATGTTAGAGCAGTGCAGGACATGTATGAGGACTGTAAGACAGTGGTGAGGTGTGCTGTAGGTGTGACAGAGGAGTTCAAGGTGGAGGTGGGATCAGCTCTGAGCCCCTTCTTGTTCGCTATGGTGATGGACAGGCTGACAGACGAGGTTAGACAGGCAGATGACATTGTGATCTGTAGTGAGAGCAGGGAACAGGTGGAGGAGAAGCTAGAGAGGTGGAGGTTTGTCCTGGAAAGGAGAGGAATGAAGGTTAGCCGCAGTAAGACAGAGTACATGTGTGTGAATGAGAGGGACCCAAGCGGAAGAGTGAGGTTACAGGGAGAAGAGATCAATAAGGTGGAGGATTTTAATTACTTAGGCTCAACAGTCCAGAGCAATGGAGAGTGTGGAAAAGAGGTGAAGAAGCGTGTACAGGCAGGATGGAACGGGTGGAGGAAAGTGTCAGGTGTGATGTGTGATAGAAGAGTTTCAGCTAAAATGAAAGGAAAGGTGTACAAAACTGGTGAGACCAGCAATGTTGTTTGGTCTAGAGACAGTGTCACTGAAGAAAAGACAGGAGACAGAGCTGGAGGTAGCAGAGATGAAGATGCTGAGGTTCTCTCTGGGAGTGACCAGGAAGGATAGGATCAGGAATGAGTACATCAGAGGGACAGCACATGTTAGAGGTTTTGGAGATAAAGTCAGAGAGGCCAGACTGGGATGGTTTGGACATGTCCAGAGGAGAGATAGTGAATATATTGGTAGAAGGATGCTGAGTTTTGAACTGCCAGGCAGTAGGCCTAGAGGAAGACCAAAGAGGAGGTTTATGGATGTAATGAGGGAAGACATGAAGGTAGTTGGTGTGAGAGAAGAGGATTCAAAGGACAGGGCTAGATGGAGGAAATTGATTCGCTGTGGCGACCCCTGAAGGGAAAAGCCGAAAGGTAAAGAAGAGTTTCAATGTTTAGGTTTAGCCAAGTCCTGTAGGATTTCTTAGTAAGGCCCATGCCTCCCATTAATCCTCTGCCATTCTGGTCCCTCTAGCACCACTCTCGCCCCTGTTCTCTCTCTCTCTCTCTCCCTCCTTCTCCTGTTCTCTCTCTCAGGCCTTTGTGTGGTGGATCATCGGCAATCGGCTACCTCTCTCCACTTCCGTGGCTGGCGATATCAAAAGCTGCACAATGGTCCTGTTTCACCATCCACTAGGGGAGTCTGGTTTCGTCTCATTTGGTTCTGCTGTGGTTTGGGGGTTTTGGCAGGGTAATCTTACGCTGTAACTTTTTTGAGAACAATGACTTAGGCACTGTTTGGTCTGTCCTCAGAGTAGTGGATCCTCAGCAATTGGTGACCTCTGTGTGCTTCATTGGCTGGTGGTGACTCGCTCCACTGGATGGATCAGCGTGCCTTTGTCATATATTTGTTATTGTTATTGTCATTGTTATTATTATCGAGTTGTTAATCTGTACATGCCATATCTATTGCTTCGTCTGTCCACTCCTGGAAGAGGGGTCCTTCCTCTGCAGTCTTCCTGAGGTTTCTCCCATCCATTTTTTCCCCTGTTAAAAGGGTCCGACGTGAGGGTCGTACTGCTCGCAGTGCACAAACGTCAGAGGGATATCGTCCATGTGCAGATTGTAAAGCCCTTTGAGTTAGATTCAACTTATATAGCACAGATTCATTGTTTGTGAATCTGGGCTATATAAGAATAAATAAACTTGAAAATTGAAACTTTACTTCACTTTCTTAAGAAGACTGGAACTAAACTCATTCACATCCTTCACATACTTCATATTTCTAAATAATGAATCTGTCACACAACAGTTTTGGTCTATGAGTTGTAGCAGTCATTATGAGACGTTTGTATCCATTGTGGTATGACGCTGCAGTTAGGTTTAGGGTTAGGGTTAGGGTTAGGGTGTGTGTGTACCTCCATTCTGGTCTTATAGAAGTGAACATCGTTGAGTTTCTCTTTACACCTGATCAGCTCCGTCTCTAGCCGCTCCACCCGAGCCGCCCGTTCCCTCAGAGAGTCAACCTCATCCCGGTACGCTCTGACCGAACGAGCCTCACATGACAGCGACTGGTTCTGCATCACACACACACACACACACACACACACACACACACACACACACACACACACACACACACACACACACGCACACACGCACACACACAGATGTAAGGATGACGATGGTAGACATGTCACAGCAGTAACTGACACAAAAGGAAAAATGTCATGGATTAGAAGTTACGTTTCCAAAAGAAAGCATATAACAAAACAATCCAACTGAATATGCGAAAAGCTATGTCAGCTTTTTAATTTAAAAAACAAATGTAAAGTAAAGATTTGCAGTGAGCATTTGGTTTGGTTTTATCTTGAATCCAGTAAAATTGTGATTATCTCCAATACTTTGATGTTACAGACAAAAAAAATCTGAATCAGGGTAACTGAATAGAAATTTCAAGAGACTTGGCCAACATGGGATGCATATGTCATCATCAGAGTCAGGTGTTTTGATCAAAGATTTCTAAAATTGTATTAACAGAACATGGAGAGAGGCTAAAAGAGAGCAGCTCTTTGCAGAGCTTCTGTTTCCCTGTCTTTGCCATCAGAAATGAGCTCGACTTAACTGGCCCATCACAAAAACAATCAAAGCAGGGAAACATGACCAGTGCAGAATCTTGTGTGGTGTGTCTCCGGACATTTGTCCACTGATTAGAGAACAGGCCTGTCTGGACGGCCTATTAGTGGGTCCTCACCTCTTGTTTGAGTCTTTGTAACTCCTGATCCAGACGCTCTGCTTCGTGCTTCGAGTCCATCAGCTGCTCTGTTTTTTCCTCTCTGCAAACAAACCTACATTTAGTGAAATCACACAGCAGCTCCGTCTTACTGATTGACTTCATTATATACAGGTACAATAATCTGAACAGTAACTCTACAAGGTGACTCCCAGTTACTGTAAGTAAAGCGGGGTGGTAGTTTATTTGGAAATAGAAGTATCCCTGTGTAATAACAGAATATCAGAATATGACATTCTAATGAGCAGTGTCGGCTGTTTAATGGCTTCCAGCTGCGGCTCGGTTCACCACAGCTGAGCCTTAAACTTGACACACGCAGAAAACTTCTGGACCACATGGGGACACTTTATCCTGTTGGTATTCCAATTACTTTCACATCTCACATTTCAGAGGATACAATATTTACTCTGGACAACACTACGAGAGCATGACCCTTTACCAAAGCAGCTAAGTTTCCTAATTTTATCACTGCAATACGAAAGATGTTTGTCTCTTGGCTAACAGACAGACTGAGAAACAAACTCCAGCAAAAACAGGACAAAAAAGGATCTGAACCATCATAGTTTCTGAAGCATCATCCAATCAAAGACTCACAGCTCTTGTCTGTATCTGCGGAGCTTGGCCTTCGTATCAGCGAGTTCCACAGACAGATGCTGCCTGTCCTCTTTGGTCAGCCCAGACACAATCAGATCACACCCGCCATTGTTCACTCTGACGCCTCTAGACCTCGGCCCACACTCTGGACTCATGCCCAGGTTCCGACACACTTCTTGTGTTTGCTGACTGGACAGGTAGTCTCTCTCCTGGGTCAGATCCATGATGACCTAGAAGCAGAAGTTCTTCATTTGATGGCAGTTTGCTACTGAACAGAGATACAGACACACGTGCGTACACTTTTACTACCTTAAACTCTGACTGTCGCTCCAATAGAAATACAGTGTTCAAGAAGAAAAAATGTAAAACATATGTTAAGTATATGAAATGTTGTTCTATTATTAATCAAATAGTAGTATTAACCCTGCAGCGGTTATTATGCAGTACGTCTTTGTACCTCACTGGCTTTGTCCCTCTGGTCAATCAGCTGCCGTAGCGACACAGCCATGCTGCGGGACAGTGGTTCTAGTTCATCATGCGTGAGCTCGGATCCTTCCTCCAGCCAGGACAGGTCAAGAACATTTAGCTGGTTATGAGTCACCTGAAATAGACACACACATACTAACATATTTATTTTAGGTAGTATTAAATGTAGATGGAACGTTTCACCATTATTACCTAGTAACTATTTTTCCTGTTTTTCTTTCTAGATTGTATTACTTCTGTAGATGTAAATATAAAACAAGCACGTTTCCTGTTTTGAAAAAAATCAAAATCAAAAATATTTTGGAGTTATACTCCAGAACCCAATCATGACCAACAGACTGATGGATGTCTGATGTATCAAATGCTGCTTTACCAAACAGCACATATCAAATTGCAACAAATCAATATATTGATCAAGTGGACAGAAAGAAAAATCTACGATGTAATTATGAGATAAATAAAGCCCCTATGACGCCTTTAAATGTCAAATGTTTTACTACTATCAGTGAAGAGCCGGTGGTGTTATGTCACTGGGGTCATGTCATCGCTGAATGAATACTCAGACTCAGACCATGGTCTGACCTCTTGGATGTGAGAGACAATGGCAGCTTGGGTCTCAATGTCAAGCAGCTTGATCTTCTCTATCATCTCCTCCTTACGCTCACACTGGGGAGGCAATCAACACAGCAAAAAGGTTGGTTGATTAAATAGTGGTTGTTAGTGCATCTCTATGTTTCATTACATAGCAAGACATTACATAGAAAGACATGTAGTTTGATGAAGAACCCAGTGTTTGTCATTTAGTTTTTAGTGTGTCAACAGTATTTTCATATTGTACTCCACCCCTCTCTTTCTATGTCTTTCCATTCATGGGTCCCACATAACCTTCCTCTTTAGTGGAACAAGTAGAACCAGTACAGGTAAGGCGACGACAGAAGGAAAGGGAGCGAAAGTAAAATGAAAGAGTGAGGCGGTGAGACAGAGCAGCTGTGGGCAAAAGAACCATAAGAAGGAGGCGAGAAAAAAAACATCTACCAGGTGGATTCAGAGCCATAGGAGGGTTGGAAATGAAAGCGCTGAATGAACAAAACACACAGACAAAGAAAGCACCTGTGGACCTACCTCCCACTCGACTTGCCCCTCCTCTTTGATTACAGGTAACCCAATTAACTCTTAACGCTCCATCTTTGGATAATCTCAAATCATCATAAGCGTGGATTTCAAAACTGTCCGATTTAGACTTGTTAAACTATTAAATATCAGTGTAAACCACTACCCACGACTTTTATTACACCATAATTCTAATGGTTACGACTGTATATAAACACTAAATGTTCGTATGTGTGCATTTTGACCCTGAGGTCCCGCCTTGTGCTTTACCAGCAGGCACAACTGTGCTCAGACATGCAAGTCTAAAAAGAAAAAGGTTTTCTGAGTGAAACGCAATACACTGTGTGTTTGTGTGTGTGTGTGTGTGTGTGTGAGTGCGTGCGTGCGTGCGTGTGTTACCTGGACAGCACAGCCAAGTATCAGCAACAAAAGTCTTTTAATATTCTCCATGCTCTTCGCTGCAAAAAGCATAATCAGAGACGTCCTTGATATTAGAGACGAGCGTTTTTTTAACATGACACTTGAAGTGGTGATCTCACGTACGATGGTGAGTAAGTCATGTCCACACTTCAGGCAGCATAACAATATAATGTGTTGCACAGTGAAGTCATTATGATAAGGATAACTACTTATAAAAATGGGGCCACCAAGACAAGGGACTCATGTAATGAATTAAATTCCTCCAAATGACGAGACCAGACTCTGTCCTTGTACTGAGGCGGCTTTCTTTACTGAATCAAAAAAAAGGGTTGTACATCTCCCAAAACAACTGAGTCTTCTTAGCTTGCCTGCTAACAACAACGATTCTTCTTCTACTGTTTTTTTTCTCTGCACCTTGTGCATCACTGAAATCAAACCGCCATAAACAAGTAATCAATTTAAATTTTTAGCTCCTAACTTATTCCCCTTTTCCTAATAAAAATACTATGAAATAAAATACATAAATATTCTTTTAACTAGATATTTAACATATATGATATGAACTGTCTGACATGAATTATTAACTTATGAATATCTATGTAGCAAATCACATCCTTCAAATAAAGTCACAACAATTCATGTATTGTGTGAGTTTTTAACAAAGGTTAAATACAGAAGTGATATAACTGTTTAGTTTCTATATCCATGAGTGTGAGTGTGTGTTACCTGATATGGGGTCCTTGGCAATGCAGAGGATGTTAGGAAGGGGCATGACTATTAACTGCTGTAAGGTCTCCTGTCATGGGGAAGAGGAGAAGGAGGTTAGTGGCTCAGACGGATGAAGAGCAGGTGGAGATAAGCTGCAGTGAATCATGGTTGCTGTGCACAAGGCCAGTTGGTGAAGAACGTAGCAGGATGCAACAAACAGTCCTTCAGAAGCTAGGTTTAATTTTAACAATTAAAAGGTGCATTAAACTTCAAGTGCCTAGTAGGTTAAATGATGTGTCACGTACATGAAACACTTCTGATCACCTCTCTCACTTCCCTCAATGTCCATCTAGATCTTCACCATCAGTTCTGATCACGTTCTGCTCTGAGTCGGACATTTGACATGTAGTCAGTGTGTCTGTTTCACTATTCTCTTACAGTTTGTTAACCAAGCCCTGAAGCTACATGTGAACTAGAAGAACAGTAGGATTGCCCATACCAAGATAAACACTGCAGAAAATGTCCTGAAGCTGATCCTGGATCTGCCCATGAACCAGAACCCTGGTAAGTATTGATTGCTCTCACAGCTGATTTTAGGTCATACTATTAATTCAAGAATAAAACCAGCGGTGTGTTCACTGTGCAATACGCTGTAGAAAGTCCAACGTCTGCTGACCCCAACTCGTGCCGATGTGTTTACTTGTGTGCGCGGGCCAACATCCAACAGGAAACACGTTGCTGCCTACAAAGACCGTGTGTTCATGTCAGTGTGTCGAATCAGGAAAGAAACAGCCCACTAGGGGCAAATTCTTTCCATTTTAGAACATCCTCTGTCTCCCAAAACACACCTGAACGTCCCGACAAGCCCAGAAAATATGATTAGAAAAATACAAAAATAAGTATTTTCAAATGACCAGATTCTCCAAAGCCTATATGAGTTATTACATTAAAAGACAGGAGGACAGGCGGGAATGTTGAAGTAAGGCAGGGTTTATGAACAAATATTTCATTACCCACACACATTATACCCTGCTTACTTGGGCATATTTTCAGTTGGAAAATTATTAATAATCACTTCTGAATAATTCCATCTTTAGACAGTAAACAATCCCTCTTTTAGATAGAAATTCACTCACGTCAGGAAAGATGCATGTCTGTTCTTGCAAAATAAAAAAGGAATAAATTGTTAAGTCTGTTTGCAGTCTCATTAAACACAAACACAATCACACACATAGACACACACAGACACAGACACAGACACACACAGACACACACACACACACACGAACACACACACACACACACACACACACACACACACACACACACACACACACACGAGTGAAATATGAGACTTGACTGACAAAAACTGTGTGTATGTTGTTGGTTTCTCTCTCTCTCTGCTGCTTGCCAACTGTTTGTCTGGTTCTAGTTTACGAACAAAAGTCTGACAAAGTTCTTTTAACTGTAATAACTCAGATTCAATCAGGGACAAACACATCAGGAGAGGCAGAGGAGCAGCGACTTCATCATAACACTCAATTTATCAAAGCTAGGACACATGACAGGAGAGCAAGGATACATGGGAGGAGACATCCTGATGACCCCTGGCTAAGAAGGGAAATGTGTTCATGTGTTTGTGTGTGTGTGTGTGTGTGTGTGTGTGTGTGTGTGTGTGTGTGTGTGTGTGTGTGTGTGTGTGTGTGTGTGTGTGTGTGTGTGTGTGTGTGTGTGTGTGTGTGAGTGTGTGCGTGCGTGTGTGGGGGGGTGTTCTGGGTGAAGGAAGCGACATCAGACAGGAGCTGGATGGAATAATACAATCAAACCTAAAGCTCTTCTTAATAAGGAGGGATAAAATTTGAGATGAGCTGCAATTTCTATGGTAAACAGGGATGAAAACACACACCCTGTGTGTCACACATTTGGTTACCATTACAAACGAAATAGATATGAGGCGCTAGTCTTCAGTGTCATCTACTCTAGAGGAAAATACCTGGTGAAAAAAACAGTATAACACACACACACACACACACACACACACACACACACACACACACACACACACACACACACACACACACACACACACACACACACACACACACACACACACACAGAGAGAGAGAGAGAGAGAGAGAGGGAGAGGAAGAGTTGCTTTTGAAGTTGGTAGTGTAATACCTGCAGATACTATTACAGTTGCTTGTAATGACTCCCAGTCTCTCTATTTTCTCTCTCTAACACACAAACACAAGCACACTCTCTTTCTCTCTCTCTCTCTCACACACACACACACACACACACACACACACACACACACACACACACACACACACACACACACACACACACACACACACTACAGTGTGAATAAAACATGTGATAGCTACCAGATGTCTTTAAGGCGCAGCAGGAATGCTGCATTAACAAGCCATCAGTCTGAAAGCTGAGACCTTTTTAAACAGTCTCATCAGGACACGATGAAGACGAGGTCAACGACAAGCAGCTGAACACTAAAAACTGTACTTAATCAAACAACCATAGAGATAAACACTTCCTGTGTGGCCGAACAAGACATCCACAGCGTGTTATTACCTCAGAGAAAACACCTTTATCCATTACAGTGCTTCAATGGCAGTCATTCAAAGCCCAACAGAACCATCTCAGACTGTTGCTACTATACTGGTGATAAATCTCACTATAAAGACTAGCCTTAGCTGTGAGCAGGTTGTATGTTGTAAAACTAGCCATCTATACCTGTATATACGTTGACAATTTATGTAATGGTTCAATTCTGAGAAAACAACAAACGTTCTTTGCGCACAGCTTTGACTTTTCATGGTTGAGTTATCAGTAGACGTTTAATATATGTCATTAAAATGAATCACCAGTGAATCATTTAGTGGAGTTGTTTCATTACTCTTACAACAACTGCATAAGTTCATGTAAGTTTCCTCTTGTCGTGTTTTCCTGTAGCTCTGTGTGTGTGTTGAACGTAATGACACCCCTGCTGTCGCAGCACACCATTAATTCAGTTACCCCTGTCTCAAGTATGTCAGTTCTCATCTGTATTTCCTGTCCTCCCTCTCTATTTTATTTCTGGGGAGGCAAAACTTGCAATTTATGTGACCAGGAAAAGGAAAATTGAAAATAATACCGTTCAAGAAGTAGCTACTGTTTTTTGCTGTAACATCAGATGTCGCTTAAAACTAGAATTTGGTTTCTATAAATTGACAAAAGACCTGAATAACTTTAGGAACATCTGGTGTTACAAAAATGTCCTATGCACTTTAGTTGATGACCACCTCACTTTTGCAAACTTCCTGTTATAATGCACTAATTTTTATATTGTATTTCCCTTTGTTTCTTGGTATTTAATGTTTTTGAGTGTTTAGTGTTTTTGAAATTTCATCTAATGAAAAATTGTAAAATGTTTTAAATGTTCTTTCTAAATGTTCTGAATGTTAAATGTGATTGGAGTTTTTTTTGCAAAAGATCTTCTGAGGCACTTAAATGCTTTCATCTAATGTAAAACTGCAAAATGTGTGAATGAAATTAAAGTGTTTTTGCAAAAAAAAAAAAAATCTCTCTCAGATAAATAAAGTATACTTCTTCTTCCTCTTCTTCTAAATGTTCTTAATGTTAAATGTGATTGGAGGTTTTTTTTGCAAAAGATCTTCTGAGGCACTTAAATGCTTTCATCTAATTTAAAACTGCAAAATGTTTGAATGAGATTAAAGTGTTTTTGCAAAAATCAAAAAAAATCTTCTTCTTCTTCTTCTTTCTTTCATCTTCTCCTGTGAGGAGTGCGTGAGGTGAGTAGAGACATTGCTGAGTAATTTTCAGTTTCTTTTATATCGTCACATTCTGTTTTTGAGTTTGTACTCTTTGTGTATTGTTAATTGTGTTTGTATTGCGTGTTTAACGTCGTTCATTTTCAGGTTTTATATCTTTTTAGCCGACCAGGTGTGTGCCGGTTGGCGGCCACTCGGACGCCGTCATGGCGGGTGTAGGGTTTGATTTCACTACGCTGACAAGGGACCACGAGATTAGAGTGGTGTACCATTTAGGCGTGGAGGAGGTAGCACTAGCGGTGGGTGAAGTTATCGGGTATAAAACCTGAAGTCTGCCGGCCGGATGAACAAGGCAATCGTCATGTTCGTGGCGAAGGTAGCACAGGCAAAGCTACTGGTGGAATGGGGGATAAACGTTGGCGGACTGTTTGTACCCGTTTTTCCGTTGTCGCAACCAGCGACTACGATCACACTGTCGAACGTCCCCTGTTTCATCAGTGATAACTTCCTGGTTAGAAAACTCTCTCGACACGGAAAAGTTGTGTCGCCAATTACCAGAATCACGATGGGGTGTAAGTCCCCGCATCTGGGGCATCTCATTTGTTACCGCCGACAGGTATCCATAATCCTGAACAACAGGACGGAAGAATTTGACCACCGTTATGTTGTTAGAGTGGACGGCTATGACTACCCGTGGTGGAAAACTATTGATGTTCTGTTTTTACAAGAAACACACAGTGATGAGAGCAATGCGGTGGACTGGATGAAGGAGTGGGAAGGACAGGTGATCCTGGACCACAACACCACGCTGAGTGGTGGAGTGGGCTTCCTGTTCTCTAGAACTTTTAACCCAACATCTCTAGAAATCGAGCATGTCGTGAAGGGGAGGTGTCTTTTAGTGAAGGCACATTTTGAACACCGCACCCTGGTTTTTGTAAATATTTATGCTCCAACAAACGGTGCAGAGAGGAAGGGCTTTCTAGAAATAATACAAGCTAAGCTAGATAGCTGTGGTTCGGAAGACTTTTTAATTTTGGTTGGGGATTTTAACTGTACTGAGGATGGGATGTTAGACCGTAACCACGCAGATCCTTACCCAGCATCCCAACACACTCTAAAACGGCTGGTCTCTTCTCATGGCCTAGTGGATGTGTGGAGGAGGATGCATCCAGACTGCCGACAGTACACTTGGTCCCACCTGACAGAAGGTAGGGTGTCTTTAGCCAGGCTGGATCGCTTTTACTGTTTTAAACACCATTTCAATGCTTTCAAAGACTGTAATATAATGCCAGCTGCTTATACTGATCATTCTCTGGTTTTATGTCGCGTTGTGATGGGAAATATTTTACCTAGGAGTGCATACTGGCATTTTAATTCAACTTTAGCTTTGGACAGAGGCTTTAGAGAGATCTTCAGTTATTTTTGGAGCACTTTTAGACTTAGATAAGCTGATTTTACCTCTCTTAGCCAGTGGTGGGACTATGGCAAAACAGAGATAAAAGTCCTGTGCCAACAGTATACTCTGAACGTCACACGTGACACCTGCCGGTCTATGAAACACCTAGAGGCTGAGATTGTGGAGTTGGAGACATGCGCTTCCACAGGAAATCAGAGGTGTACTGAAATCCTCAAGTCCGAAAGAATGGCTTTAGCCGACCTGTTGGATACTAAAGTACAGGGTGCCCTAGTCCGATCCAGGGTACAAAACATCACAGAGATGGATGCTCCCTCTAGCTTCTTCTTCGGCCTGGAAAAAAAGCATGGACAGACCAACGTGATCCACTCCCTGCTGTCTGACACAGGACAGGAGCTGACAGAGCCTGGACAGATCAGAAGGCGAGCTGCGAGTTTTTATTCATCTTTGTATGACAGTGAATACCGGGAAAACCAGCCACTGTTAGAGGAGTTCTGTGCAGAGCTACCTCAGGTCTCCACGGAGACAAATTCACAACTTGACCGGCCGCTGGAGTTAGAGGAACTCCACACTGCCCTGCAGAACATGCAGGGACGACGTTCTCCGGGCATCGATGGTCTGACGGTTGATTTCTGTACAGCCTTCTGGGACATTCTAGCATGTAATATGCTGGAAGTGTTCACCGAAAGTCTGTCCTCAGGCTCTTTGCCACTGTCCTGCCGGAGGGCGGTCGTTGCCCTCCTGCCTAAAAAAGGCAATCTGCAGGACATCAAGAACTGGCGCCCTGTGTCACTGCTCTGCACCGATTACAAGATTTTGTCCAAAGCTTTGGCTACCAGGCTGAGGGAAGCTATGGAGCAGGTCATCCACCGGGATCAAACCTACTGTGTGCCCGGCAGGTCCATGGTAGACAATGTCTACCTAATTCGTGATGTTTTGGAGGTGTCCAGATCATTGGGTATAAACGCTGGTCTCATTTCGTTAGATCAGGAAAAGGCATTTGACCGTGTTGAGCACAGCTTCCTCTGGACAACTATGGAGAGGTTTGGGTTCAGCACCGAGTTCATTGCCAAGATCAAGGTGTTGTACAGTGACGTTGAGAGTATTCTGAAGTTTAACGGCAGTTTGTGTGCCCCCTTAGGAGGTGCATCGGGGCATCCGGCAGGGTTGTGCCCTGTCTGGGATGCTCTATGCACTCTCTCTGGAGCCCCTCCTCTGTAAAATCCGCAAAAGCATCGATCGTTTGATTTTACCTGGTGTTGGAGAGAACATTCTTTTATCTGCCTATGCTGATGATGTTGTTGTTCTTATCAAAAACAAAAGGGATGTTAATGTTCTGGTGGGTTTGACAAACTCATTCAATGTTTTAACTGCTGCAAAAGTAAACTGGAACAAAAGTGAAGCCCTTGCTGTTGGCGAGTGGCATGGCAACCTCCCGGTTCTTCCTCAAAACTTGTGTTGGAAGACTGATGGTCTCAAATATCTCGGTGTGTACCTGGGAAATGAGACAACAACCAGGAAGAACTGGGAGGGCGTCATTGACAAAATAGAAGGGAAACTTAAAAAATGGAAATGGTTGCTCCCCAGAATGTCGTACAGAGGTCGAGTTTTAGTGATAAACAACCTGGTAGCCTCGCAGCTGTGGCACCGCTTGGCCTGTATGGAACCCCCATCAGGATTTGTAGCCCAAATCCAGACCAAACTTGTTAACTTTTTCTGGGATGGGCTGCATTGGATGCCTCAAGGAGTGTTGTTTTTATCAAGAGAGGAGGGGGGACAGGGCCTCATCCACCTGGCTAGCAGAACAGCCACGTTCAGATTACAGTTCATCCAGCGGTTTCTGACCGGACCAGCGGATCTGACGTGGAGAGAGGTGGCCAGCTGCATATTCAGACGAGTGAGCCACTTGGACCTGGATGCTGCACTGTTTTTAATGGACTCTAAGTTTCTAAAGGTAAATGGTTTGCCTCCGTTTTATCATGGTGTTTTTAAGTCATGGGCCCTTTTTAAAAGCAGCCCAGGAAAAAGCTCTGACTCTCTGTTCTGGTTACTGAGGGAACCACTAGTGCATGGGGCCAGGCTGGACGTCTGCAGTGGAGCCACACCTGGTCTGTCTGCAGCGCTTTGCAGAACCAGGACCATGACCCTCCAGCAACTGGTGGACAACGCTGGGCCTGCGCTGGTGGATGCCAGGCTGTGAGCTCCCTGTTGAACATCCAGTCCACCAGGGTGGCTCGGAGGGTGCTACAACTGTGGAGGCAAAGACTTTCCGGGAAGGAGAGAGGCCTTCTCCTGAACTATAGTACAGGGACTGTGCCAGACAGCAAAGGTCCTTTCCCAGAGCTCGACATCAGTCCCCTGTTTGGAGAACTGGAGGGTCCTCTCCTCGGTAGTGGGTGTAACAGAGCACCCACTACCTGGGCCAACAGGATGACGGGAAGTGGACCTGACCCTCAGTGGAGACTTCTGTACAAACCTCCCCTCAAGAAAAAAACAGCCGACCTCCAGTGGAGGATTTTGCATGGTGCCGTCGGTTCCAATGCTTTTGTTTCTGTTTTCGCCCCTGCGGTGTCCAGCCAATGTCCCTTCTGTCCCCTTCGTGAAACAGTCTTTCATGCTTTCAGTGAGTGTGGGAGACTTGCAGTGCTCTTCACTCTTCTAACGAATGTTTTTAACTTGTTCAATGAAAACTAGTATCAGGAAATTCATCTACGGTGCTGGGTACAATGGATCGAATCAGAGAAAGTAGCAGCTTTTAAATTTTATTTCTGGGGAGGCAAAACTTGCAATTTATGTGACCAGGAAAAGGAAAATTGAAAACAATACCGTTCAAGAAGCAGCTACTGTTTTTTGCTGTAACATCAGATGTCGCTTAAAACTAGAATTTGGTTTCTATAAATTGAGAAAAGACGTGAATAACTTTAGGAACATCTGGTGTTACAAAAATGTCCTATGCACTTTAGTTGATGACCACCTCACTTTTGCAAACTTCCTGTTATAATGCACTAATTTTTATATTGTATTTCCCTTTGTTTCTTGGTGTTTAATGTTTTTGAGTGTTTAGTGTTTTTGAAATTTCATCCAATGAAAAATTGTAAAATGTTTTAAATGTTCTAAATGTTCTAAATGTTAAATGTGATTGAAGCTTTTTTTTGCAAAAGATCTTCTGAGACACTTAAATGATTTCATCTAATGTAAAACTGCAAAATGTTTGAATGAGATTAAAGTGTTTTTGCAAAAAAAAAAAAAAAATCTTCTTCTTCTTCTTGTGGCTCAGAGGGTGCTACAACTGTGGAGGCAAAGACTTTCCGGGAAGGAGAGAGGCCTCCTCCTGGACTATAGTACAGGGACTGTGCCAGACAGCAAAGATCCTTTCCCAGAGGTGCACATCAGTCCCCTGTTTGGAGAACTGGAGGGTCCTCTCCTCGGAGATGAACGACAGATCAGTTTGCACACGGCCAACAAAAAAATACTGTACAAACAATGTGTAAAAGTAATCAACAAGAAAAACCTGTGTAACAGAGCACCCACTACCTGGGCCAACAGGATGACGGGAAGTGGACCTGACCCTCAGTGGAGACTTGTGTACAAACCTCCCCTCAAGAAAAAAACAGCCGACCTCCAGTGGAGGATTTTGCATGGTGCCGTCGGTTCCAATGCTTTTGTTTCTGTTTTCGCCCCTGCGGTGTCCAGCCAGTGTCCCTTCTGTCCCCTTCGTGAAACAGTCTTTCATGCTTTCAGTGAGTGTGGGAGACTTGCAGTGCTCTTCACTCTTCTAACGAATGTTTTTAACTTGTTCAATGAAAACTTTAGTATCAGGAAATGCATCTACGGTGCTGGGTACAATAGATCGAATCAGAGAAAGTGTCAGCTTTTAAATTTTATTTCTGGGGAGGCAAAACTTGCAATTTATGTGACCAGGAAAAGGAAAATTGAAAACAATACCGTTCAAGAAGCAGCTACTGTTTTTTGCTGTAACATCAGATGTCGCTTAAAACTAGAATTTGGTTTCTATAAATTGACAAAAGACCTGAATAACTTTAGGAACATCTGGTGTTACAAAAATGTCCTATGCACTTTAGTTGATGACCACCTCACTTTTGCAAACTTCCTGTTATAATGCACTAATTTTTATATTGTAATTCCCTTTGTTTCTTGGTGTTTAATGTTTTTGAGTGTTAAGTGTTTTTGAAATTTCATCTAATGAAAAATTGTAAAATGTTCTAAATGTTCTAAATGTTGTAAATGTTAAATGTGATTGGAGTTTGTTTTTTTTGCAAAAGATCTTCTGAGGCACTTAAATGCTTTCGTCTAATGTAAAACTGCAAAATGTGTGAATGAGATTAAAGTGTTTTTGCAAAAATCAAAAACATCTTCTTCTTCTTTCATTCATCTAATGTCAAACTGACTGCTGTGCCTTTATTCAGAAGCACGTTGTGTGGTAGAGTTTATGTTTGAACCTGCTGACATAACCATTAACTGATTACAATAGTTAAAGTGGGTTCATAAGTCAGGGAGGTATTGATGTGGTTTGGGTGTGGGATGAAACCGAGTCCTGCAGGCACCAGCTGCATTTAGTGGCTTCACCATGGCAACAAGTAGTGTTTCCCCAACAGCATCCTCACACTCCGTCCTGTACAAGTTCCTCCTCGGTGCTGCACACGTGCAGCACTGAGGAGAGAAGCTTTCGTTCTTTAATCTGCATATATTTAGTCTATTGGTGTGTGTGTGATTTAATAGTACAGTTCATTTGAACTCTCTGAGCCAACATAATTAACACCCAGCATGCAAAACATGCAAATGGATTATTTTTCAGACAGAACTGTGGAAGGACCTCATGCAGTGGCTCAGGTCTAAGGAGCCTGAGGATTGTTACAGATTAGACTTGTGGTTCCCAACACCTGCATCCTGCTTCCTGTAGAGCTGGGATGTAGACAGTATTGTGTTCAGAAGCAGCGTGTCCCTTCACACACTTTTATTACTGAGACAGAGGAAGGTGAAGGACAAGGTCTATCCTAAATACACTTTGTCTGAGTCTGAGTGTGTGTGTGTGTGTGTGTGTGTGTGTGTGTGTGTGTGTGTGTGTGTGTGTGTGTGTGTGTGTGTGTGTTTGTGTTTGTGATCAGATCTATAGACATTCTCCTGCAGCATAATCACCAGCAGGATCGAAAACCTAAAACTGACAAGGAATCAATTGGCCCTGCTACATGACCCATTTACACACAGACACACACATGCACGCGCGCACACACACAGCAAAAGTGAGTGAGGCCTATATCAATGGCCCACTAATCTGAGATCAACACAATAGCTAGCGGCTAATGGCTGACAGCTAACAGCTAGTAGCTAACAGCTAACAGGAATCGAGAGTTAAGCTGAGCCACTGGGTGTTAAGATCTACCGTAACATTGAGGGGCTTTGGTTCACGTGTTCATGAACTAGAGTTAACCTGGTCTTAATGTTACAACAAGGAAATTCATGAAATATTAAAAAACATATCAGTTTTCACCTCGACCAACAACAAACATGTTGATGGTTAAATAAGCATCGGCTCAGGTCTGAATGAAAGCTGAAGGAATGTTTGAGGCTCACAGCGCCTGAGTCGTGAGGAAAACGTAAGCTGATTTTATAAATGACTGATCTACAAACAGCTCATTTGCCTATTCACTAGTGGGCCGTGTAATTCAATTGATGTGAGATGTGTGGATCTGATGATTCTCCTACTAGCAAAAAAGAACAAACATATTGTTCTTGGCAAAGAGCTAAGGTTTTCAAAGCAGGAGAGAAACATGGAAGCCCGTTCCTTCCTCCATAATAACTTCTTTCTCTTTTCTTTTTGACACATGGGAACATTAGAAGTCTTTGTGTAGACTCAGTTGTTGGCCTCTACCACCACAGACACAAAGCAGAAAGAACCTGAAGTCAGCCGGTAACACTCCTCCTGTAACCTCCTATAACACACACATTTCCACCTACACTAATGCCTACACTGAGTATTACAAGCCATTCAGCGAGGGTGTGCATGGGTATAGATGGTAAGCCAGAGGATATAGAGTTCAAAACATCCCGTGAAGCCTCAGGCTTTGTTTTGCAGTTCCCACGGTAACCAAGGAGAGGTAAAGTGAGAGGTGAAGGCGGTGAGAGAAAGAGAACAAGAGTTCTGCTAAAGTTACAGCACAACAATAGAATGCCTTTCACACTGGTGAACTTCTTGTCCAAGAGGTGTCCCTGTCCACTGTGACAAAAACAAGGTGCAAAACACGATAATAAATGCAGTAGCAAATATGACCTGCCTCAAAGACATGGCAAGAGACTGGTATTTTTATCAGCAACCCAATGCCTACACAGAACCACTGTTTTTATTTTTATTATTCTATACCACCTTTAGAGTTACTGGCACCACAGCTGGAATATGCACTCCAAATCTCTTGCCTTCGTGCACGTTTAATTTTTAGACTACCCATGATGGAAACTGAACTAAATACTATGAACTAAATAATAATCTGCCTGACCAATAGCTGAATCATTTGCACTTTCCAAAAACTGATTTCTTCAGAATTTGTTTATGTTGCTGAGGAAAGACCATCTCATTCTATATTATTACATCCCGCTTCAAACTGATCTTATTCGCCTTTTGGCTTTTCCCTTCAGGGGTCGCCACAGTGAATCAGTTGCCTCCATCTAACCATGTCTTTTGCATCCTCTTTTTCCCACACAACTACCTTTCATATCTTCTTTCACTACATCCATAAACCTCCTCTTTTTGTTTAATTTTTCTATCTGCAACGGTTGCAAAGATATTTGGTGTACATACGAACAAACAGACGGACGAACAAACGAACGGACAAACACGCGAACACTGACAATTACAATACATCACCGCTTTGAAGCAGGATGTAATAATAATAATGGAGAATACATTGTTCTTCAGTATGGTAGATCTAATACAGTAACCTCACTAAGTGAATATAACTGCGATGCAGGTTTCAGCTTTCAGATTCACTCCCTGACATCTGTCTTGTTCATGGACATGAATTTGCATCATAGAAAAACAATATAATTACATCCCGCTTCAAAGCAGTGATGTATTGTGATTCTCAGTGTTTGTGTTTTCGTCCATCCGTTTGTTCGTTTGTCCAATAAATATCTTCGCAACCGTTGCAAATAGAAAATTACTCGGGCAGCAAAGGGGATGAAAGTGAGATGATGACCTTGATCTTGAGGAAAGTAGGTCACAGTCAAATTTCAACTTTGTACACTCAGGAACCGGATAGGATAGAAAAACGAGGGAGAAGGCCAGTGTGAGTAAGACCCTAGATCAAAGCTAGTGCTTTGATCTACCTATGCACTAGTTTTGATCTATAGTCTTACACTGGCCTTTTCCATATGCACTACTCTATGCACTTGTCAGGTACTACTATCAGGGTACCCTGACCTACCTTGAAAGTAGGTCAGGGTAAGTTGTGGAATGTTGCAGTCACTGACTGCCTTGTTATTAATCTATTATATACAAAGAAGGTGTTCAAAAATATCATTTTAGTGAGTTACGAGGCAAAGACATTTAAACATGTGAAAACAAATACATTGAATGAACAGATAAATAAAAATGTGTTCTATTCATCAATCTCTTGAAGATAATCCATAAATATACTGTATATACTGTGTTTTTGCTTTCCTCTCTGGAATGCAAATTTAAAACACCATGCAGATTTCTAAACCTACTGGGGAAATGGATTTACATTTTATGAGGATGACATATAATATTGGTATATTCCTGCAGATACGAGCAATTCATCATTTTATGTAAAGTAAGTTAGGTAGACGGTCTGTCTTTATTACAATATTATCAAAGTGGAAAAGCTCATTTATATAGAAGGTTAATGGTGTAGTAAACAAAGATAGACAATTTGACAACTTGTCTTGTGGGTGGATTTATGACGTGATGGACAACATTTGTCTCAACAGCTGGTGGGTGTGGAACAGAATCCAGTGGGCTGGACTGGTCCTGTTGCTCCAATGTTATGCTACTAAGCTAACAAGTCATTCATTGTAGAAAGCTGCATTCGTTGGGCCGGATGAAATCCAAATTCTAGAATTCCAATTCCAGCCTCTCCAGTGAGCAAACAGGTGTAGTTTCTGTGTTTTATCTGTTTTTAACCATAATAGATTTACTGTGTGGGTTCTGAACTGCTGGTCAAACAGGTTTTAGAACTTAATTAATGAATTCATTCATGCCGAAAATGCTGACATGACAACCCCAGAAATATGGGGTAGCGATGCACCATCTGGTCTCAACGTGTAATCCAGTACATCCAGATAACCCATCATAGAGTTGTGTTGATATTCTCACCACAGAGTAAAGCACTATGTTAGAGTTTTACCTTCATCTGTAATACTACGTATTTCCTCTTTCAGGAAACACTGTTCAAAAGTTTTTATTTTAAATTGTTGCTTTAACAGCTGTTAGGTTTTAAAAAAGGATTACCAGTAAGTAATCACTATCAACGTTTGTCAATTTTAATTAAAATTGATCATCACCAACAGAGTACCAGTCTGAGTGAAAATTAAGAGTTTCACAGAGTACAGTAAATAGCTAAAAGCTTCTGATTTAGGTTACTGCTGTACCTTAATATAGAAGAAACACACACACACACAAACACACTAGGGAGATGGGCAGACTTCATGGGATCTACCTTCATGTCTGCTGAGACACCACATAATGAGCACAGAACCAACACCCTGCCCCACAGGACACAAGAGCCACTCCACGCTAACAGCTGATTGGTTCACCAGTAAACTATGAGGTGTGTTCATGTCAGGGTGTGAAGGCTGCAGCGTTGACTGTGGTTAGAGATTAACAATCATAGACAGATTAACCCCCTACTGCCCAGATTGACCCACTTCATAGCGTTTACACACACACACACACACACACACACACACACACATACACAGAGAGAGAGAGAGAGAGAGAGAGAGAGAGAGAGAGAGAGAGAGAGAGAGAGAGAGAGAGAGAAGGCCAGTGTGAGTAAGACCCTAGATCAGAGCTAGTGCATAGGTAGATCTAAGCACTAGCTTTGATCTACCTATGCACTCGCTCTGATCTATAGTCTTACTCACACACACACACCCACACAGACAGACATGCATGACACACGATTAATTTGACACTTACGGATGAAGGGTTCTATCTAAAGTGATACTGTATTATTATTATTATTATTATTATTATTATTATTGTATTTAACTTGTTAGTTTAAATGTGAAACACCAGACTATCCTAAATAGCAGGTCACATGACGCAGGACAATGTGTAATGAGGTCACTGGTATCTAACTGACCAGTTCAGGGCATTCTTCTATTAACGGCTGTTCACTGCAGCTTTAGTTCAGAGACTGGATGGGTGAGATTGTCTGTTCACTGTTAACCATTGATCCACCAAAACCATACTTGTCGCATGCTAGCCAATCAGAGCACACACTGACCAGCAGACAGACTAATAAAACAAAAGGCTACCTGAGTCTCAGTTTACTGTCAAACAGTTAAACATTAACTAAATAAAGAGATTCTGCTCAGGAGAATATGGGTGGGGCTCTACAAGATGTCTCACCTGGTAGGTGCACCAAAACAGTCAGGTGGATGTCAATCAACCAACAGCAGTCTGTTCACGTTTACTCACACACCGTTAGTGTATGTATGCATGTGTGCTCGTGAGTGTGAGTGTGTCTCTCTGTATATGAGAAGGACTTGATTGCATCTCAAATCAACTTCATCTCAGCTCTTCATCTCTTCTAACAGAAAGACGCTGACTCAGACATTGTTTATTGTTGCTCAGGTACAGATTCTGATTTGGTGCTGCCTTAAAGTGATGCAACATGAAATCCCTTTCTCGATAGTGGAAACATTTATCTCTGGCAGATTGATAGAGATCCGTGCAGATGGTATTTGACTTTGCAAAAAGGATGGAAACGGCTATAGTGACTACTTCCTTCCAGAAAAGGCAGGAACATAGGGTAACCTATAGGAGTGGAGGTAGGAGCACACAGGTAAACTACATCTTGTGTAGACAGTGTAGCAGGGATACCTTTAGGACCCAGGGGAAGCTATTTAAGCACACTGGTAACAACGATCTCGCTCTCTCTCTAATAACGGCAGCAGACGTCACATGTGTAAGTGCAGCAGTGGTGTAGGAAATCACGCCAAATATTGCTTAGCGATATATGTGACTTTAGTGTTTTAAAGAGTAGTCCTAGCTTTGCAAATGATGACAGCTCATAACATGCCCTGATATAAATGCACTGACTATGGGACAGCTAAGAACTGGGGTTTTTAAGGAGTTATTGTTCACCATGCTTCCAGCCACCTGTGTTTATTTTAATAAATGCCATTCTTTTTTAGTATTGGTTAGTGCGGCGGCAGACACACACCTCAGCCACACCTTAGTGTGATCAAGTTGCCGGATGAAGCCAAGTAACGCTCATTTGTTGGACTGTTTTATGAATGAATATGGTTTTTAGAAAATGTATGAATTAATGTATTCTAATTTCCTGTTCATTTTTATAGAATTATCCACAAGTGTGATGGATGGATGGATGGATGGATGGATGGATGGATGGATGGATGGATGGATGGATGGATGGATGGATGGATGGATGGATGGATGGATGGATGGATGGATGGATGGATGGATGGATGGATGGATAGATAGATAGATAGATAGATACTTTATTAATCCCGGAGGAAATTGTATAATGACTGTCACTGTTCTTTCCCTAGTATTTTAGTTACGGGCCTTTGTTTTATTTCCCTTTTTATAATTTTATTTTTATTTTATCTGACACATTACGAGGGCATAGGTATCATCACCTGTACCAACAGGTATAATTATTTGAGAGTGGTAGAATCAAGGGGAGGCGCAAGGCTCCATTTATCTAGTAACCCTCCCTTTTTATCGTTTTGAGTCATTGCCTTATTTATTCTATATTTTATTCTTTGGAGTGCCTTGCCTTTTAATTGGCATCGTAACGTGTGCATTGTGTTGTGTCTGCAGTGACTCTCAGTATTTTATTGTGTGTTTTGGGCTCTAGATTGTGAAGCCTTTGGGTACTTTCGTGCGACCTACCACTGATTACAGGCTGTTTTGTGGTGCCAGTACCTATCAGGTGTTTTTATACTGTGTGGCTTTATGCTTGTCTCATTGGCCTGCCCTGTAATTTTAGGTGTCGGACTTTTAATCGTTTTCAAATTAGGTTTTAACTCAGTAACCTGTTTTAATAAATTGTAAATTCCTGTTTTAAATGCGAGCCTCTTGTCCAGTTTGTTCTGGGCCCTGACCTGTGTATTCAGTGGGTAGACTGAATTTAGTATTTATAGTCTTAACGACTACTAATTCAATACTACAACAGTGTAATCTAAAGGAGATCAGTGACTGCAATGTAGTAGTAAGTGAGAGTGTAGCCAAACAGCATAGGATGGAGGCATGTTGGATGACTCTGGTGGTGAAGAAGATGAAGAGAGCAAAGGCAGGGCAAAGGCAGAGCAGAGGACAAAACGGTGGAAGCTGAAAAAGGAAGAGTGTTGGATGACTTTTAGGAAGGAGTTAAGACAGGCTCTGGGGGGTCAGGAGGTGCTTCCAGATGACTGGACAACTACAGCTAATGTGATCAGGGAGACAGGTAGGACAGTACTTGGTGTATCATCTGGAAGGAAAGAAGATAAGGAGACTTGGTGGAATGAGGAGGTACAGGGGTATATACAGAGAAAGAGGTTAGCTAAGAAGAAGTTGGACACTGAGAGGACTGAGGAGAGTAGACAGGAGTACAGAGAAATGCAGCGTAAGGTGAAAGTAGAAGTAGCAAATGCCAAACAAGGGGCTTATGATGACTTGTATGCTAGGTTGGACAGTAAGGATGGAGAGACTGATCTGTACTGGTTGGCAAGACAGAGATAGAGATGGGAAGGACATGCAGCAGGTTATGGTGATTAAGGACAGGGATGGAAGTGTACCGACAGGTGCCAGTAGTACGATGGGTAGATGGAAAGAATACATCGAAGAGTTGATGAACGAAGAAAATGACAGAGAACAAAAACTGGAAGAGGTGGCTATTGTGGATCAGGAAGTAGCAAAGATTAGTCAGGACGAAGTGAGGAGGGCATTGAAAAAGTCAAAAAGTCAAATTTTCTTTATTTGTCATTATACACACAGGGATGGTACAACAAAATTTCAAGGCCAGATGGGTCGACGGTCCAGAGCCGCTGCACCCCGGGCGCGCAGCCACTATGGTCCAACATGACCTAATATTCCCTAGACGCGTGGTTTTTCCTGATAATGGGGGGAAACCGGAGAACCCAGAGAAAATCCATTCAGACACGGAGAGAACATGCAAACTCTTCACAGAAAGGCCATGTTGGAAATGATGGGGTTTGAACCCCTGACCTTTTTACTGTAAGGCAGCAGTGCTAACCACTACGACACCGTGCCACCTTGAGGATGAAGAGTCTGCCACCAACAGCCTAGATGAGTACACGGACACTGAGACGTCCTACATCACCTTCTGTGAGGACAGCCTCATCTCAACACACACCAGGATTAGCTACAACAATGACAAACCCTGGTTCACTCAGAAGGCTCAGGTGAGAGAAGGAGGCTGAATTCAGAAGTGGGGCCAGAGACAGATACAAGGAGGCCAAATACAGATTTGGTAAGGAGGTGAGAAGAGCCAAATCTGCATATGGTAAGAGAATGGAAGAACAATTTTCAGCCAATGACTCTGCCTCTGTCTAGAGAGGGCTCAAGGCTATCACCAATTACAAGCCTAGAGCCCCCCACTCTATCAACAACCAGCCACTGGCCAGCAGCCCCATCCCCTCCCCCACTGTCTCATCTGGTCCTTCACAGCCCCACACCTCAGCGCCACCCGCCCTTCCCACACCTTTCCTTATCAAAGAGAGGTGAAGAGTCTCTTCCAACAACTTAACCACCGCAAGGCTGCAGACCCAGACTCCGTCTCTCCCTCCACCTTGAAGATTGCCTCCAGTGTTCACTCACATCTTAAACACCTCACTGGAGACCTGCCACGTACCAGCATGCTTCAAGACTTCAGCCATTGTCCAAGTCCCCAAGAAGACAAGGATCACTGGACTTAACGACTACAGACCCTGACATCTGTGGTCATGAAGTCCTTTGAGCGCCTTGTCTTGACCCATCTCAAGGACATTACTGGCAACCTCCTGGACCCCCTCTACAGTTCGCCTACAGAGCCAACAGATCCGTAGACGATGCTGTAAACATGGCGCTACACTTTGTTCTCCAGCACCTGGACTCCCCAGGATCCTACGCCAGGATTCTGTTTGTGGACTTCAGCTCTGCTTTCAATACAATCATCCCAGCTCTGCTCTATGACAAGCTCTCCCAGGTGAACGTGCCCGACTCTATGTGCAGGTGGATTACAGACTTCCTGACAGACAGCAGTTTGTGAGGCTGGGGAAGCATGTCTCCGACACCCGGACTATCAGCACTGGATCCCTTCAAGACTGCGTTCTTTCCCCACTGCTCTTCTCCCTGTACACCAACTCCTGCACATCTGGTCACCGTCTGTCAAACTCCTGAAGTTTGCTGACGACACCACCCTCACCAGCCTCATCTCTGATGGGGATGAGTCGGCCTACAGAATTGAGTTGGACCGGCTGGTATCATAGTGCAGCAGGAACAACCTGGAGCTCAACGCTCTTAAAACAGTGGAGATGATAGTGGATTTCAGGAAAGACCCTCCTGCCCTTCCTCCCGTCATCATCTGTGACACTCCAGTGACCCCTGTAGAGTCCTTCCGCTTCCTAGGCACCACCATCTCCCAGGAGCTCAAATGGGAGCAGAACATCAGCTCCCTCACCAAGAAGGCTCAGCAGAGGATGTATTTCTTGCGGCAGCTGAAGATGTTTCACCTCCCTGTGAAGATGCTGGTGAACTTCTACACTGCCACCATTCAATCAATCCTCATATCCTCCATGTCAGTGTGGTTTGCTGCAGCCACAGCCAGGGACAAGGCCAAGCTGCAGCGTGTCATCCGCTCTGCGGAGAAGGTGATCGGCTGCAGCCTTCCACACCTCCAGGAACTGTTCGATACACGGACCCGCAGACCTGCAGCCAGGATTGCTGCTGACCCCTCTCTTCCCGGCCACAACCTGTTCCAGACCCTCCCCTCTGGCAAGAGCCTATGGTGCATCCGGACAAAGACCTCACGCCACAAAAATAGCTTCTTCCCCACTGCAGTCAGACTCATGAATAATGCCCCCCCCCAGGTAACCATTCACCCCTCACCACTCTGCAAAGACAGTTTACTCTTTGGACTTCTTTTCCTCGCCTGTAAACACCAATCATATATATCTCACTGTAATGTAAATTATAAATAGTTGTTGTTTTTGTTCATTCATTATTCCTTATTATTCCTTATTGCTTCTCTTCCACCTTTGAATGTACCGACACCACATCAAGTTCCTCGTGTGGTAAACTTAAGTGTACCTGGCAATAAACTTTTTTCTGATTCTGATTCTGAAAGGCACTCGGTCCTGATGATATACCGTTGGGTGTATGGAAGTGTCTAGGAGAGGTGGCAGTGGAGTTTCTGACTGGCTTGTTCAACAGGATCTTAGATTGTGAAAAGGTGCCTACGGAATGGAGGAGAAGTGTGCTGGTAACCATTTTTAAGAACAAGAGAGATGTGCCCAGTTGTGGCAACTACAGAAGAATAAAGCTGATGAGCCATACAATGAAGTTGTGGGAAAGTGTAGTTGAAGCTAGACTAAGGGCAGAAGTGAGAATTTGTGAGCAGCAGTATGGTTTAATGCTAAAAAAGAGTACCACAGATGCAGTATTTGCTTTGAGGATGTTGATAGAGAAGTACAGAGAAGGCCAGAGGGAGCTGCATTGTGTTTTTGTAGATCTGGAGAAAGCTTATGACAGGGTGCCCAGAGAGGAACTGTGGTATTGTATGAGGAATTCTGGAGTGGCAGAGGAGTATGTTAGAGCAGTGCAGGACATGTATGAAGACTAAGACAGTGGTGAGGTGTGCTGTAGGTGTGACAGAAGAGTTCAAGGTGGAGGTGGGACTGCATCAGGGATCATTTCCAACCCCCTTCTTGTTCATTTTGGTGATGGACAGGCTGACAGACAAGGTTAGACAGGAATCTCCATGGACTATGATGTTTGCAGATGACATTGTGATCTGTAGTGAGAGCAGGGAACAAGTGGAGGAGAAGCTAGAGAGGTGGAGGTTTGTCCTGGAAAGGAGAGGAATTAAAGTTAGCCGCAGTAAGACAGAGTACATGTGAGTGAATGAGAGGGACCCAAGTGGAAGGGTGAGGTTACAGGAAAAAGAGATCAAGAAGGTGGAGGATTGTAAGTACTTAGGGTCAGCAATCCAGAGCAATAGAGAGTGTGGAAAAGAGGTGAAGAAGCGTGTACAGGCAGGATGGAACGGGTGGAGAAACGTGTCAGGTGTGATATGTGATGGAGGAGTTTCAGCTAAAATGAAAGGAACTCTGTACAAAACTGTGTTGAGACCAGCGATGTTGTTTGGTCTAGAGACAGTGTCACTGAGGAAAAGACAGGAGACAGAGCTGGAGGTAGCAGATATGAAGATGCTGAGGTTCTCTTTGGGAGTGACCAGGATGGATAGGATCAGGAATGAGTATATCAGAGGGAAAGCACATTTTCGAGGTTTTGGAGATAAAGTCAGAGAGGCCAGACTGAGATGGTTTGGACATGTCCACACTGTAAACCCGAACAGTACTACAAAGCTCATAACTATTGCAGGTAACTAAATCAAAAGTGTGTCCATTAGTTCACCCGACACTGAAACATTAAGTTTTCGTAACGAATGATCTAGTTTTGATGTCACAGGACTCAGTATGCTACGTGAACACTGTCACTTTAAGTAAAATGTATAAATTAACAAGCGTTACATCCGGGGACGTGACGTCTGACTTCACCAAACCCAACCGTTCAGAGCACGTATCAGGAAAATTCAAGATGGCTGCACCTGAGCATGGGATACGATGGAGCGAACAAAAGAGGAAAAACTTTCTTATTCATCGAAAAACCTGTACAACAACGGACATTTTTTGCTGTGCTGTTGCAAAATTATCAGTGTTTTGTGACCCGACTTCAGGATTTGAAAGAAAACTGGTGAATACAAAAGTTCGGCAAAAGTTCAATACATACTTTTGTTAGATGCTGTGAATATATGCATGGAATTTACGTGTTCCGATATTACACATTTCCAACTAGTTTATACTAAAGTTTACTTAGTAATTACCCTCCATGAAGTTACTGTCAGCAGTGTAACGGCGTTAAAAACGTCATTTATTTTTGAGTATTTTATTTTTCATTTATATTGATTGTGTGAATTTTATATTAACACTGTATTTTTCTTATTTGGTTTTGTGTTAATCGCGGACATTGTCTTGAACGCACTTTGCAGCTCCTGTACCTCCCGTGTCTCTGTAGCCCCCCCCCCCCCCCACTGATGCGCTGCATTGCCGGGGGTAGGTTGTGTGTGGGAGCTCTGCTCCGCTATTTTCCTATTTAAACTTCAAATTTGAACTGTCCACGCTGTAACCTCTGGAAAATAGCAACAAGTTAAAATGCTGCTCTGTTACTAGCGGTTTCGTTTGTTTCTTTTTGAGTTTATTCCGTTAATTGTCCCGAGCTAGGATTTTGGCACTGAGACAGTTTCGGGTCATGTGACTGAACGCGATGTGGAGATGTTGGAGAGTAAAATGTGTTTTTTGCATGTCCAGAAGCAGAGGCGCAGAAAGAAGACGTGGGGAGACTAAATAACTTGTCTCCAACAGGACATCAAAATATAAGATAAAAACTAATTTGTGATTTTTCTTCTTGGCCTGCCCATCCACATCCGTTACATGTGCAGAGGACAACTTGTTTCAGATATCGGTGAAATGTTTTAATGAAAGTAGTATGAGAAAGTTTGTTTTTTATTAGACATTGCATAGATTAATATGTTGAGAAGAGCTATCTAACAAAATTGGTCTTGGCAATAAAGAATTTAAAAAATAGTAGTCATAGTCAACTTTATTGTCAACATACTAGGCATAATCACTTACATCTTAAAGCAACAATAATTAGTTTGTACTTTCTCTTATGTTATAGTACCATAGTGTGGTTGGATATGACCAGATTGCCATGGTGAGCAAGTGTTGGTGAGTAAAGCATTTGTTTATTTAAAAACACCAGTTGATTGTTATTCATCATGATTTGGAATTAAATTATGTTTGTTTAATCTCTCCCTGCAGGATTTGTGTGACCGCTTCTGCACCAGTTCAAGGTATGCAAACCCATTTGCACCAATTCCCAACTTTGTAGTTACCTTTTTTCTATTTCTTTTTTTTTTGGTTACCTACTTTGATGTTTGTCTGAATTATAGGTAGCAGGAGTAAATAGATTGGAAGTGCAAGCTGTGCTCTGTATCTTTGGACACACGTACAAACTTATTTAGGCATTATCAATTGCACCATAACCACTTCTCAAGAGTCGGTACTCTACCATGCCTGTAAAATGACTGCATCTGTACTTTCCAATCATTTACTGCGGTTAAAACACATTTGCCACGGTTTCATAGTGATACAGGCAGAATAAATGTGACTGGATCACAGTGGAGAAGTGCATTTTTTACATGTCCCTTGTGTGGTGTTAAACAGACATTTTCTGCGGCATTACTATTTTCTCATTTAAGGAGTCATTTAAGAAATCATGAGGTGGTAGTATGCCCATACAGTAATTGCAGTTACAGCACAAATGCGTACTCGTCTTTCAATGCACACAAAAGCCGATACCATGCAGGCAGTTTAGATTTTGATATGGACATTTTATGTGGCCAAAATAATGGTACGCCAGGCACACCTGCTGGTGAAAATGTTGAGGAGGGACCTGCTCAGTGTGAGAGCATTGACACCTTTGACCCTGTTGAGGTAGAGAATCAATGTGACACAGACAATTTAAGAGCACAGCTGCATCAAAGTTTAGCATTGCTGTTCTTAAAGATGAGAACAATTCTTCATGTGTCTGACCTGGTGACTCAGGAAATAGTCGAACATCTGGCACAAATATTTTCCCTGTCCCAGCCTCTAGTCAAACAATCAATTGGAGAAGTCTTAGAACATCATGACATCACTGCCAGTGAAAATACTCTAGATGATGTAGTTACTGCTGTTCTGGAAAGCAACATTCTTGTAAATGCCACAGCTAAAGGTAAAGAGTTATCTTGAACTAAAAGAAGGAAAATTTTGTTGAGCAAAACTACCCGGTGTATGTGCTGGAGCCAGGAAACACAACAATCCATGTTCCTCTTCTTGACATGATTCAGAAAATGTTTAAACATACACACATTCTGGACAAAATTCAAGAAACAAAGATCTCACAAGAAGGTTATTTCGTGAGCCACCAAGATGGCTCATACTATAAGGAGAATGAGTTATTCTCTTCCTTAGATGATCTGAAGCTACCACTCCTGTTGTACATTGATGATCTTGAAATCGCAAACCCACTTGGAACACAAAATCACTCTTCTGCGCATGCGCGAGCAGGCTGCAGTTTCCTCTGCTCAGAGCGAGTTTGTTTGCATAATTTTGCGTTTTTTTTCTATGTTTCTGCGTGTATTTTTCTAACGTAAAATTATATAATGTATAGTAATATGCTAGTGTACTCCAGGGAGGAGTTGATGTCCATGAGGGTCAAAGGAGACCCAGCAACACGCGATCTCATCCCCGCTGAGCTCCGACGGAGATATCGCGGATGCCGAGCGGGTCGAGTTGAAAGGACTAGACGAACAGCTAGAGCCGCTAACCGGAGGAGAGTCAAGCCCTCCGTCCCCTCCGTCATCATGGGGAACGTGAACTCTCTACCCAACAAGGTGGACGAACTGACGGCGCTGTGCAGGACTGATCATCGCTACCGGGAGACCAGCTTGTTGGTGTTCTCTGAGACGTGGCTAACTGGCGACGTGCCGGACGCTAACGTCCGACTAACCGGCTTCTCCTCCGTCCGAGCGGACCGGGACACGAACACCGCCGGTAAGAAGAAAGGAGGTGGATTAATCATCTACACCAACGATAGATGGTGCCATCCGGGACATGTGACGGTGAAATCAACACTGTGTAACCGCGACCTGGAGCTAACAGCTGTTAGCATCAGACCCTACTACCTGGCGCGTGAATTCTCACACGTCATCGTCCTCGCCGTCTACATCCCTCCACGGGCGGACCCTGAGACTGCACGAGAGACCATCTGTGGGACCACCTCTGCTCTTCGGTCCCGGCACCCGGAGGCGCTCGTCATCATCACCGGTGACTTTAACCACGTCACCTTGGACTCATCTCTCCCCACAATGGTCCAGTGTGTAGACTGTCCCACACGGAAGAACAGAACCATCGATCTGTTCTACGCTAATGCTAAGGAGGCATACACCGCCACCCCCCTCCCCCCACTAGGTAAATCAGACCATAACCTAGTGTACCTACAGCCCACCTACATCCCGCTGGTGAAACGGCTGCCAGCAACAACACGACAGGTCAGGAGGTGGTCCCCGGAAGCAGAGGAGATGCTGAGGAACTGCTTCCAGATCACCGACTGGGATGTTATTGTGGGCTCACATGGGGAGGACATTGAGGGGGCAGCTCAGTGTTTTACAGACTACATAAACTTCTGTGTGGACACCGTGGCCCCTGTCAGGACAATCAGGTGTTACCCCAACAACAAACCATGGGTAACAAAGGAAGTCAAGGCTGTCCTGAACAGGAAGAAGCGGGCGTTCAGGAGCAAGAACGAGGAGGAGATGAGGAAGGCCCAGAAGGAAGTGAGACTCTGCCTGAGGGAGGCCAAGGAGGCGTACAGGAGGAAGCTGGAGAAGCAGCTGGGGCGCAACCAAGTGCGGGAGGTCTGGAATGGGATGAGAACCATCACCGGACACGGGAAAGGGCGCAGCACTGTGGAGGGGAATATTGAACGAGCGAATGAACTTAACAGCTTTTTCAATCGGTTCAGCTCCCCCACCACTCCCGGCTCCTCGTCCCAGGCCTCTCCTGGCCTACAGACCTCTCCTGGCCTACAGGCCTCTCCTGGCCCTACAGACCGCTCCACTGATGCTCCCTCCTCCTGTGCTTCCTCTCCTTCCACCCCTGCCACTTCTCCCGAGCCCACTCCAAGAACTGCGAAGCTCAACGGCCCCACCTCAACCACTGGACTTCCAACCTCGCCACAACCTCCTGCTCCCACCACGACCGAGACCATCATCACTGCAGACCTGGTGACGACAACGCTGAGGAGGCTCCGTCCCTACAAGGCGGCTGGACCAGATAAGGTCTCCCCAAGACTCCTCCGAGCCTGTGCTTCGGAACTAGGGGACCCCCTGCAACAATTGTTCAACCTCAGTCTGCGGCTGGGGAGGGTCCCGTCACTGTGGAAGACCTCCTGCATTGTCCCTGTACCCAAGAAAGGACGCCCTACTGAGCTCAACGACCACCGACCGGTCGCTCTTACCTCCCACGTAATGAAGACCCTAGAGCGACTGGTCCTGGAGCTCATGCGTCCACAGGTGCAGGGTGCTATGGACCCTCTCCAGTTTGCCTATCAGGCCAAGGTTGGGGTTGACGATGCTGTCATGTACCTCCTCCACCGCACACTCTCCTACCTGGACGCCGGGGCTGTGCCGTCAGAGTGCTCTTCTTCGACTTTTCGAGTGCCTTCAACACCATCCAGCCCCAGCTCCTGCAGGATAAACTGACCTCCATGGCTGTGGACCCCTACCTCGTGAGCTGGATTACGGACTACCTAACGGATAGACCCCAGTACGTCCGTATGGGGGACTGCTTGTCTTCTATGGTGACCAGCAGCACGGGGGCGCCACAGGGGACCGTTCTATCCCCCATTCTCTTCACCCTCTACACATCAGACTTCAAGCACAACTCGGATACATGCCACATACAGAAGTACTCCGATGACACCGCGATAGTGGCATGTATCCGGGAGGGTGATGAGGGGGGGTACAGGGCATTGGTGGCTGACTTCGTGGAGTGGTGCCAACAGAACCAGCTCCAGCTCAACGTCTCCAAGACAAAGGAGATGGTTCTGGATTTCCGGCGGGCACCTCCCTCTCCACAGCCGGTGATCATCAATGGCAGTGAGGTGGAGGTGGTAGAAAACTATAAGTACCTGGGACTGCAGCTAGACAGCAGACTGGACTGGTCACTAAACTCCAACTGTGTGTACAAGAAGGGGCAGAGCAGGATGTACTTCCTAAGGAGGCTGGCCTCCTTCAACATCTGTCCTAAGCTCCTTTTCATGTTCTATCAGTCCGTAGTCTCCAGTGTGCTGTCATACGCCATTGTGTGTTGGGGTGGGGGGGCCAGGAAAAGAGATATGGACCGTCTGAACAGACTCATCCGCAGAGCGGGCTCAGTGGTCGGGCTGAGCCTGGACTCTGTGGATATGCTTCTGGAGAGCAGGACCATGTCTAAAATTAAGGCCATCATGAACAACACCAGCCACCCCCTACACACCACCTTCTCCCAGCAGAGAAGCACCTTCAGCGGCAGACTGCTGTCACACAGCGCCTCCACAGAGAGGCTGAGGTCCTCCTTCGTGCCCCGTGCCATCAGAGGGTACAATGACTCTCTCAGGAGGAGCGGGGGGGAGGTGGCGAGGTCAGCACGGGGTTGAAAATGGATTTAATTTAATTTAAATTTAATTTTATACTGTTGTATATATATATATATATATATATAATTTATTTATTTATTTTTTATACTGTTTTTATATTTTAATTCAATTTTATACTGTTTAGATTTTATTTTATACTGTTTATATTTTAATACTGTAATATTTTAAATTTTATACTGTTTATATTTTTAGTTATAGTTTAGTATATAAGTCCTGTTAGTGCTGCATGTGCCTGTCTGTTAGTGTAATGTATGTCTTGTGGTATGTCCTGTGATGTCAGTGTTTCCTTTTCTCCTGGTGTTTATCCAGTATTATTTGTTAAGTAATGCCTGAGCAGTGGATATATGCAATTTCCTCCGGGATTAATAAAGTATCTATCTATCTATCTATCTATCTATCTATCTAACATCACGGAAGATCCATAAACCATGTTCAGTCTACTGGGTATTTGCTGATCTGCTGAGTAAATATTGATCATCATTGCATGTGCTTCAGTTAGCTGCATTATGTAAGGCATCTGATGTCCAGTGGTTTGGATATGAAAGATTGTTTGGTCCTCTGTTACGAGACATCCAAACTCTTGAGCAAGACAGTGTTTTTATTGAGTCTATTGGTAAAGCGGTAGAGGGAGCAGTCTTGTATGTTGTGGCTGATAATCTTGCAGCTCATGCATTAGCAGGATTTACAAAGTGTTTCAGAGCTTGGTATATCTGCAGATTCTGCACAGCTATCAAAGACCAAATTCAGGCTCATGATGTTGGGAGTGGAGAATTCAGTGTGCGAACAAAAGCCAGTCATGATGTCGATGTTGATCCTGCATTGAATGGGGTTACTCAGGGTCAGAGTGGTGTTCAGGGAGACTGTTCTGAGACAAGGTCCCCACTATTTTCATACAGTCACAGGTTTCCCACCAGATGTCCTGCACGATCTTCTTGAGGGCATTGTGCCTGTAGAGCTTGCGCTGTGTATTGCAAAAATGATCCATCATAAATACTTCACTCTGGAGTATTTAAACTGAAAAATTGTCTCATTCCCACTACAAGCACACAGACAAGGTTGACAGACCTTAAGCCTATCCTAAAGACCTTCACGGTCAAGAACACGGTTGGTGGCAATGGCCATGAAAGTGCTACTTTGCTCAGACTACTCCCATTGATCATTGGTAGTAAAGTTCCTGAGGACGATGGAGCATGGAGTGTACTCATGGATTTGAAAGACATAGCAGAGCTGATGATTTGCCCAGTGTTTACTGATGAATCCATCCAGTATCTGCAAATGAAGATACAGGATCATAGACAGATGCTGCAGGAGGTTTTTCCTGATTTCACACTCAGACCAAAGCATCACTACACTGAACACTACCCTGACCTCATACGTACTCTTGTCCACTTGTGGACAATGAGATTACATGAGACACAAAACTTCAAGAATGTTTTTAAAACATTAGCAAACACACACCAACACATGATGGCATACTCTCTCAGTGCCCCATTCTTCTTCAAACCTCACCAGCAGACATCAAGCGTCTCGTCTGTGATGGTGTCAGGGCTTCCTGACGTTGCAAAGGCATTTGTTGAGCATATGACAGACAGTAGCATGATTTACAGCACATCAGTTGTCAATGTTGATGGAACTGATTATGGCGTGGACAGGAGGGAGGATTGCCTCAGTTTTCTAAAATTGAACAGATTCTCCTTGTTGATAACCAAATTGTCTTTCTTTGCAAGAGACACACATCATATTACATTGAGCATTTGAGATCATATGAACTTTTACCAGGGAACTTGACTGTCCACCTTTTAAAAGAGCTCAATGACACATTGTCTCTCTCTGCATACAGAACAGATGGAAGACTGCTCTTAACACTAAAACGGTTCATATTATTACACTGAAATTTCAGTTCATTTAGGATAAATGGCTAATAACTTTGTTCAAAGATGATTCTTAATCACAGTCGAACTAACTTCATTTACTGTTTTTGTTTTTGTTACAGTACATTAATACATGTCAAGATATGGCTGCTCCGCAGAAATTCGTGCTCCGTGTAAGTGTTGCAACAGATGTTGCTATGAAGCTCATTCTAACCGAGCAACCACAATCAGTTGATGAGCTCAAGAATATAATGCAAGACAGGTTTAAGCCAAGGCTGGACTGTGACTTTACCCTTCAATACGAGAATCCTGACTTCAATGGACAGCTCAGTGTTCTCATGGACATTCAGGAGCTCCCTGAAAAAGGTGCACTGAAAGTGGTGAGATCTGAAAGCGATGTATCCTCCACTGGTAGCTCTGATACAGACATACTGCCACATGTGCCTTTAAGACAGCGTCAGAAGAATTGGCCAGATTGTTTCCCTGTGCCAACTTTTTCTTATGAAGTTGAGCATGTATGTGCTCAAGGAAATGTTGCCTTTGAAAGTTCTGGGAAGACACTGAAATTAACCAGAGCCCAAAAACACAATATCCTGGAAAACATGGCTGAAACAATGTACAACTTCAAGCTATATCCACACGACAAGGAACTGGGTATGGCTATTAAAGCTCTAATAGCTGCTCATCTATGCGTCAGAGAACCAGGAAGTAAAAATGGATGGTATGGATGGAAGGTGGCCTTGAAATTTAAGATGGGGAATTATCGGACTAAAATGTCCAGATCTGGTTGCGTGGAGGTCACTGTCAATGCAGGCAAGAGGAGCCGTACCAACCCTGAAAATGATCATCCCCATTCCAACATCAAAAAAGCCAGAAGAGCTGAGGTGAATTACCTGCCCAACTTTCCCATGGGAGAGAATGAGGAAACTTTGGAGGAAATGAGAGTACAAAAGACTGAAAAGACTGAGAGAGATCAGATACTGATAGAAAAGCTCATGCACACAACCTTAGCCCTTCCCGGCAACACATCGTTCAAAGAAGTCCACAGGTGAGGGAATTCCTGGAGAACTGGCTGGCATTGCGAATGCAGTCACAGGTAAATACTGTATAGTTTGTTTTCATTACTAGTGATTAATAAAAGTAATTAATATTATACGTTTCAAGTTGAAAATGTTTGAGAGCTCCACATTGTTTTTACACCTAAATATACAGTGTATGTGTACAGGTTTTTGCAGTTCCACCGCATTACAAACGTGAATCTACGCAACCAGTTTTACTGTGAGCTTGAACGATACACACCAAAACTAGCTGCACTGTATCGACAGAAGTCTTCAAGGACTGGAAAGGGAGCAGAGGCACTGCAAGAGATGCTGAGAATTTTATGACTTGGAGGTAAGTTTGTTTGATTTGTTCCCATGGGGAAATTGTGATCATAATGTGTTGTCATTACAGATTACAAACATTGACTAAATTTGTGATTGTTTTGTGATACTTTGATTGTAGTCAATCATCCTGCTGAATCATAGATAATTTACTATTTTTAACATTACTGAAGCATTACATTGTTATACCACTGACATGGACTGGGTATGCTGACAAAATATTTCTGTAATATTTTTCGTCCCTCTCAATCTAGGAAGACCATGACATCAACATGTGACACACTCTGGCTCTTCGTGTACTTACGGTGTATCTCAGACAGGATGACACTGAATTCTACAAAACCTGTAATGTAAGTATGAATATTATGTGCAATGGTGCCACTCAGCTGAATATATTTGTAAAAATGAACAGAAAACCCTGCCATTGTCTGGGTTTTTTTGTTCACTGCATCTAAATGCAGTCCTCAAATTTGATATTTCATTTTTACATTGCCTTCTTTGTTTGTTTTTTTTCTGGGGTTTTAATATATTATTATAATAAGGAATAACATTTTTCTACAAACAAAGATTGTGTCACATCCCTCTGGAATTTTTTTTGTGTGTTGCAGGGTGAGGATGAGATGGATACCACCGACACACCAATAGCGCTCCTCTTGGTGGTTCCTGACTCCACTGATTCCATCGGCTTCAGCCCTGAGAGTATATCCATTGTGATAGAAGATGACGTTGTTGTGAGGGAGCTTCCCAGGTTGGCTGATGCATTTGTGGTGCTTCTTCACTCACACATTTACATTTATCCAGAAAGTGTTCATGTGTCTGGACGATAACAAGCCACTGAAACCATGCCTACTCTCTCTGGAAAATTATTTGTTAAAGGAATAAACTAACTGAGAAATGCATAGCTGCTGAATGGAGGCTTGCATAAATGTCATTCTTGTCAACAACATTGGGGCAACAGTGGCTCAGCGGTAAAGTGGGCGGTAGAGCGGGTCGTCCTATGATTTAAGATCAGCTGTTCGATTTCCGCTCCCGCCCCAAAAAAGTACCTCACCTCTGGAGCACTGTCGAGGCACCCTTGAGCAAGGTGCTGTCCCCTTTACAAATTGCTCATTTGAGGCGCACCAAGAAGGAGCTGCCTGCCACTCTACCTCCCCTGCATGCCTACAGGCCCCCTTGTGTGTGTGTGTGTGTGTGTGTGTGATACAGGGGCCTGTACTCACAAACATATATGTATGCATGCGTTTGAATCATTAGCTAGAGTGTGCATTCTTAATTTCCCTCCGGGGATCAAACCAGTATATAAATTTAAAAAAAAAAAAATTATTACAGCCATGTTGTTCAGAACATGTTGTTCTGTCTGAAATGTCTATATCAGACATATATAGACATATCTATATACTGTATGCCTGATATACTGCACACATACAAAATGTGGGCTTTTTCGAAGTTTGGAATGAGAGGCAGATTTTTTGTTAATTTGTTGTACTGCCTCCTTGACCTCAGTGATCAGTATGCCTGTATTGTTAATGGGAATTCAGTTTATGTATTTATATTTTCTTTGATTTATTGTATTTCATTCTGTTCTATTTGGTATGTTTTTCATTTTCCTCATTTGCACAATTTTACATTATTAAGCTGCTACTTTTATAAGATTTTTTATGAGAAAGTACAGTGCAGAGATGGGAAAGTTTGTTCATCCCCAATGATAGGCTGCTAAAATACTGTGACTGGTGTGTGTGTGTGTGTGTGTGTGTGTGTGTGTGTGTGTGTGTGTGTGTGTGTGTGTGTGTGTGTGTGTGTGTGTGTGTGTGTGTGTGTGTGTGTGTGTGTGTGTACCTGGTAGTACGTTCTGATGTGCCTGGTGAGAACGGTGAGGTTGTGAAGGCGAAGTGCGACATCATTGCTCACATTCTTGTTCAACCTCTGATTGGTTGGGCTGGGGTCACTATGGAGACAAACACACATAGCCTTTTTTTGGGACCGTTTAAAACAAAGATCATTACACACACACACACACACACACACAGTATAAGATAACTATTGTTTATTGATTTGTGTTCACATGTTCAGACTGACTTGCATGTGAACGAGGGGTTGGGGGGGGTTGTCTGGCTGACCTACTGCAATATCATGATTTCACTGTGATATTCACGTGTGTTCATCTCAAATGGAAACAATTCTAAATGTAAAGACCTTAAATTTGATGCATGACCTGTTTGCTGAAATCCAATCAGAACACAAGAATTACAATACATCACCGCTTTGAAATGGGATGTAATCACTGCTTAGAAGCAAGATGTAATAAGAAAAACAAGAACGAAGTTAGAAAGAAACCATTGATGACTTTGCTGCAGAGCGGGTGCCTGTTTAAAGGAACACCTATATGTGTTCTTACATCCTGAATCAAAGCAGTGATGTATTGTAATTGTCAATGTTTGTGTTTTCGTCCGTTCATTCATTTGTCCACTAAATATCTTCACAACTGTTGCAGATAGAAAGATGAAACAAAAAGCACATTACTCGGGCAGCAAAGGGGATGAAAATGACATGATGACCTTGACCTTGAGAAAACTACGTCAAGGTCAAATTTCAACTTTTGAACATTCAGGAACTGGATAAGATAGAAAAACAAGGGAGAATGCCAGTGTGAGTAAGTAGGTCAAAGCACAAGCTTTGATCTTTGACCAATGCAAGTTGGTCAGAGTAAAATTTTTAATTCAGGGGTGTCGCAGGATGTTGCAGTCTGTGACTACCTTGTTGTTATTTGTGAACCGTTCTGCTGTCATCAGCCTCTATCACAGCTGATTCCAGCTGATGGCTTCTAGAGCCTCCTGTCAGCTCTCAGTAATTGCTCTGCTTTAAACACTTTCAACTTTTAACTCGCCTTAACTCTAATTATCAGTAGCAGGCATCCTTGAAGATGTTTATCCTTTCCTATTCATAGTTAATAGATAGATAGATAGATAGATAGATAGATAGATAGATAGATAGATAGATAGATAGATAGATAGATAGATAGATAGATAGATAGATAGATAGATAGATAGATAGATAGATAGATAGATAGATAGATAGATAGATAGATAGATAGATAGATACTTTATTAATCCCGGAGGAAATTGCATATCAAAGTTTATTTCTTAGAATGAGTGTATTATCAGAATCTGTATTGTGTTTGAAAAGCTGACTGCTTCTCTTGACCGACTGATGCACCAACTGCCTCAGAGGGGTTTCCTCTGATATCCCCTCATCCTGACCTCCTTCTTCTAACCCACTTTCCTACAACCCCTGCCCACTCTTAATCACCCCCCCCCCACTTACCCCAGCCTACATTCAATGTTTGGAAAACAACAGACTGATTATCCAAAGCTATTTAAATCAATGCACTGGACTTGAAAGTTCTTGAAAATGTTTCGTCTCTCATCCAAGAGACTTCTTCAGTTCTGAAACGTCTTCAAGGACGTCTTCAAGAAAATCTTCAAGAACTTTCTTAAAGTCCAGTGGATTGATTTAAACAGTTTTGGACAACCATGACCTGGGCAACTGACAATCTACACAGACTGATTACTATTGTCTCTGAACACAAAAGCCACATAGGGACATGTGGTCTGACGGGCGACAGCGGCCCTTCTGGGTGATAGACGGTTCAGATCCCACATTAGCAGCTGTGGCTCATTCTCATGGCTCAGACTAGAATGGTTGTCTGATGTCTCTGGGCAGAATTAAGCATTTTAAATCAATTATTTCCATGAACAGAACAAAACAACAATGACTTCATGATGCTGACAAACACAGTTTATGTGCCGACTGCGGTTGTCTCATCTGCAGCAGCTTATCGGGGGTCTGCTGGCGCTTATTACAGCTTGGAAAAGGCGAGAGGCAGGGTGCACCCCAGACAAAACGCCAGCTCATTGCAGAGCTGATCCATAACCAGGCTATTTAAAATGCTGCTGGAGCAGCAAACAGCTAACTTTACCACTGAAAGTAGTCCTCAATAAAAACACATTTATAATTAATTTTATAAAAGTGCATTGAGCACTTCTTTATTGGTTTTACTTTATTAAGTTTATTTATGTGAGGTCTTACATACATTTATATTAGACTGCAGGAGGAGATAGGACACTTTGCACCAGATTCAGCTAACAGCTAAATTCAATTATAGAATCAAATGAAATGAGTAAAATCTGTATAAATCTGTATAAAGTTAAGCTGTTGAAGGCTCCTGTGAATATTCAGAGCAGAATTTGACAGCAGATAGTACTAAGTCGCTGAACTGTATTTCTTGGTCAAGACTTAACCGGTACATCTGGATGTGACGTTTACAACCTGAAACTAGAATCAGGATGTGGTCTCACTAACACACTTGACAGACACACAACGGAAACACAGGATTTACTCACTTGCCGCTCAAAGACCCAAGCCAAACACACAAGACACAAACTGATGTTACTGACTCACACACATAAAATAAGTCACTCTCTCTTTGCTTTCTGTTACTCACATGTGTGTCATAACTTTGTGCAGGAAGACTCCATCCACCAGCTCCATGAACATGCTGACCCGCTCCTCTGAGCCGATGTTGTCAGTTGAACCCAAAGGACCCAACATGCGCACCTAGAAAGAGAGAGAGAGCTCAGCCACATCACACCTGGAATACAATCTTTCCTTCAGATCTTCCTAAAACTGCAATCACAGTTTCTTCATCAGGTTAAAACAATTTGGTTTCTTCCAAAAGGTATGACAAAAACCCTGCTAGACCTTCCTTGAACAGCATTTCCTGCTCAAGCTGAGGGACAGTAACTCACAGGAAAGTTGAAACTTACAATAATCCTTTCAGAGAGCTACTTGTTTGATAAAAACAGACTTGAAGCATAGTACTGTGTTTTTGTACAAGACAAAGACAGTGGATGTTGTCCTTGATGTGGGATCTTGATGTGGTCAGTGTATTTGTATGTATGGACACAGATACACTGTGTCCATAGATGTTATATGTGAACTTTTCTTTAAGAGCTACGCATTAGAAAGCCATACACAGCACAAATACAGACAAGTGTAACCTTCAATTATCCAGAGGGTTTTTTCTGACAGGAAATCTCTCTTCTCGAGGAACATCATTTACTGCTGGAAGCTGCCCAGCACAGCCAGTCTGATATGCTGGACACCAAACGGAGTTGTTTGGAGTTAATGGAGCAGCCGAGGCCCGGCTAAAGCAAACCATCACTCTTTCATATTCCCAAATCCAGTCCTGAATTCGGCTCATCACCGTTCAGCTCATTTAGACCACCAAGTTTCTGGTCATAAAGGCCCATTGGTCAATCGTGGACAAAAAGTGGGAAACAGGAAGTGAGTGTGTGATGGTATAAGGTGAGTGGTAGTGGTCAGGAAGTGAAGTCACAGGGAAACTGGAAGTGCTGCAGGATTATAAAGACATTTGCTGTCATGTCAGGGCTGGCGGTTGACACTGGGCTGCAGCAAAATGGAGTGGGTTACACAAGGAACTCAGGATTCTCTATCAAAGTCACAAAAAAATATTTTTATCCTGGACGGTTTTCACATGTATTATTTTTATATAGTAAAATGACTTCAAAGAAAACCAGCATAACGTAAATGTAGTATTGTAATTGTTATTTCATTATCATCAGGATTATTATTAGTAGTACTCATTATTACTTTATTATTATTATTATTATTATTATTATTAGTAGTAGTAGTAGTAGTAGTAGTAGTAGTAGTAGTAGTAGTAGTAGTAGTAGTAGTAGTACTACTTCTTCTGTTGCCATAGTTAAAATTGGAAGGGCATGAAACACGTATGAAATGAAAACAAGCAGTGGATGAATAGCTGTCAAAGAACTTGGTTTGAAATACTGTAGAACTAATAGTTTTCTCGGCGTATTACTAAAAGCTTTTCCAGATCGGTGAAATCCACCTCATGCTGTTTTCCTGGATAAAGATGGTGATTGATTATGTATGTATGTATGTATGTATGTATGTATGTATGTATGTATGTATGTATGTATGTATTTATACATCTGCTCTGCCTACAACAGGACACATTCACTGAGTGTCTGATCAGAAGACATCTGGAACCCACGGAGAAGAAGATCCACTGAACTTTTTCTGTTTCGTGTTGACTTTGAGCTCTAAATGTGGAAAGTCTCGGTGACACCGGGCCTCTGTTAGAATGAGAGGCAAACAGAGGAACTGTGACGCTCGTTTTTACCCTAATAAACCAAATAAAACACACCGGAGTCCAGAGGGGCTAATCCTCACGCCCCGGGGGTGCGTGTGGCTTCGGGTCACTCACCCACAGCACCAGCGGGGACTCCATGAAAGTGGCCAGTAACTCGGACAGAGTCACGTCCATGTTGCTCCGTGGCTTCCGGGACCGCTTATCAATCACCAATCAATCATCAAACAGCCGTTCAGGCAATCGATATCCAGAGCAGCCTCGCGCTGGCTGTCCTCGCGGGGCAGAACAAAGCCCCCGCGAGGCATCGATCTCCCCGCACGAGCTCCCTCTCTCACCACTATTGTCTCGCGCTGTCCCGTCTCCACCAACACTCCAAAACTCAAAAGCTGTTTAAAGGTGACGAACAAATAAAATAAACACCCCACTAACGGTCAGTGATGCACAGCGTCAGTTCGCTGAGTTAACAGCGTGAATAATAACCGTATTTTCAGGCTGAAGGTAAAACGCTTGATCCAAACTTCGCAGGACAGTTGTTCGCGTTGCCAAGGATACACAACTCGAACCGTAAATCGGTAGGACCGCCGTAAAATAAGAAAAAAATCAGACAACGTGGAAAACCGTCATCTGGGCGGTAATTGAAATAAAAATTAAATAGATGTGTAGATTGTTCGCTACTCCATCCCCACTAAATCTATTACTCCGCTGTTCTCTCCATCAACCTGACCGGGAGACGGGGCACGGATCGACAGACTGACGGGAGTTCTGGCCAATCAGCTAACACACTTACGCCCTTTGGGATAAATCAGCCAATTGTAGTGCAGTGTTTTGGTCCGGCTCACATACTATGACGTCAGCGTCAAACTAACTACACCAGCCGAAGTTTTAGATGGAACAAGATAGTTACACCACCAGAGCAGACTTTTAGACTACAAACTGAATTTAGCGAGTTAACCACTTACCTTGGACCATTATTTTCAAATGTTACCATATTATTTTATTGCCTTGTCCTTAATTCTATAGTCTTAATTCACTGTTAATAATTTAAGAACCGCCTTTCTGTATGGCAACAGCGCTTCCCACTTCGTCACCATGGCGTCCAGTTGATAATTATTAAGAATTAATTTTTGCTATATTAATACCATATGATTAACCAATAATACAGCCTTATTTATTATGAAAACTTATTTTGTAAATTAATATCCTCTAAGAGGGGACATTTTCCTATGAGTCTGTTGATTGGTCGCTTTCAACAGGATTGCTCTGAACTACTGAACGGACTTGTGTGACGTCTTGAAGTCAAGCTCATCTACCTCTATAAACCAGGACACATAGATGGTGGTATTCCTCTTGCTGCCTGAGTATCTTTGGCTACTGTTCATACAGGTTGAAAAGGAACCGAAGATCAGCCCAGATCAGAAGGTGGCGGTGTGACACGACAAGCGCGCGAACGTGTAAATTACAGTATGTTGTATTTTTCTTAGTAATATCTACGTTTAAGACGTATCTTAATGAAGTAATGAAGAGAAACATCTTGTGAACGTGTTTCTGTGGCCCAGTCCGAGGAATGCAATGGGAAACTGAAGTGAGGGTGTTGCACATGCAGCAGCTTGGATCACATCTAAAAAATTATCTTCTGAGATCTACAGCGTGTTTTAGATGTTCTCTTATCGGACAGGAAGCAGCAGGTTTTCCAGCCGCATATGCAGAACCAAACATAGTGGTCGTCTCCCTTTTCATCCAACTAGCAAACATCAATAACTCAATAAACAGAGCCTCCTGTGGCCACTACAGGTTACTACACTTCCAAGTGACACACCCCCATATTACAGTATACTGTACTGTGGTCTGACTTTAATGTCGGGTTACTCTATTTATTTGAATCATTACATACGCAAAATTTTGAATATATTCGACCTATGTTACTATTTTGTTTATATTTAATGTAAAATTATTTTAATGTACTGTATGTTTTACATTTTTTTTATTCTTTCAAATTATGCTATTACTATGTATATGAAGAAATACTTCATTTATTACATCCCGCTTAAAAGCGCTGGTGTATTGTAAGTGTTCGTCCGTTTGTCCATCAAATATCTTCACAACCATTGCAGATCGAAAGATAAAACAAAAATCACATTACTCGGGCGGCAAAGGGGATGAAAGTGAGATGATGACCTTGACCTTGAGAAAACTAGGTCAAGGTCAAATTTCAACTTTTGTACACTATGGAACAAGTTAAAGATAGAAAGACAATGGAGAAGACCCTAGATCAAAGTTAGTGCTTTGATATAGGGTCTTACTCAACTGGCCTTCTCCATATGCACTAGTCTATGCACTAGTCAGGTACAGTACTACTTTGAGAATACTCTTTGACCAACTCTGAAAGTAGGTCAGGGTAAGTCGCGGGATGTTGCAGTCTCTGACTGCCATGGTTCTAGTTTGTGAATTGTATTTATATATTTACATTTGTTGTGTCTTGGTCTACAGTCTACTTCCTGACTGCTCACTGGGCTTTGATTCATGTATGTGTGAGCACTTCTTATGTCTAAACTATTAGTTATTTGATGCTGGAAATAAACCATTCTCAAAACAAATATTGTGCTGATACTAAAACATATCTAATAAAGCCCTGATATTGTTTGAGTTTGATATTGGGTAAACATTCTCAGATGAAGAGTGATTAAGATCATTTAGCTCTCAGTCAACATAGTTAAGGAGTTGCAGTTTAAAATAATTCACAAGATTCAAACTCTGATTAAAGTAAAACTACCAAATAAATTCAACCTCATTGCAGAAAATGTTGCGAGACCTTCTTGAACCAGACCGGACACAAAAGACTTTGGGGCAATACAGATATACTCTTATTTGGACAAACACCTCCAGTTTTTAGTACACAGGTTTTTGAAATTGTGTTGGAGATCTTGGCCAATGGGTTAGACATGGAGGTACTGACTTGTATATTTGGTCATGAATACTTAAATTAAACCAATAGGATGTATAAAGAAAAATCAGGGTCAATTCTGTATCATCATTTTAATATAATCACCGAAAAGTTTGGACAAAAATCTTTCCCACACATTAGGTGTTTGCATCTACAGACAAGATCTACAGACAAGATCTTTATTCTTTAAGGATCTTGTCTGCTTTCAAATCAGTTCAGATAAAAAAAAGTATCTCTGAACCATCACCTTCTCTCAATCATCTATTCATCGTGAATATTCATACAAAATCCAGATTTTCTCAGGAACAAGTGAGTCTGATAAACAAGAAGTGGTATCAACAAGCTTTACATTCAATACAGTTCATTTCACTTTGCCCCACCCCCTCACGCCCCCATCCTCCTGGATCAATGGGAGGAGGCAAAACCTGCAATCCTGTTGGTGCCTTCTGGACTTAATAAATCTATATTTAATATTAGAAATATATAAATGCTCTAGCCAGTGGTAACAGTGATATGGTTTCAGATCTACTTCGAGCCATAATACTTTGTTGTCCTCAAAGATGGGTACGCACACACACACACACACACAACCATTCGCACAAAATATATAATAAATCCAGCAGAGTGCTGATCAAGAAATATGCTCAAAACTACAATTTTAAGGTCTTCATAACCTTCTGGCTTAGAGGTTTACTTCTACTCACATATGATCAGACAGGGACAGAAAGAATCAACTGATGAGGAAGTCTGTCGTATGTCAGCCAGGAAATATCAAGTGCTGTGTCCTTAACTTTAGTGTTTATTGCAGTATATTTCATTCTACAGCTAGTCAGTGTTCAGAAGGCAGCAATCACTAGACTGCCCATAGCGAGGGAAGTCAGCATCTAATGCACAGTTATGGTGAAGATACAAGGTACAAAATTTGACAGTGAGGGTTCTTCATAGCATTAAGAGAAGTTTGCAGTTTGCAGTTGTCTGTTTTCACTCCGCAACAGGTTCAGTGCCCCAAGCTAGAGCCAAAAATCGAGAAGCTTTTAATACAAAACTAAATGAGAACATTGATTCTTGGCACTGCGAAAATTCGACTAGTAGTCAAATAATTTACTGCAGTAATTCAAATGTTTTTAATCACAGTGGTTGAAATGATCACAGGATAAATTCTAAGGCCGCATCAAGAATGCGGGGCCCCCATCTGAGACAGAATGACTCCTAAAGTAAAACTAACTAAAATTAAAGGATCATAATTTGGTCTCACTAAGAATTGTGGTGATCAGAGATAGATCGGATCAGAGGTAACAAAGAGATCAAGGTTGGTTTGAGGATTCCCTCACTTTCAAGACAGCCGAGGGATAAAATCTGTGCTGTTAGTATTTACCATTACCAGTGCCACCGGGTCGACACTTCTAAGAGACGCTGCTGGCGTGCTGAGTATCTACATCCTATTTAACAGAGGATGAGAGAAACAGCTGAAGACTTCAACAACACAATATTATGATTTGAAACAGACAACTAAGTAAATTAAGAAAATTAATGCGACCTTGCTCTCGTTCGAAGTATTCAGCTGATAAAATTCAGCCAGCTCCAATGGAGGAAGTTTGGGGAATCCACTCCCGTCTGATGCCACCCTTACCTGGAGATACTGAACCTCATGACGACAGATCGGAGGATACACTTCATGTCCTCACTTCCACGCATGAGCCTGTCTGCTACAGCGGCTGATGGTGGGTGTTCATGCCCACTACAGGGGGAGTAAACTTTGCAATAATACCTTTCAGATGACACCAGAATCTCTGGTGAACATCGAGTACAGTCACAGGATGAACTAGTTTTATCCTTGCCCGCTTGCACCGCCTGCCCCGGTCGCTGCATGCTGGCTAATAGATAACACACAGCCAAGTTTTCTAAATGCATGGGCCAAAGAAATCCGATGGTGAACAGTACAAGTAAAAATATGATGCTGTGATCACACACAGGCAAATAACACAATGTGAACATTCACTGTGCGTCCTGTGTGGACACACCACTAAATGAATAAAGTTTGAATGACAGGAAAGATCCAAATATTTCAATAAAAGAGTTGTAAGTTCATGAAAAAAAAGAGTGAAGCACTTCCTAATAAGGTTGTAAATGTACATTTTTGATGTTGAAGTCATGTTGTGAGATAATATTTTGAAGATATTAGCCTTTATATATTGTGACAACAGATGCATAAATGAGGTACGATAATGTTATGAGATTATTTAAAAAATCAGAGTTTTATCATAAAACATCTTATAGGAGAGGGGTAACCTCAGCAGTAAAATGAATTCACATTTCATAACAGTGTTGTGTAGCTGAGTTCACACAGTCAGTCACATCCAATGGTCTTAACTGGGGACATGGACTGAGCACTTCACTTCATTAATGAATGTCTATTATTAAATACAACGCTGCTCTCATCTTTGTCCTGTAATATAATGATATATTTAAGTGAAATCACAACTTCATACCAAATCGATTAGAATTTTTCAAGTAAAATCACAACTTCATTTACTTACGACTTGACAAGTCTTTGTAAAATTACACTGTATTCCAGTAATAGTAATTGAAAAATTTCTCATATCATGACTTCTCACATCTGTTTTAACTTCATAAAAATTTTATATAAACTTACGACTTAATTGAAATATTACGATGTTTCCATCTCACAATATTGTGCCTCTTAAAATCCCAGCTTGGTTTTAGCCCTGGTCTGCTGCTATGTTACTTGTGCACAAATGTGTCCTATGTTCTGCTCTGTGACTGGTGTGTGTGTGTGTGTGTGTGTATGTGTGTGTGTGTGTGTGTGTGTGTGTGTGTGCTGACTTGTGTGTGTGTGTGTGTGTGCTGACTTGTGTGTGTGTGTGTGTGTGTGTCTTCAGCGCAGCCACGAGCAGGGCACCCACTGGGGCTCCGTGTCCAGTTTGTTGATGAGTCGCAGCAGCTCGTTGTAGGCTTTGTCCTGGTCTGTGTTCACAATGACCCCATCAAACAGGTGACCGCAGCTCTGCTCCATCTCCCTGGCCTTCTCGATGATGTCACGCAGTTCCTCAGGCTGAAACAGCACACACACACGCATAAATAAATCACTGTTGTAAATACAAAGACGTACTGGGGAAATGAACAGCGGTGACATTTATTGTGCACCAAGTGGAAACAGACAGCAGACAGTTTAACAGGAACCTTGGGGCTCTTGTTGTCTTTTGCCAACAGAGCTCGGAGTCTTTCCTGAGAGGGCGGAGCTATAAAAATGATGTAAGGCTTCAAGTCGGAACTTCTTAGCACCTTCAGAGCCTGTAAACACACACAAGTACACAGGGATGGACTCAGCTGTGAACCTGCAGTCTATGGGATATGCTGACCTGCTGCTGGTGTGTGTGCTGACCTGTGTGTGCAGACACAGCACACAGATTTTTCCAGTGTTGATGACTTGTCTCACAGAGTCTGTGCTCGTCCCGTACAGGTTCTTCTCAAACTCACCAGACTCAATTAGCTTTCCTGGTGAGACAAGATGCCTACACGTTAGAGGTGAGATCTTACGCCCAAGCCCGAGTTCGAGGCCGACCTGAACCGAAAATTCGGGTCGGGTCAAGCTCAAAAAGTCAACAATTACTTTCGGGTCGGGTCAGGCTTTAAACCCTCGGGCTCGGGTCAGATTGGATTTTTTTTGGACTTGGGCTCGGGCTTAAGATCCAAGCCCAACCCGGCCCGAACTTTTTAAATATATATTTATATATTATGTACCTCAAACGATCTATGGGTATTAAACTAAGGAATCCCCTTATAAAATAAATAATTTAGGTAAAACATTGAAGGCGCTGTATGAGAAACATCCATCTACAATACCTGCTCCGTTCCCTCCGTGCATCAGCTGTATTTTCTCCTGTCACTTTACCTTTCCGATCATAAACGCACTGAAAGTAGAGGTAAGATCTTAAACCTGAATCCAAGCCTGAAATTCGGGCCGGGTCGGGCTCAAAATGTCAATAATTACGTTCGGGTCAGGTCGGATTTTAATACCCTCGGACTCCAGCTGGGATTGGCTTTAATACCGCGGGCTCAGTTCGGATCGGGCTGGATTTTTTTAAGCCCGATCTTACCTCTACTACACGTTACAAGGGTAAAAATCATGACAAGTGTTGGAACGTTTTTGGCTCGCTCCAGTCAGTCACACAAAACAACACTTGAATTTTCCACTTTTACTGCATTTCCACACACTTGTTTCAGGCTTACGATGCTGCGATATATCTCCAGACCCGTTCAGACTAAAAACCGTGATGAGGAAATAACAGAAGCAGCAGTGTGAACTGGATCATCTCTGCTCAGCTCAACCTGGCTAACCCAAATGCGCTGCTCCTGCTAGCTGTGCTGTTTTTTTTTATGACATGGCCCACCCCTACTTCAGACACATCATCATTCTCAACATCCAATCAGTGATTCGTACTCAAAACATTGCACATTCAGGCAAAAAAAAAAAGAGTATCACAGCAGAGTTTGTAGACTTTCATTTAATGCTGGATTGACAACTTCATTGATAACCGTTTGCTCTGCTATCACTGTGATCATTCAGATTTCAAGATGGTACAAAGTATTTTTGTATACAAGAGGCCTAAAATTGTCAGTACAAGAAGTTACTGCTTTGTCATTTACAAATTTGCAAATAATTTTGCATGTCTATTGGTTGGACAAAATATGCTTTGTCCTTTTTTCATAATTTGGGGTTTGGGGCTTTTTTACAAGGCAGGAATTAAAATGATTTTAGTTATTTTAAATGGGGAAATGCTGTGATGATTTACAAGCTCAGTTACGGAACAAATTAAACTTGTATCTTGAGGTTCTACTGCACCATCTTGTTTGAACGGACTGACGTAAAGTAGCATGTTTTTGGATCAGACCAGCACTTCCAACAGAAGCAAGTTCCAATTTGTTTCATTGAGCCAGCAGAAACGTTCATAGGGCACCTTGCTCTTGTTGCTTTGGTTTTAACCCTTAGACCCCTGACCTATTTTGGCCGTTTTTTGGTACTTTTGATATTTGTCTCTATTACCACATTAAAAATGATTTAACATACCCATGCTTGGTATGTTCATCTTCAGCATAACTTCAGCTATATGAAGAGACAGTTTTTATTTCCCTATAACTTACTATATTGACATATTGGGGCAAAATAGACACACACAGTTAAATTCGGAAATGGAAAAATGTTATGTTATTGCACATAAAAACCACAAACATGCTGATCGAATTTATTTTGAACTCTAAAAAGGTTGCCATAGGGTTTTAACATAATTTTATAGTTTGTGTCATTTGCGCTACTCTTCAAAGGGGTTTTTTGGGCCCAAATAGACATAGACAAATAGACAATAGTCAAATTCGAAAATGGAACAAATTGTATTTTATTTTACATAAAAACCCAAAAAATGCTCATTGAAATTGATTTTGAACTCAAAAAATGTTGCCATAGGCTTCTAACATAACTATATGTAGTTTGTGTCACTTGTGCCACTCTTCTAAGGAGTTTTTCAAAGTAAGACTATGCACACGAAACATGCGTAAATCGTGCACATAATTGTTTGTGTCATTCAGACTTTTGCGTCACATGACAAGATGCACCAATCACGGTACGTGTTTGCATCACGTGACAAGCATGTACGAATCGCGAAACATGTTTACATCACGTGAATACATGCATCACCATAGTACGATGGCGACTACAGCCGTTTGAAGCGCTTTTCTTTGATCAAATGTAAACGATCATATCTCCGGTTTTGCGGGGTCAATCGGCTCCAAATAAAAACATCTATTCTGTCACGGAAACATGACCACAGCAATCCACATGACAGACTGCATTAGTTAAGAATGGTTTAAAAACACCATGCGCTCTGATCACGCCGGAGTGATCATCGGGCTTTAACACCAAAACACAATGTGAAATACAGCTGGGCTCTTCAATTTATATGGATAGTTAAGAATCCTGTTTGTATATAGTTCATACTGATGAAACATTCTGACCGTTGTACAACAGGGTGGAGGCATAGACTGTTTTGTTTAGAGTCACTGACAACCACAGGATGGCGGTTAATCTCACCCTGCATACCTGCATTCCTCCACATCAGTTGAAATACGAGTAACTCGGCCCAACAATGAGGGATGAACATGTGTATAACTATACAACAAACATGAAATAAGGTCTTAATGAAAATCTGCAGAGGATGAAAGGTGAGAGTGGAGACACCTAGAACCACGTTGAAGGCTGGCCGGATACTATGGTGCATGATGGGGCTTCTTGGATCTTCCACACAAGCATGAACACAGTTCTGCCCAACTCTTTTCCCAAATGTCACTGTTCCTACGGTAGATGCTAATAGGAAGATTAGCATCAGAAGGCGACCAACCAACTGACCTAACAATGTATCTACTTACATACTAAGTAAGATTAAATCCTACCTGCTGCCAGTTCTGCTTCAAAGGTCTGACGAGACACAAAGTGGTAATCCCGACCGCCAAGCTCACCATCCCGACGACTCCTTGTGGTGTCTACACCAGAACACACACAGAGATAAATGTGCTACATCATAGTCTCGGTGTGTGTGTGTGTGTGTGTGTGTGTGTGTGTCTCTGTCTGTGTGTGTGTGTGTCTGTGTGTGTGTGTCTGTCTGTGTCTGTCTGTCTGTCTGTCTGTCTGTCTGTCTGTCTGTTTGTCTGTCTTACGAGGTACAGGTCCACCAAACCGCTCTGGTTGGTTGTTGAGTAGTCTCTGTCTGAGCTCTGGCTGCCCACAGTTGGTTGGTCCGATTAGAGCTATTGGTCTCTTTCGATTTGCCGGCTGGTGGTAAAGAGCCATTTCCTCATATGTGAGGATCTCCTCATCAACATCTGGAAAGAAGGAACCAAAGAGAAAATCTAGAAATTTCAAAGGAAAAGCAGTAAGACGAGTAAAAATGACAAAAGCAAAGCAGCAGGTTTGGAAACAGAACTATTAGCGATATGATTAGAGGAGATACTGATAAATGTGACAAACGGAAGATATCATAAATAGCTTATGTCATCTGTTTGGAGGAACAGCAATATTTTCCAGCAATCAGGTTCTTGAATGAGCTACATTATGGTTGGTACATTAGTAGATATATCATATTCAATCGGTGGTTTTATTCTAATCAAGCTTTCATCAAATGTACGACTTTCATCTTTCTTTATTTGAAGCAGACCAAATGTCTCCTGATCATCGTCTATCTCTCATGTCCTTCATACTAATTCCAGACAATTCACCTGATAAACAACTACTGTATAAGGCTATTGATAAATAGATATCTATAAATCTACATAGATTGCTTGGCTGTGAGCTGCTGACTGTACAGATATCTGCCTTTCTTTGGAGTTGATAGTTCAAGATTAATCTCTTTGTAGAGCTCAAAGCATAAAGGACAGGTGGTACCATCATTCCTGTGACCATTGTACAGCAGCTTCTTCCTCTTCCTCTTGTTCTTCTTTGCGCACCACAGCTTTCCTGTCAACAAGCAGATAACATCAAATACTGTTAGACAATCACAACTCTGATCTTGTCTTTGTAGGTGTGTGCAGTAGAGACCGGAGGGTAAGTCAGCCAACTGGAAAACAGGACATCAGAAAAGTCCCTCTTTTTGATAAACGTGTCCTGTAGTCCACCTACACATTTAACACCATGAAGTAAATCAAAATACAAATATACAGTGTTACTTCAAATATATCCCCAAATTACTAATTCACATTGAGGTGTAGTGCTACAGAAGAACTGACCAGACTTCTCAGGCTCCTTGTCTTCTTCTACGGTCTGTTTCATGGCTTCTCTCTGCTGCTGGAAACTCTTTCCTGTGGATAAAATACACAAAATCAGAGAACACATAGTCGCAACTCGCAAAACAGAGTGGGAGTTTATACTATGGCGTGTCACAGCCAAACATCTGGTGTATTTTCCTATAGAGTGAACAGAAAATACTCCAGAAAAGAAGTGTCAGACAAAGAGTGGTACCCGGTACGAGTCCAGCTAGCGGCTGATTATCCTCGTCTCCGTCTCTGTAGGCCTGCCACCAGTTGGGGTCTGACTGGCTAATAATGTGGAGAATGTCTCCTTTCTGGAAAGACAAGCCCAACTCTCTGCACGGCACGTACGGGTCATCTGATGGGTCGTAGTCGAAATGAGCCTTCACATGAATCTGGAGGACAGATGGACGGAGTCATGTGATTGACTCTACAATTACAAAAACTTGTAAATCAAGACATCATCAATGTGTGGTTTTAACTCACCACATTCTCTTTGATTGGAGGGGGTTTATTCTGAGTGCTGGGAATAAGCACAAAGTTCAGGAGGCCGTGCATGTCCGCCTGACACACATTCAGAAAACATAGAGAAAGATGCTTCTTATTCTTCTAATTGCTTCCATCATATTGACTGAATGTGATTAGTAGAATGCCAAGAATCATTTAGTTCCATCTTTGCACTCATAGTAATGACAGCATCAGTAAACACTGCAAATAATAAAATAAATATATTCTAGAAAACTTTAACTCAATGACATAGTGGTACAGTGTTACTGATGGGGATGCCATCTTTATACTGTATTTCTATGTTAATCAAAGACATGAACATACTTACAAGAATGTCAAAGACTTGATTGACATCTTTCCCTCTGATCTCTATGCCATTTATTTCCAGTATTTCATCTCCCTCAGATAAGAGTCCACTCCGTTCAGCTGCTCCACCTCGAACAATACGGCTGATCACAACGCTGTCCATTTCATTGCGGACTGTCGCTCCCTACACAGAAGGAAACCACAGGACACGTAAAGCGTGCTGAAGTAAACAGAGACTCATTAACAGCACTCATCCTAAATTATAGATTAACTGGGACTGGGATTTATTTTTTGAACATATTCAGTAGTAATTAAAGTCACAATACAATATATTAGTAAAAGACTGTTTCACATCACAAATTTATGTCTTCTGTCATTTAATTCCATTAAATATTTTACCCTCTCACTAGTGAGGTAAGTTTGAAGAGTGTGTCTGTATAACTGATAACAAAATTAGTGTTATCTTTTGCTATATTGCGCAGTGCACATAATGCTCTTATGAGTGGTACATTGACAGTATGAGGTTGGAATATGAATGGACACATGGAGGGATTGTTTATGCATCGGACTCTTATCCACAACCACTTCCTGAGTGCAGGGTCACAGGGGCCTGGAGCCGATTCCAGAACAGACCACGCCTTCACCGCTCACTCTCAATAGCCTACAGGTTAATACCTGTGGAGGAAACTCGATGCAATACAGAAGGTTCCTGATCATATCTCACTGATCACTTCCGCTGCAGGAAGGTAGTGACTGTCAATGGCCATCTTTGAAAGGAGGAGTGAGGAGTGTGGGTCTTACCAGTGGTATGTCTTGGGCCTTTTCTATGCGAACTATTTTGACAGTCTCCCCTCCCCACTGGGTCAATATTTCTCCTTCGCTGGGCAGCGGTTCGAGCTCCATTTCCCTCTCTGCTATGCTGTCATGAGCCAGAAGCAAAGACTGCGAAACAAACACATGCAGCAACAGTCATTATGGGAGACTGTTTGTTTGCTTTGTATTTGCATGTGTCGTTTGCTCTACCTGAATGTGTGTGTCTGACAGCAGGCTGTGGAGTTCCAGTCCCTCTTTGTTCTGACTTTGTTGGATGAGATGCCTGACCTGAAACCATGGCAACATTATAAATCATCAACAATATAAATACAGATACTGTAAAGATACTGTAAAGATTTCATCTGATGTTTCACTTTCAGAGTTTTGAAATGTCAAAAACTATGAGATGTTACATTGGAGTAATAATGTTTGTTTTGCTACGAGGGAGAAAAGACTTTCCCCCTTTATATCACCAAGAAAGGCAGGGAAGTAATCAATTTTAAAAAAGGTGAGAGTAACTGAAGTGTCTCAATCTGTCCCGGGCTTAACAAAGCTTCACCTTCAGCTTCTCTGAGGAAGCTCGGCTTGAACTACAGTTACCCTGTACAGAGTTGCTCTTTTTACTTTCATCATTTCTTTCTCAGAGAACAGTATGAGCCACATGAGTCTTGTTTAAAGCAGAATGCAGGGCAGGGGCAGGGATGCTGACACAGAACAAATAATTTGTTGCTCTTTAATGACATTCCACTGAATTGAGCCATGAATAACTCAGAGCTAGCCAACTCAACACTGTGGCAGGAATATAATTGCCGCAATGGTAGTGCAGGCTTCCTGAAGTTAAACCCAGTAGTCCCCAAAGAAATCACCAAAGTTTAGTGAATAATATTCTCCAGTTTGCTTTAAGACATTTTCTGCCAAAAGAATTGATGAATTAATGCCTGAGTTAAAAGCATTGGTGCTAAGCATTAAACAACTTGTTGTTTGGCTAACATGAATGCGCGTGCGTGTGTGTGTGTGTGTGTGTGTGGGGGTGTCTGTGTGTGTTAATGCTGTATAATCTGTATCAATTAAAACTGAAACCAGCTTTAACTGATACAGAACAGAGCTGCTCTGTCTTCAACCTCATTAGTAGATACTGGATGACCTGGGCTGTCACAGTGTGTGTGTGTGTGTGTGTGTGTGTGTGTGTGTGTGTGTGTGTGTGTGTGTGTGTGTGTGTGTGTGTGTGTGTGTGTGTGTGTGTGTGTGTGTATGCGTGTATATATGTGTGTGTGTGTGTGTGTGTGTGTGTGTGTTCATACGCATATGAACACGATGACCACTCAGCTGACATGAGACACACATATAGCATCAGGCATTACCTCCATGGAGAGCTGCTGGGCTTGCTGTGTGTGTGGGTATGGAGGGGAGGGGCGGTGCATGGTGGTGGCCACGGCATTATGGATCTTCAGCGCTGACTGGAAGTCAGACTGAAAGGGGAAAGAGACACCAGCTAAAACATCTTAGGCCCCGTCCACACGATGCCGGAACTTTTTGAAAACGCAACTTTTTTGTTGTGTTTACGCCTTCCGTCCACACAACAACGCAGATATCAAGAACGAAAACGCAACTTTTTAAAAACGCTGGCCTAGGTGGATTTTTAAAAAAACGCTGGGTCTGCGATGTCGTGTGGACGGGGTATCCGCAACTTTTTAAAAATGCTGACGTCTTGCCTGCGATGAAAACCTCTGTGATGTCATATTTATGTGTGTTGTGACAATAAAACACGGAGGATTCCTATTGGATAAAATTTGACTCAATACTGCCACCACATGGTTAGGCATGCTTATAGCCGTCTTCGAAACACACTGCTACGTTTATGTGTGGACGGAGATTTTTTTGAAACCGTTCTCGTGTGGACGCGAATCATTTTCGATGCGTTTTTAAAAATGTTGCGTTTTCAAAAAAATCCTTCCATTGTGTGGACGGGGCCTTAATCAAGCATTTGTTTGCTTTTTGTTTAAATCACCAGTGTCCATTCAGTTTTTCTGAGAAAACATTTTTTAACAATTCATAGCTTTGTGGGGAAAAAAACAACACAAAATAATGACTTGCTACTGAATAAAGCCAACATTCAGAAATAACTGAGTTTGAATCATAGTCTAACTATGACAGCAGCTTAATGTAAATAACACAGTCGTATTGCTACAGATTTGATTTTGCTGTAAGACACACAACTGTCTATTGACCAATATCTCAACAGTCACATCGCTCCATAAACGCATCTTCATCACTCATCTGTCTCATCTCAGAGAGTTCTTTCTTGCAATTAGAGACGAAAATGTAATAAACTAATTCATAAAGTCTCAGAACTTATCGTGATTGTAATTTGGGGAGACCGAGTATTTACTTGCTATATTGATATACAAAAAAATAATTCATCAGGCGACTCATAGCTCTCAAACATTTCTAAAATATGCTTAATACTGTGCGCTACCCACTGCACGGTGGCGCAGTGGGTAGTGTGTGTGTTAGTGTGTGTGTGTGTGTGTGTGTGTGTGTGTGTGTGTGTGTGTGTGTGTGTGTTGATTGGCCGTTCCCACCTTGCCCCTAGGAGAGTGTGTGTGTGTGTGTGTGTGTGTGTGTGTGTGTGTGTGTGTGTGTGTGTGTGTGTATGTGTGTGTGGCTCCGTGGTGCACTGGCGTAGTGCCTGGAGTGTCCCCCGCCTCACGCCCTATGCCAGCTGGGATAGGCTCCAGCTCCCCGTGACCCGCTACGGCGGATGCAGTGGCAGAAAATGGATGGATGGATGTTTAATACTTTTAAATGAAGAGACAGCAGTTGGAATTCAGTCTGATAAATTAAGAAAGAAAATAGTTCACTCAGAAGTCATTGGGTAAAAAGTAATATCATGAGATACACAAAACTGCAGCTGAACATATTTGACTAGGTTTACCTTACTTGTCTTACATATAGATAGTAGTATATACTATAGAAGCATTTCTGTACAAAATCTGACACCTGAGGAAATAGTCTTGACTCTTGACACATTGAGTTTGAATATAATTTTTCAACCTGCAACCTCAACATTTATCAGATGTGCTCTGGAGGCAGGAAATAAAAGTGAAAATAAACCTCGAATTGTGTTTCTGTTCATCTGGATATGGGATGTTGGATACTTTCTGAGAAAGACAAACAATATGTTCTGGTACAAACAATAACTTACTTACTGGCTTTTGGGCATAAAAATGTCTTTAAGAATGTTTAATGCCTTCACAAAAGAGTCTTCGTCAGTTGCTTCAATATTTGAATCCTGTCTGAAGACTCTCCAGACGTCCTTCCTCATTCTGGAGAGTTTACTCCAAATCTTTGAGAAGCCTCTTTGTCATAGAAACTCCAGCTCAGACAGCGCTGACTGTACCACTACATCTTGGTAAATCCCTTTTACCTCAAAAGGGATTTACAAGGGCAGAATATTTCGAAAAATACCAGACTCACATATTAACTCTGCGCTTTTGTTATTAAATTCTATTTATATTACCTTGTTTAAAAGTGCAAGAACCAGTTCGATGTCGCTCTGACTCTGCTGGTCAGGCAGACAGCCCCGGACTTGCTTCAGTGACAGCAGCAACTCCTCCAGCTCTACGATAAACATGAACCAACACACAAGAGAAGAAGGATAAAGTGGCTCATAGTGGGGGAAGAACACAACAGGCATCAAAATAATGTGTGAACAACTGCATCTCATTTCTCATCAGTCTGTCAGTGTGTGTTCATATTTGTGTGATAGTGAGTGTGTGTCAACACAACCACCCAACCACATTTTAATTAAGTCACTCTCAAGAGCCTCTCGTGTCCCCTCCCTCCCTGAGGAATTACCTCCCTGATGGCGCTCAAGTCTTCCTCACATTCCTTTCATTCTCAGCGCTCTCTCCATCTCACTTGATATTCTTTCATCCATTTGTTAGATTTTTAAAGTTTTAATATGATGTGCGGTTCTACTCTCATCTGAGTGAGTGTGTGTGTGTGTGTGTGTGTGTGTGTGTGTGTGTGTGTGTGTGTGTGTGTGTGTGTGTGTGTGTGTGTGTGTGTGTGTGTGTGTGTGTGTGTGTGTGTGTGTGTGTGTGTGTTTTACCCAGCAGAGTGTGTGCGTGCTGGCTGCCGAATACTGGCTGCAGCGGTGTGTTTGAGTCTTGAAGGAAGGTGGGGTTGTCGATGCCGATGTGGGGGTGCTGGGAGAGCTTCCTCAGCCTGAGTGAGGCGTTCAGGTCTAGCTGCCGACCCTCCTCCTCTCGACGACGACGCAGATCCTCCTAACACACAAACACACAGACAATCGGATGCATCGTGGATGTCGTGAATCACGTGATGTGAAGGATTTAAAGGTGTTTCAGGGTGAGGCCATACATCCTCTCCTACAGTAGTATTCCAACAGATCCTTATTTTCTAACTAGGTCATCTTCCCGTAGCCATCTCTCCTCAGACTTCCCCAGTTCCCTGGCAACTGATGCTGACCCTGTTTTCCAGGGCAACGTCTGATTCAGCTTGACTTGATAATTCTTGTATACTGTCATGCCTGAGGCCGGCTGGGGCATTAGGGCTCTTACTAGCTGATGCCCTTCACCCTGAGCAACATTAGATGGTCAACTTCCAAGATTTGTGATTGCTCCATTTGAGAACACCAAAAATTTATAGTTAGAACCATTCTTTGTCGGTAATCTGTGGAGGTGGGGCTCCATTTTTTTTAACTTGTTTACAGAAGGTGATATCCACTTACAGGTAAGATTTCATTTAGCAAGTTCAAATGGGCTTTTAGAAGGCAGATACGATGTCTAACAAAGACTTTACTGTTATACAGCCTCATGTGAAATGTTGCATGCAGTGCTTCTGGAGCTTGAACAATGCAAAGGACAGAAGATCCCTTCTTTAATCTGGTTCTTACAGATATGAGTCACCAAACCATGGGAGTGCAGTGATAAATCCACACCCCTTCGATGGAAACATAAATTCTCTCTCAGCCACATTCTCAAGTTATGCAAGGAACAATGGCTTCTGAGCCCCTATTGCTCAACGACAAACAATGATGGTGAAAGTGGGACATATTTTATCACCCACAGCAGCACTGAAGTATGTAAGTATTTCAAATGCATACCTTCAAGCTACAACTAGTCTCTGATAACCACTTTGAATCTATTCCACAGAGAATTTTCTTTCAAATGACAGAGTGGCTGCAAAAAACAAAGGAAAGACAGGTGAGTGGGATTGAAACATGTGGGTGTGTGACTGAGCATGTTTTAGCATCAGAAACCTAATGGTGAACGTGATGCAGAGGAAAAGGCTAGCAGCAGATGTGCAGCGTTGGCTGCGGTGCGTCAGTTCATAAATGCTGCTTGTTCTCAACAAGAAAATGGATTCGGGCTCTGGAAAAAACAGAATTCCTCCCTGTGCTCAGACGACAGCCTGACGTTGAGAAGGAAAAACACTGTTGTACAGAGAAGATGATCTCAACCTATACGACTTTGCAAACATTGAATATTACTTCCTTCACTGTGCTCATATATTTCTGTAGATCTTCATAGATGTTTTTTACAAACAAACAGAAAAAAGTTCAAGTCCGATATAAATGCAGCTTCAATGAGAAATATGTGTCTGTACACACCTGATGCTGTCGTATCCTCTCCAGCTGTGTGGAACGTCGGATCGGGAGCGTCCGACTCCCAAGATCTCCCGGACAGTCGACAGCCATTTCCCGGTGCTGCTGTCCTCCCCTCAGCTCTTCATCTCCTCCTCCTCCCTCACCAGCAACATGGCCGTTCAGGTGGGAGGTTGTCATCCCTCACACACACCAAATCAAACGTGGGTGCGCTCGAGTAAGTTCTAGGGATGTTTAGTTGTGTTTCGGTGTATCAGGTGAGTCGGTGAGGGCAGTTCAGTAAAGCGGCAGCCATGATACCGTCACCTGTGAGAAGAGCAGGAAAATGAGGTCTAGTGTAGAAACACGAAACAGCACGTCCCTAACCCGAATGCTTTCAGCAGCGTTACGTCAAATAGCAGCAGCAGGTCTGCTGGGTGGGGGCTTCAGTTAGTCATCTGTGACCAGCAGTGAGGTGAGATCGGTCCAACATTGAGGGGTCAGTGAACCACAACACAACCTAAAAAAAGCTTCAACACATCACACTTAGTTATACAGCTCACTGCTCTATGAGCTGGTTAACACTTCACTGGTTAAGTACTGTATCAAGTCACTAGTTACTTTACTGAAGGGAAAACACTTGTAATGTTACAACAGTTTGTTTAGTCACCAAAAGAAATTATTAAAAAGAACAACTGAAAACAACAATTGAAACATGACTAATGTGATGACTCAAGTGACCCAGAAAGACAACTCAGCAGCCTGTCCTCCATCTAAAGTTCTGTTTATTATCACCTATTCAATACATAATTTATCTTGAGTTTAGAGAAATGGTGTGCTATCTTTCTTGCTTCTTCTTCTTCTTCTTGCTATCTTTCGTGCTATCTTTCTTGCTGGTGCGGTTTATTTGACAAAGTCCTGAAAATCACACAGCAGTCATCACATTTTTCTTTGCTGCAAAACTCAACAGTCACCTTCTCAAGGTTAGGACGTCCCATTTCAAACCAGTGATAAGAGCTCAGTGAGTAACACAAATACTGTACTCAACATCAGCACAACACTTCTTATTTCAATTGTTAATTTACAGAAACTAGGATGAACACACAGATTGGACTTTCATCTGACAAAAGCTAAACATTTTAAAGTCATGATAAATCATTATCCTTTAACAACCAGGCCTTTATCTGCTGGCTAACTTACAACAACAGTCATTGGAAGATGAAAAATCGTCCCGGACCACCACAGGAAAACCGTTAAACACATCGGTAAACGATGTGTCCTCCATTCCTTTGGTGAGTAGTAGTAAAGATTGTGCTGAATTGGGTTGCATCTTTATCACCCTTACAGTATAAATCCTGACTGGTAATGCTTCATGAATATCTGCTTCTTACTGTTTTAATTAAAAAACATATCAATGGAGAATCATTCCCTGCTTATCTTCGACTGCTGGTTATTTTGTTTAACACTAACACGATTAACATAGGTTAGTTTTCTAGTCAAACTCAAAGTCACAGTTACCATTTCTCCTTTGGATTGTTTCCATGTCAGACGCAAGATACCACTGTGAACCTCTGAGTGGTGGAAAAAAAATGGATTATGTGCATTATCTCAGCACAGAATTCTTTTGATGTTCCCAGAATTTAAACCTATTAATCATAAAACATGCAGTCAAAATAATGGTCCTTATCCCTGCAGTGACATCTGAGTTTCCTCTCTGTTAAATGTGTGATGATAAATCCTGCATTCGATATGTTATTAATAATCTTGTTCTTTTCTCCTCCTCATTTGTTCTCAAGCTGAATAATTACAGTTTTAATTTTACTATTACTTTCCAAAAAAAGGCTGTTTAATCACGCAGTTACAAAAAAAGTTTAGAATTGTAGGGGTCAAACCCAAATAATTACGATTTACATGCATTATGCATTATGCCTATCGCTCCTTTATGGCCGTTGACCACAGTCTGCCAGAGTCCTCTATCCTGGGCCTTCCGTTCTAGCTGCTTCCACGTCAGTCCACGCTGCTTGATGTCAGTCTCAAGGTCCCCACGCCAGGTGTTCTTTGACCTCCCTCTCTTTCTCGTGCCTTGTGGGTTCCATCTAAGGGCTTGTTGTGTGATGCTGGTATTGGGCTTCCGGATTGAGTGTCCAATCCATCCCCACCTTCTCCTCTTGATTTCCTCTTCCACTGGCGGTAGGCTGGCTCTCTCCCAAAGGTCCTTGTTGCTGATGGTATCTGGCCAACGGATCCCCTGGATCCTCCTCAAGCAGCTGTTGATGAATGTTTGCACCTTCATTGTTGTTGCCTGTGTTGTCCTCCATGACTCTGATCCGTACAATAGTACTGACTTGACGTTTGAGTTGAATAGTCTGAGCTTTGTCCGTTGGCTGATTTGTTTCGAACTCCATAAAGTCTTCAGTTGGGTGAAAGCGGCTCTTGCCTTACCTATTCTTGCCTTGACATCTGCCTCTGTGCCTCCCTGACTACCGATAACACTGCCTAGGTATGTAAAAGCTTTCACTTCCTCAAGTGCTGTTCCCTCCAGTGTCACTGGGTCTCCGTGTGTTGTGTTAACCTTCAGGATTTTTGTTTTTCCTTTATGGATGGTGAGGCCAATTTTTGATGAGGTGTCTGCCAACACTCTTGTCTTCTCTTGCATCTGCTTTTGGGTATGTGAGAGCAGAGCAATGTCATCTGCAAAGTCTAGGTCATCGAGCTATGATTTAATTTTCCACTGGATCCCGTTTCTCTTATGTGTTGTTGTGACCTTCATTATCCAATCAATCGATAAGAGGAAGAGGAAAGGAGACAGTAGGCAGCCCTGTCTGACTCCAGTGTTTCTATCAACACTATCAAACGCCTTCTCGTAATCTATGAAGTTTATGTAGATTGGAGAGTTCCATTCAACTGCTTGCTCAACTATAATAAGGAGAGTTGTAATTTGATCCACACAGGATCTATTCTGCCGGAAGTTGCTTGATGGTCTCTTAGCAGTGGGTCAACAGCACTCTTTATTCGCTCCAGGAGAATCCTGTTGAAGATCTTCCCCGGCGCTGATAGCAGCATGATTCCCCTGTAGTTATGGCACTGACTGAGGTCTCCTTTTTTGGGGAGCTTGACCAGGTACCCTTCTTTCCAGTCTTTTGGAATTTCCCCATTCTCCCAGATCTCCCTGAACAGTGGGTGTAATATCTCTACAGAAGCATCTACTGTATGTCTGCCCTCAGTGCCTCTGCTGGGATGTTGTCCGGTCCTGTCGCCTTTCCATTTTTTAGTTGAACAATGGCCTTCTTGATTTCCATCTTAGATGGGATTCCACAGTTGATGGGAAGGTTTGTCTCTGCTGCTTCTATCTCTGGTGGGTTTGGTGCTGTAGGTCGGTTTAGCAGCTCTTCAAAGTAAGATGCCCATATTTCCTGTTGTTGTTGTGGTTCCTTGCTTGTATTTACCTCCTTATCTTTCACTGGTCGCTCTGGTTGGCTGCTCTACGATTTACAGCGGAACACAAAAAATAACGGTCACAACTACATATAATGGTTAAGTCTGGTGTCGCTATAATGTACTGTATGTTACATACACACACACACACACACACACACACACACACACACACACACACACACACACACACACACACACACACACACACACAGTGTCACACTCATACAAAAATACACATAGTAACACAGCAGTGGCTGATCGATGGATGCCTTTCACTGCCACAACAGCTTGTTCGATATGCTATCTCTTAGCAGCAGAAAGGAACCCACACACACACACACACACACACACACACACACACACACACACACACACACACACACACACACACACACACACACACACACACACACACACACACACACACACACACACACACACACACACACACACACACACACACACACACACACGCAGCAGTGAGGAATGCCAGGCAGTCCTGGGAACAAAATTCCACAAATGGGGGAAGGGAGTGTGTGTCAGCGATCAAAACACACTCCACCATCATGCCTACATGGTGCAGGCATGATGGTGTATTTGCTCTAATATTAAGATTTGGAAACAACAGTGCAGCATTATGTACACAACACAACAACAAGCAGCACTTTGAACTATGTAGTTTTTAACACACCTCATGTTAGCTGGCAGGAGGACAGATAATTTCACGGAGAGTAACACCGTCATTATTTTAGGTCATGTTCATTTTTTACTGCTCCTGCTGATTTATATCATGTATTCTGAGGCTGGCAGTGTGGTCGCGTCACATTTGATCAAGGGTAATCAGCATCTTGCAGAACAGGAGCCTCCAGTGTGCAGAGTATCACTGCATGTAGGCTTTTTCTTGACGGCCCCAGGGGAAGGCTGGTCCTGATGCTCTGGAAGCAATCCAGTATTTTGTGTTTTTATTCTACTCATATGCATTTTGTAATTAACAAGCTTTGTTGAATGATTTACTATTACAAGTTACAACATTGGTGTTTTATTTGAAATGGAACCAATATGTAAGACTTTCTATATTTCCAACATTGCCACACAACCACAAAGTCTTTGTGTATTAACATGTTTTAAACTCCCGTTTTAAAACCAAAAAGATTTTCAGTGACTAAGAAAAACATCAAAAATACAGAAATATATTATTTTATGTTACTCTATTAAAATAATATAGTATGTCACTCCAAAAGGCTTCTCAATAGAAAGCAGGTGAATGAAAGCTGAAGGAGTGTTATTTTCCGTCAAGTCAGCAGAGACAGTGATGAAGACAGTGACGAAGGCCTCATTACCCAGCAGAGATGAGGGCAGGAGGATTTAAGAAGCTCCTCCAATGACAAAATTAACCTGCTGATTCAGCTATGTGGGTAAAAAACAAGCACTCATTCAGAGCCTCAGCATGAAATGCAAGTGACTCAAAATCGTCCTGGTGGATTAATGAAAAAAAAATCAACAACCTGACTGAAAATTGTGATGATAACCATTGGAAATGTGTAGAACTATGACCAATTAGCACGCAATTCAGGTTAACTTGTAGGAATGAAGTTTTTATATAAGCTGGAATAACAGACAGATCCTGGGCTTGCGCTAGCCATTCGCCACTTCACCATAGGCGAAGTAAATTCCATATGACTACAAGGTTTTTAGCTTGTGTAGCCACAATGGCGTTCTCATTTTTAGGAAAAGAAGTCTAAAACTTACAACTTTTTTGGACTCACAAAAATCCCCGAGCGATAACATTAAAAAAATTATAGCACGCTGCTACTGTATATCCGCATGCCAACAGAAATAGCCAAAGTGACCCGAACGCTCCCGATCATTAAATATGCACTTGGGTCATGACCGCCTCTCGCCCAAAAAAAAAAAACTAGGGCTGCCCACCTTTGGGCGGCAAGTTTATTTATTAACAGAACAAAGACGGGACTATCAACAAAAACGCAGTGATTCTGCGCTGCCAATCTACGCTGTAGACGCCTCCCTCAGTCTGCCCCAGGGCAGCTGTGGCTACACACGTAGCTTACCATCACAAAGTATGAATGAGGAATGTTACTCCGGTCTAGGGGAACCTTTGACATAACATGCGTTTGTGCTCCCCCCGTCTTCTCACCACAAGAAAGGCCAGCGACATCAGTACGTCAAGTTCAAAAAGGAGTAGTTTTTATTTGCTTCAGAGGGAGAACAGGTGCCAACATAACAAACAAATATTCTAAATCAACCCTACCTTCCTAACAAAAGAAAAGGGAAATAAATAACAATTTAACAACCTATCTCCCTAACTTAAAACAGGAAAAAAGGGTTAAAGGGCTTCTCCATTATACCAACTGCTCAAATTGTCTACCAATTATTTACAAGTATTTAATAAGGATATGCTTTATCTTCACAAGACTGGTGCCACAGGGCACAAACTATCTGATCGCTACTTCGACACTAATACAACCGTTTCAGCAAGCTGGCGTTTCCTGGCGGTGGGAAGGCTGGAGAGGAGGCAGAGTGCAGTCGGCGGGCTGTTCAAATAGGTCAGGGGACCCGCCCCCTGACCAATCGCGTGGCAGCAATCAGGCGAGCCAGCCAATGAGCGGACACAACCTGCTCCTAATTCCCTCATTCACATAAAGAACACACACACACAAACCAAGGAGAGAGAGAACACTGCAGCACAACACATACATAACAGTACATGACCCGTAGGGTCATAACAGGAGTGAATGACTAATGGATCCGATGTAAAGCGTCTTTGAGTGTCCAGAAAAGCACTATATAAATGTAATCCATTATTATTATTATTATTTGTGCCTTTTCTAAAAGAGAATTTTCATATCACCGAAGCAGCTCCAGCCTAACGTATCATTTAAATGCAAAACATGTCAAGGACAGAGTTGAACGTTAGCTTACCCTTTTAAAGGAAAAGCCTCTTGGCATCTTGCTATTTAGTTGCCTTATTTCGAGGCATGTTATACTATTCATTTTGAATTGCTGTATTGAGTCAGCTTTAGTATAAATTTTGATTGAGAGTGTGCTTATGTGCCTCTTTGAGACTCAGCCTTATTATATTTCTGAATTTTACTTATTTTATTTAACTGTATTCGTATTGCATTTTAGGGAAATGCACCTGGCCTAATTGGTTTGCTGATGTGCTTGGCCTTTTTTCCTTTCAATTTCATTTATAAAGCACACTTAACCAATAAAAATGTGGATTTCAAATCTTCTCTTCTTGGTGCATTCTATTGATTAGTCATGCACTACAATTTTGTAATGTCCTAGATTTCAAATTCTTTATTTTGGGGGCCTTTAGCAGGTATAAGATTAAAATGCGATTAATTAGATTAATAAAAAATCCTGTAATTATTTTTTTTTAATCGCTTGACAGCACTAAACAAAACAGGATTCTTTTTTTACAAGCTAAACCCGCAAATTGGTGTACGACAAGGCGAGGACAATCGATCGAAAGAAAATGAGAATAGTGTTTTATAGTAGATTGTGTGTTAAAATTCTAATTGAACAACAAATGGTGAATGCTGAGAGGGGGTAGGAGTGGTGACAGACCGATCAGAAGGTAAATGAAAGATATTATCAATACTTTTTTGTAGTCTAAGACTTTTGATCCCTATGACCGGCAGGAATAACCAGCGATGCATGTAAATGTGTATGTGGGGATATGTGGGGATAGTTTACCCCTTGGTGTATGTATATGAATGTGTGTATGTCTGTGTGTCTTGCTGAGGCAAAAATCTAAGGAAGAGCCATAGCGGAAAACATTCTCTGGGAAAGAAAGCTGTGGGAAAGTGTGGTGGATTGGTTTTAGCGGTGCAAAGGACCCCAAAAAGACTCAGATTGGATTACGATTTTATAGTCATTTATGACAATGAACAAATGAAAATAAAGTTTGTGCACATCATTAAAAATAACAAAATAAAATAAAGCTAAATGGAACAGAACTAATTAGAACTGACTCTGTAAAGTCAGTCAGTGAGGAATGCAATCTTTAAAGGAAGTGTTGAGCGCAACGATGTTCAGACACACACATTATTGATGTTCCAGAAAAATATAAATGGCTAAATATTATTGATGCTTGTGGTTCTTTAAACCAAAACAGCCCAACAAGCAATTACAGAAAAGAAAAACATATACCAACATTGAGGCTATTGTTCATGTGTGTAATGACCTATGGTGGGCCTTCTTTCTTTGGAGTATTCTTGCAGTGTGAACAGGGGTTAAAAGGGGCATATAAACATCGGCAATATCATACATAAAATCCCAATACAACTTCCCAATAGGGATGGATATCATCAGGATTTATCCATATTTATACAGACACCAATACTGATTATCAATACATACTCAATAAAAAAAATACAGACTTAGAATGATGAAAAGTGATTGGTGATTTAATGTTAACTAAATTTCAGGGTTACTTCCAGACAATAAACAATACCAGCAACTAGCAGTAATACAAAATTCACTGGTTCTCAGGACATCTGTAACAACTTCCCAGTGATTTCAGAAGTCGTCAACTTTAACCTTTACACATAACCCAGTACAGCCGGAGCTCAGCGTTCACACAACTCCTGAAAACCAAACACACAGTGTGAGACACAGACTCATCCAGTCAGTCTGTGTGCATGAAGCAGAGCTGCCTCTTATCTTGTGTTTAACAGTACACTTCTCACACACACACACACACACACACACACACACACACGCGCGCGTGCACGCACACGCACACACACGCACACTTAAATGGGTTGTACCACCCTGTACCAGACAAAGACAGAAGAGGGGGAAAACAGACACAAGAAGACACGTTCATAAAATTCAAAGGAGATCCTAGATTTCAACAGCTTTTTATTTGCAGGAAGTCCAGAAGGCATGAACAGCAATTCACTTTTTTAACATTTTACATTAAAACCTCATTCCAAAATGGAATAAATGTATTTCTTTCCCCAAAATTCTATGCACAATACTCCACAATGACAACGAGGAAAAGTTTTTTGGAAATTTTCTACAAATTTTCTAAAAATAAAAACCAAGGCATCACACCTACAGTACATCAGTATTCGCAGCCTTTGCTCAACACTCAACACAATTACAGCCTCAGGTTTTTTTTAATGTGATGCCACAAACTTGGCACATCTACCTTTGGGCTTTCACATCAATATGGGAGGCTGCATGAGGAATTTTGAGAAAAATAATTTCTTCCATTTGGAATAAAATGCCAAAAACGTGAAGCACGAATTCTCTCCAGATGCACTGTATGTGCTAAAACACCTTGGTGAAAAAAATTAACCACGACCTACTGTATGTGTGAAATAGATAAAATGATTAATCGATTATCAATCAGTGACTACAATAATATTGTAGCACTTGTACGTTTTTGGTAAATACTGTCACTACTACAGAGATCCAACTAATAAAATAACTCTGAGCATGAACACAGTTGGACCCATAATCAAGATTTGCAAAACAGAGCTATGGCGTCACTGTTTTCAACAGAGTTGTATTTTGACAATTTACAGTACCGGTTCTCATGGTGTGTGAAAAGATCACACTCTGGAACTTGTTTTCAAAGGTTTATATTTTCAGGCCCCAAAACTGTTGTTGTGTAAATGAAGAACAAAACAGCCACAGAATTATAGCTTCAGGGACACCACTGGTGAGCATCCAGTCAGAGAGAATGAGTGATGCAGCCAGGCTAGAAAGTCCTCATGACGCACACAGAGTTTTGTTCCAGAGCACAAGCTGAACAGAAGGCCTCATTCTGGTACAGCTATTGGCTGGATCATATGCTAAAACCAGAACTGCTTTGCATGGAGAATAACTCTTCAGGGTAATATCATTCTCAGTGCCTAGCTTTTCTTCTTCAGATAAATTATGGCTGTCTACTAACGGTTACTAATAATTCTTTTAACAATTTTTAAGTGGCATAATTTTCCCAGCCTGAAAGTCCGTAGTGAATTCTCAAGGCGCACACCAGTGACAAGCCACTGCAAGTGAGGAAGCATTCAGGTATCTGAGGGAGACAACACTGACCAGGTAATTGTACCAGCTGCCATGAAAATCTAACCCTGATTTGGTTGGCAGCAGTTCAAGTTGGGACCCACTCAAGTCTCAGGACCACAGCATGAAAGTAAGAGAGTGGGTTAGAGAGCATTCCAGAGAACAGAGGGCTTGTGTATATCACTAGCCTGTGGCCTACTGTGCCTGGCTAACCTCTGCTTCACCTGCTCCCTACATGTTGGATGGTGTGTCTATAAAAGTTTGTTTTTACCTGACAGTACAGCTGATCTAAAGGTCAGTTTCTGCGCCTGGTGTGTACATACACTATCAAGGTTCGACAACATTGTGGAAAGTTGTATATATCGTTTTAAAAGGTAATGCAAAAGTGGGATTATATTTGAATCACTTCCATTTAATTTTCACTATGTAAATACTGAAGTCATGATGATGTGACATTTTTTTGCTGTGTGAAACAAAACAACAATAGGCTTGAGCATGAATCTGATAAAGTTTAGATCAATTTAGCTGTCCTGTCATATTCTGCCCTATACAGTATACTGTAAAATGTTTTTTAAGGTTGTGTCCATTGTCTGCTTAAGGATACTCCCACAAAGTGGAAAGCACTTGTCTGCCCTACAATAAACTCTTTTTGTAATATCTGTGATAACTTGGAAAATGTGACACACAAATAGTGCTTCATTTGGAAATGAAAATGAGAAAATAATCAAATACAACACAACAAACGTTTGTTGTGCTGTCTGAAAATGCATTGCGCTCTCTCTCTTTCTCATTAAAAAATTTCTCCAAAATTTCAAACAAAGAAAGCTATGAAGAAATTAATGCCTGTCTTTCATATATGCCGGCTTCACAGAAAGGTCTTTAACAGTAGACAAAAAAATAAAGAAGAAATGGTTACTTTCTTATTTTTACTATGTGGAAATCCATATTCTATGTTTTCAAAAAAAAAAAAAGTAATCAGCCAATGCTGGAATGAATGCAGTGTTGACTGTTTCTTAACATAACTAGTCTATGGGTAATTAAACACAAAACATATATGAATACATCTGGTTATGTGCTAGATTAATCTTCTCAGTTGTTGTTATATTACAGTTTTATATGTCCTCCTTCATTCATGACACTAAACGGCATATTAAGCTGTGTTGGATAACATCATGTCACACTCACTAGGGGTGTTTTTAAACCTGCTTACATTATGTTATTTCAACAATCACTCTTCATTTAAGGCATGGAGTACCAGCAAACAATATGATTATTTAGTAAAAAAAAAAAGGCACATTATTAGTAAGCCATCTCACACATGACACAAATTGGTTGAATGTGATGCTCAGCCATGACAGTGTGTCAATCTACCAGCCATAGGAGCTTGGTAGCTACACAGCTCCAACTATGGCAGACGCCACCTTGATAGCCTCAGAGGAAACCTACACAACATAGGCTCCTCTGACAATAAAGAAATCATACAGGAATCAGTCACACGTACTAATGGAACCAGTACCGCTTTGACTTGTATAAATGTTAGTGTCAGCTTACTTTAGGACAGCTCTCAGGGAATCCCCATAAAAGACAAGATCCTGTTTCTCTTGTTGAGAAAGATTTTTGATTTGTTTTTCAATAACAAGGTGTTAAACACAAGGAGGAACTAGTTTCCTAGTTACTCCTGAGATTTATAATTAATATATCAGACCCTTCAAAGTTTCGACTGATAGACTACAGTCCAAAGCTTAAGCAGAGGTCAGTGTTTGGTCGTGTTGCTTTTGATTACATACAACAGGGAGACCTAATTTACATTACAAACTAGCACTATTTGTTATAGTAGGTTATAGTAGTATAACTCGAAGATACCATGTTAATAATATATTATTATGATTCTGGATAAAAACACCTAAAATAAGTGGACACGCAAAGAAACGATTACAATCACATAAGGTTTGCAAGCTGTTTCATCCAACTATGTAAAGTTGGCTTTCTTTCTGTAGACCACAGGACGACTTGCCTGATAGCCAGCGTTAGGTGCTCCTGTTAGAAAGCACAGATTAATGAATTAAGGTTTTGGTTAACCAGTTCCCCCTTCAAAGTAACCTTTACCTATTTGACATATAAACTACCTGGCTTCATTATTATCTTAAAAAGTTTTCGGCTGGTGTCCACTTTTGTATCAGTTTAGTGTAGCCAGCCCTTTCAGAATCTTCTTAATTTTGTTTAATTTAACATAATGTCATCGAGCTAGTGCTAGCAGCTAACTAGCTAGCGTCCCTCCTTCCTGCGGCACCTGTTGATAACAAAGCCACTTCATACCACACCAGCACAGGACTACTCACTCTGTTCGAAACCGTCCACGTCCTACTGAAGCTGCTCCGTCCAAGTGAAACCCGTCGTTACTTGTTAGTTTTAATCTAAGCGGACGGGGTTCGGCCCACACGGCTGTAATGCACTGTTTCACTGAGCAGACTGGCTGCTCGCTTGACGACACACAGCAAAACTCCTCTCCCGTCGTTTCCTCTTCTCAAACTGACATTTCCATCTCCAGGCTAGGGGCGGAACCAACATACCAGCGCCGGATGAAACAAAAACGCTGATTGGCTGGCGGTATAAAAAGAATCCTGCCTAAACCAGTCAAACACGTTGGTACATCTGATAAATGTAGTGTGTGATACTATAACTATAGCGAAATTATTATCAGTAAGATCCCTGGATGAACTACTGAGATACCTAAACCGACACAAAGGAAATTTAAATTGACCTATTTCTGAAAAGAAATAGGTCAAAATAGCAACGCATTAATATCTTCAGAATAGTTTAAATGTCTACAGGAAGCCTCTTCAATAACAGGTTAAAGGTCAAATCTTCTCAAACCTTAAATAGAAGTCCTGGATCAATGACTCATGAGCGGGATGAATGAGAATTTTTCACATTACCTTACTGTTTTAACTGTCTTATAAGTATGTCATACACCAACACTTCCATGTTACCAGCAAGGTGTTTGATACAGACATACTGATATTCTTTAATTATCCCAAACTGGGAAATTAATGTTTTGGCATCATAATTATATAATTAATCAAACCAGTTCTCCATCATACTTTTTTGAATAACATATAATAAAAGAATGCTAAAAAAATATGGAACAAAGTAGTTCCTTTCCAGCACACATTTGTATATCTACTGTACCTGGGTATCTAGGATCGATGGCCTACATGACAAATTTTGAAAATAATTCTTTGTATGATAAAATACTGTAAATAGATTTAGCTTTTTTTTGTCACAGAACAATATGAAAAAACATAAGAAACTTGGACAAACACGTGTACAGAATAGTCAGGATTATTTTTATTAATTCATCTTGAGTTTCAATAATATCATTACAGAAAAGAAACATCCTCTTCATTATATTTATACAGTAGTAGTAGAATGCTGTGTCATTGCTTCATTACAAGTGCTGGTCATAGTTTATAGTGTGTGCAGTGTGACACTGAGTTCAGTCCAGTGTTACGAATCACTCAATACAAAGGCAGTTTAACAATAACCTGCTTCTTCTTACTCAAATGAATCTATCTGGATTCGATTAGTTCTCTTTGGGCAGGGGCCTAAATGGGGTCTGACGCTGTGTTCGTGTCTCTGACCGAAACATAAATGAAAAGAGAAAATTTTGAATTGAATCTATTTTTATTTAATTTTGATGGGTTCCTTCCCAATAATCAATGACTGAGTTTGGCCAGCTGCAGAATTACCATCTTCTTACATTTCATCCTAGATGAACCCAGCACGAGCCACTGATAGATATGTGGTGCATTTGAGGTAACTGGGAAGTATCTGAAATCTGAGCAAGAGGAATAAACAACACCTTGTTGGTAACAGTGACTGGACTGTGAAGAGTTTTATTCCACATCAATAATGGCACCAAGTACTGCCCACAATGTAGTTTTGATCAGATCAGAAATCCCGCCCAAAGGCTGCACCCTGCTCTCACACCTGGACTGAAACCGGCCCAAAGAGAAAAACACGTCCTCCATGATGAGCATGCACGGTGGAAAAGTAGAGGAATGAATGAATGAAGATGACAATGAAGAGGAAAAGGCAGAATGGGGGCTGGGGAGGAAGACTGCATCAGCAAAGAGCATTAGAAAAAGGATCATAGCTGAGAAATTCTGACCAGTGCTGCATTAAGTCATGAAGGAAAGAAAGTAGACACAAGCTTCTGAGCTGGAAGTAAAATCTTGATGTCTTCATGTACTACTAGATTAATATAAGTACAAAAGTTTTGCACTAGTTATTCCTTATCACCTGAATGCAGCACTAGACCTCTGACTATGTGGTTTTGTTTGGCACTGATCACACTGAAGGGAAGAAATCAAGATTCAGGAACAAGAGGAGTTAAAATATGGTACTTGGTCAAAGCATGAAACTCACAGACAGCATATAACACATTTGAACGGTCCTTGTTACTTAGTAAACATTTTAAGATTGAATCAGCAGGATATACAGTAGTAGCCAACCAGCCCAACATGTTAAAGCTGATAATAAACTATATTTTTAGGCTTTTAGAGTGGTCTACATACAAAATTAATTTGTCTATATCTCTCAGCGTTGCTTGAACTGTGTACAGTACATTGAAAAAAAGCAATCAAATGATGAAGATTCTTTTGTGGTCTCAAAGAGTGTCGATTCTTTTCACTTAAACAAGCACCATAACATTATCATGGTAAAAATACACCAGTTGTGTAGATTATGAGCACCTGAATGCGACACCTTGCTTTCAAGTGATGTCAGGTCAGCAATGTCTTTGACTTTAACAGTATGTCAGAACTCACTCAAGTTAGGCTTAAAGCTGGACGCCAAATGACTGGCTGAAAATACTCCAGCCTCTGAAACAAGCTGTCAACTAGGTATAGTCACTAATCTTTGGCTACTTAAAGGACAAGGCTGATAATATTCCACATTTTCCTTACTATCAACAAATCCCATTTGAGTCCTGTGTACCCGAAGTGTGACAGATGTTCTTCCAGATCTCTCTTGTTGTCCCAAAATAATGACAAGCATATCAGTTAGTCAGACTGCCACATTAGATGACACAACGCTTAAGAAATACAGACACAGACACAGACACAGACACACACACACACACACACACACACACACACACACACACACACACGCCTATTTTTTCTGATTCATACACGCAGTGTCTTGCTGCTGGAAATATTAGAGACCCTGGCTAAAAATATTCTGCTAAAACTCCCAGGTCTCACTAGTTGGAGTAATATTTCACATAAACAATTATTTTTTGGGAAATTGAACAGGATTTGTTGATAATAATGAAAAATATCACAAGCATTATCCCAAAATCATTGTCAAAATACAAATACTACATTTCAATTTCAAACTGTATTTTTATGGTGTAAACTTCGAACTGTTGGAACATCACTTGAACGCAGGGTTCGATATTACCAGCACAACCCACCTCTGATCAGATGGGGGTTCCTCACTGATGACAGATCATAGACATCATTATGGACTTAAGTGTAGCCATTATGGTTGTGTCTGATTTTGGACCAGAGGAATCATTACAGTGTGACCTTCAAGCTTAGCCACTGACCCACCTAAAGGAGTTTCATGGCTTTCAGGGAGACTCAGGATGAATTTTAGTCCCTCACGATGGTGTGAAACATATATACCGTTTGAATTTTTTGTCTTTTTTCCTTTATTGGCAAAAAAGTCATATTCATTTTGCAGGCGCAAACTATATAAGCAAATCCCATTAAAATACGTCCTCGTAAGCCTTTAGCTCGTGTTTCTGTCAATATTGATGCTAAGGTCAGGGTGTTTCAGGAGGAGATGTAGTGAAAGTGGCAGAAGGAGTTATCAAGAAGTTCCTATATGCAGATAGAAGACACAGGGCAGAAAAGAAGGAAAACTACAATGAGAAGAGAGAATGTAAGGGAAAGGAAAACAAATAAGAGAAGGGTGGAGGAAGGAGGGACAGGTTTCTATATCTTCATATCGCTACCAGGGAAAATAAATGATTGGGAGAGAAGAGGGCATGATTACTACTAAGATGATAATATTCAACTAGAACAATAATAATAATAATAATAATAATAATAATAATAATAATAATAATAATAATAATAATAGAATATCAATTAAGAATATTAATAATCATTATCATCAGGATAATAATAATATTACAGAATAAATCTCATATTTCTTTTCTTTTTTTTACTTTTTTCTCCATTGAAATACAGTGATCTCCTCAAAGCAGACCAATGAAGATTCAGCCTCCGCTGGCTCCGACTGGCTGTTGCATATGACATCACAGCTAATGGCGACCAGGTAGACATGCATCACTTCCTGCCCCCGCCCGTTTCCTGTCCAGACAGGAAGTCCTGGCACTGCCATGGTAATCGGTAGCGAGTGACATTGAAGTCTGTGAAGGAAAAGTTTTGGCGTTGGAGTGAAATGTAGAACAGACCTCCAGAGAGTCTGAATGGAAAGGTCAAAGGTCAAATACCTGCATCATAGCCGTCCAATGACCATGACGTCCACAACCTCTCCCTTATGCAGTTCCACATACTGCTCTGTTTTAGGTGGTAACATCAGCAGACCGTTGGCACTACGCATCGACATTAGCCTGCTGGACACCTGGTTGCCTGAACAAGAGAGCGACAGCAGGTATCTAAGTGTGCATGGAGTGTTCGGGTGGGGTTTTTTTTTGAATCTGTTTTTTTGTGTAGTATTTTGTTTTCAAATTTGTAAGAAAAAGGTTACACAAGATCATGGAATAAAATATCAACTTCTCATAAAAACCCAGTAAGGGAGAACAGTGCATTGTGGGAAACAACGCTACACTGAGCTAACACATTGTTAGCTAACACACTGTTAGCTGTGATGATATGGTCAATCAATCAACCTTTATTTATATAGTGCTGAATCATATCAGAAGACATTTCAAAGCGCTTTACAGATAGAAAGCCAACAATGCCCTCCATATGGTGCTATATCCTTTAAAGAAGCCGTCAAAGAAATAATGATATTCTTGTGGCAGCACTGGTGATACACTCATACATTAAAAATGTGTTTAACAAGGAAATAATATCCTGCTCTGACTTTATATGTGATCTCCACAACCAAGATTAGCGAACACAACATTTGATTTCTATAGTCCGCCTATCAATGAGGAGAAGGGAATCGGATTTCAATGTCATTGCATTTAATTGACATTTACAACTGATCCTGGGATTAGTTGTAATTCGACCAACACCTACACCTGATAATTCAGATTTTGATTTATTTCGTTTCTGTGAGTGAGGTACAGTTAATTACAGTGAACCGGTGTGTGTCGGGTATTAACGCATGCAGTGTTTACCCTGTTATACAACTTAAGGTATAACAAACATGAGAATGCACTTAGAGAGTGCATACCTCTCTGCCTGTACAATTGTCAATAAAAAAATCCATGGGAACATTACTTCCAGGCTATGTATAATCAGAGGAATGTCACCACCATGATGGCATGATGACGTGAGTCATGTGGGATTTGGATTTATTTCCTGTCAAAATAAAGAGTTTGACCTTTCACAGATACAGGAAATCCATCTGACTGACTGTGAACTGCATTATCTTAACTACACATAAGTAGAAGTGTCATTCCTCTCTCCCTTACCAAACTGTGACCCTGAAAATATCTGTAAAATTATGATCCAGACTTTAATCCAAATCCAGATGATCTTGTGGACAGTGATCATTATGATCTGTCTGTGCCTGGATATTTTTATTTTCACTGGACTACAACTTCTCATGATATTGACAGAAACGTAAAACATAACAAAAATACACAAAAAGGACAACATCATGTAATCCTAAAGTAAGTGGCAAGTGATTTTGATTGCACGTCCGTATCACCGGTATTTTTTGTCTTTTGTATTACAATTTCTTACTGTGTGCGAACAGCGATTGGTGATCAAATGTATAATCTTCTGTGACTCTCGTTGGCAGAGGTATCAACTACAGTCAAAGGAATTAAAGCTCTGCAGAGGATACATTAATCCTAAGAATACAAATACTATTCAGAAGTGATGCTTGTTTCACTCGATGCGTACAGTGTACATCCATCCATTTTCCTTATCGTCTCATCCCTGTGGACAGCCGCTTCGCCGCGTGACTGTTAACTAACTAAAACTCCATCGCACCTACATTATTTTTTTTTTGAAAAGTCGTATGGATGTTAAATTTTATCATCTCAACACACACCTGTATTGAAACTTTCAAGATACAATTTTATCTGTAGGGGGAAACAAACAAACTACAGCAGTGTAACAGAGTGAACTCCATAAAACACCAGTGTGTGTATGTGTGTGTGTGTGTGTGTGTGTGTGTGTGTGTGTGTGTGTGTGTGTGTGTGTGTGTGTGTGTGTGTGTGTGTGTGTGTGTGTGTGTGTGTGCGCGTGCATGCATGCATGTGTGCTTACCTGTGCTTTGTGCCCAGGGCAGCGGCTCCTGGTGATGCCAGGTGAGAATGCAGCGGTGGTACTCTGGTCTGGGATCGAGTTTCACGTCACACGAAAGCTGAAATAAACGTACAATAAATGAACTATTAATGTGGATTTGAACTATTAATGTGGATTTAATGACATCCATCACCACAAAAGTTACTGCTATAAAACACTCTTCAATAAATAGTTTGAATTTGTATGAAAGAGGAGGGTTAGGGGTTAGGGAACCTCTGCTCCAGTTGTTAATAAGTCGAGTCATGTTAAATGTAGAAATGTTCTAGTTAATATGACCAAACATTATTTTTCTACAGGTTACCTATTACAAGTCTGATGGAAGCTGAGGTGATCTCCACATTATACCTCTGATACATTTTAAGTGTTCACCTTTTCATTGGAGTGGCACGGTGGCGCAGTGGGTAGCGCTGCCGCATCACAACACAACACGGCGAACCTGGGTTCGAGTCCCGCTCTGTGCGGAGTTCGCATGCTCTCCCCGTGTCTGCGTGGGTTCTCTATGGGTTCTCCGGCTTCCTCCCACCTCCAAAAGCATGCGCTTCAGGTTGATTGACCGTTCCAAATTGCCCGTAGGAATGATTGTGTGTGTGTGCTAGTTGTATGTCTTTGTGTGTGGCCCCGCAGTGCACTGGCATCGTGCACAGAGTGTCCCCTACAACACGCCCTACGCCGCAGGGATAAGCTCCCCGTGACACGCTGCGGCAGATATAGCGGTGGTAATCTGAATATGACTGACTGACCTTTTCATTGGCTAGCATGTTAAAGCGCTTTGAATCAGAATCTTTATTTGTCATGCTGACACACGTTTTCACATAGGACAGCACGAAATACCCCTAAATAAATGAAACTTGATTGATTGATTGATTGATTGATTGATCAAAGACCTGCTGGCGCTACTTTATTATACACTATTATAAGGCTCTTAACAGCTTATCAATTAAACCTAGGTGGCACTCATGCACTTCAGGTTAATTGGCCGGTCCCAAAATGAGATGTGAGTGTGTGCGTGCGTTGTTGTCTGCGCCTCTGTGTGGCTCCGCGGTACACTGGCGTCACGCCTGGAGTTTCCCCCCCTCACGCCCTAAGACAGCTGGGATAGACTCCAGCTCCCCACAACCAGCAACAGTAGATAAAGGGGGCGCAGCAGTAGCTCAGTCAGTAGAGCGGCATTCCTATGATCAGAGATCGGCAGTTCGATTCCCACTCCCGATCAGCCATCCTTGAAGTGTGAGCTGACCGTGGGAGATGTCAGCTCACCTCCCAACCACTGCTGAGATGCCCGTGAGCAAGGTGTTTGTTGTGTGTTTGTTTCAGGGGCCTGTACTAACATATACTGTAAAATACATGTTCAAGCAGTAAAAAAAATGTAAAGATAATTTCCCCAATGAGGGACAATAAAGATTTGTTTAAGTGGCAACAGAAAATGGATGGATGGATAGATGTGTGTTTTACCCTCGCTTTAATAATTGTAGGCCTCGGGTCTAGGATGCCTTGCATCTTCCTCAGAGCAGGAATCACAAACAGGTTGCAAGTCACCACGGCAGACACTGGGTTACCTGAGGAACAACACAGTGGGTTACTGTGTAACAGGACAACCTGCTGACCACTAACTGTGGTAGTAGACTCTAACGCCATCTCGGTTTGCTCCATAAATGTTATTCCTACTTATGTCTGTGTGCTAGCTGTGCTACACCAGACTGAACTGAGCACACTAACTGCTCAACAATAACAGCTTTGGTGAGCTGCTTATTTACAGATCTGATTAGGATTATAAAAGAACATATTCAAGTTTACTATCACAATTCTCATTAATATTGTCCTAAAACTTTAAAAATATCTTCAGATCAGCAGTTTGACAAGGATGTGTGGATTTGAAATGTTAACAGCCTATATTATCAATGTCACTGTGGTGAACTCAGCAAACTGCAAATAGCCCGTGTCTACATATGCTTGGTGGCACCTTAACACCCTAGATCATTTTCACATATAAAATACAATGCCGCAATATAATTTTGGCACCGTCTCAAACACACCTTCTTACCCTCCACCAAAGTTTTGTGCACAGTGAAAAACCCTCTGGAGTCTTGGTGCTGCACATCTCTGATTATTTATAGAACCATATAGATTTTATATAGTGAGATATAAGCTTGAAACTGATGTCAGTATTTTCAGAACAATTTGGGCTATTTGAAGATACATGCTTAATGAAATGTAAGTACTTTCATTTGTAGCAAACTTGGACAAACATGAAATATGTGACAGAGCATGGCTTAGTATTGTCTTAAGACATGTTAATGATATCAGATTAACTGGTATGAATGATATTAGGGTGGGGAGATGTCCTAAAAGTGCCCAGTAGGATCACATACTCAATTCAATATGCATTGTGAATGAGGTCAAGCATGAAACAAACATAATATTTTTTAACAATACACAGTACACTAGCCAAAACACCCCGCTGACAAGTGCTCTTGTTGTTCTGGTTCTCATGCTGGAGAATTAGGACTCCGACTCAACAGAGTAATATTAGTAGGGTGTGAAGGATGTTTCAGCTGACTGAACAACAAGGGGAGAAGCTCCCACTGACACCAAAGCAAACCCACTCTGTCACCTTAGACAGAAAAAAAATACATATAATACCTGGCAGAGCAAAGATGAGTTTCCGTGCTCCATCAATGTCAACTGTGGCAAAGGTAGTAGGAAGCCTGGAGAAACAACATACATAAGCATATATCACAACAGCTGGACGTTAGAGGCAGTTAACATCAGTCATGTGAAACTACAATAAGCATTAGTAGCAATATCGGTATCAGTAGTAGTCATAGAAATAGTCATAGAAATAATTCATATTAAATAACCTTCATTCAGGGTTAATAAGGAGTTTGGATGTAAAGTCATGTTTTCCTGATCTGAAATACCCTCAGTCAAATTCCCTCCCCTCCTCAGTCTCACCCTGGTTTCATGAAAACTCGTCCAAAGTGAATCTGAGCATGAAGGTCGATATCCAGCACCTGCTTTAGGTAGTCCTGAAGAGACACAGACACGCAGCATACACACAGCATTAGACCAAATGAGGACAGACCTCAAGCAAACAGATATAGTGAACAATTTAGATAATATTTTAGCCCTTGCTGGATTAAAAAATGAGTGTATCTACAAGTCATATCAAGGAATTGCTTACTTCACTTGAAGAAATGTATCACAGGTGAGAAATTACCTTCTCCCCCATTGACACCCCCCCTGAGGTGATGATGACGTCGGCACGACTAATTCCCTCGTGGAGAGCCGACAGTAGGTCATCGGGGCTGCAAGCACAGGCAGGATGGCGTTAACTACCCAAAGGAGGAGCTATTGAGCTAATGGAAACCACATCAGTGTGATGTCACAGTATTTAACAGAAAATTGGAATTTATTGATGGTAAATTTGTTTTACAAATATGAAATGTGGACATTTATGGGCTAGAAAGTTCTGATAAAAGACACAATTGAGTGATATTATCAGAAAGGAAAGATCTTGTTCTGTTTTGGGGACTGAACATCAGGATTTCTGAACCTCACACTGTAAATTGGTCTTTTTTTTATTCGGTCTCATACATTCTGCAGCATAAGTCAAACAGTTGGGTAACTAATTTGAAGAATATTTTGTTGAATATTTTGCAGCACTTTTAAAAACATTTGTAGCTGTTTTTAGTTTTGCACTACAATAATCTCTTGCCTGTTTGCGCTTCAAGATGCATAGCTTCACTGCATCGCAGATTTTTAGTAGGTAGTCACGTGATACTGTATGCGCATGCTATTGGCTGACAGCATCCGGAAGTGCCCTGCTTTCTGAGACTCACAGAATGGAGTGCACTTCCGTGAAACACAAAAGTGCTTTAAACAGTCTATAAGAGTGTCGGAAAAGGTAATACAGATATAAGGTGGTTTAATATCAGTATGGGGAGGGTTAATAAACGTTTAAATGACCGCAAATACCGTAAATAGCTTGTCGTTATATCGCGGAATTTCATTTTTCACGGATGGTCCTGGAACGCATTAACCGTAAGTAATGAGGGATTACTGTAGTTTCTAAACAAATCAAAAATGCTCGTACTTGTCTCCAACAATTCCCAGGTTGATGGTGGGATATCCGTGTTCCTGGATGGTGGACAGCAGAGTGGAGCGATTGGAATCTCTTATTTTTCCTGGGTGGAGGTCATCCTCTGGATTCAGCAGCTGGACACAGACAAAGACAGACAGGATCAAGTGAGTGTGAGTCCCTGTCTTCTATATGTTCACTTTCAACATGGCAGCCTTATATGTGTTCCTTGGTTACACACTTATCATGTTAAAGTGAAACGGAACACTAAACTGTGTTTTTAAACCAGAAGAGAAATAGGCGGTGCAGTCACATCTTCTTTTCTTGATCAATATGTGACTCAATTTAAGAGACTCAAGTGTTGATGTTTCATTAGCAAAAGTAAAGATTGACCAAAAGCCTTAGCTCTAAATGAAGAAATTAATAAAAAACTGTGGGATTATTTTAATCTGTTCATATACCTCATTTCCAGTTGACATGACAGCCACCACAGGAAACTTGTGCACGCTAACCTCGGTCACTCCCACTGTGGCCAGCAAGCCAATCTCTGATGGCCCCATATGTGTTCCTTTAGCCAGAACACACTCCCCTCGTCTGATGTCATGACCGATGGGCCTTTCCAGAGACAAAAATGTAATAATGCTCAAGGCTTTTAAATGCACATAAGAAAGAACATTTGATTCTCGTTGGATCATTCAGCATCTTGTGGACGTTTACCTGATGTCCTGTCCAGGCCGGGCCTGGACCATAATCCTCACCTCCAGTTCCTCTGTACCCTGAAACAAGCCAAACTGTGAAGCTGTAACCCTAACCACTGATAAAATGCTGGGCGAACACATTCAAGAACCAAAGACATCACCGAGTCCATAGAAAACAACCACTTAATATTCTTTGTGCTGAACATACATCTTCTGACTCTCGCAGGAGCTCCGTGTCTTCTACTTGGACCACAGCATCGGCTCCGCAAGGAATTGGAGCCCCGGTTGTCACCCTCATCACCTGACCAGGCATCACTGTGTGGGTTGGCTTCACAAAAACGCAAACAGGTAGAAATACCTTAAAGGGGATCGGGTTCAAATCAAGCAAACAAAGCAACGTCTGTGTTTGAACGTGGGTGAACATGTGACAGACTCGGTTACATCTTTTGCTTGTTTTGTCCCACAGTAATCTGTTCAACTCTAGTTTACAACCACAACCAGAAACAACTCAAAAGTACGATTTGGGCTCTATCCCCATGCAACATCTCTTGAGACACACTCCAGAGACAATCACTTTTCACCACTAGATGACTACGAACTCAGGGATTACCAACGTGATCTGATGTTGAGAAGAAAGCTGGGCTCTCAGACAGACACCGGATTAGTCATGCAAAATGACAAACAGGACTATTCCTCTCTTTATAAGAAGTTGCAGCGTGATGCGTTTGAGGTCATTTGTCTCGGTTGACATTGCACATCCTATGACATGACTACTGATCACGTGCACATCACAATACCAACTCATCCACTACATCTCGGAACACGTTTCCTCACACGGCTTGTGGACGTTTCATGTCGAAAACAACCGTTGTGTATTCATAGAAATGCTAATAGTTGCTGATGAAATACTAGATGGTATTCAGTAGCATCATTAAGACTCTTGTATGTCAAGTGTTGATGCATGAGAGCTAACCTGTTGTCCAGCCTGTGATTCCCCCATGATGAAGCGATCTCCTGGGCCGTCAGCAGCTGCAGGTTGAACACAGAACGCTGCATCAATGATTTGCTCTTTCATTAATTCAATGCCAACAAGTAGGTAATTGTAAACATATAGATGCATTTCACAACAGCATACTGCACTAGAGTCAGATCTCTTTTTGGGCACATCACCTCGTACAGCGTAGCCATCTTTAACAGAGGCGGGAAACGGAGGAAGATTGTCTTTGGCATAGATGTCCTGAGCGAGCACTCGACCCAACCCATCTGAGGGAAGGAACCACGCCCAATCAGGTTGGAGCCAACCAGTAAACACCAAACAGTCACCATGTAAAAGATGTTTAGAGACTTTTGTGTCCCTGACATATCACTAGACAAGTCCAACACACACTCACACACTCCTGAAGACTCACCTCTGTAGTTGATGACTTCAATTCCAAGAATTGGTGTCATCTCTAGAACAGTAATGAACGCTTTGTCCATTGACGTCAATGGAAACGGAGACATGCGATGACGACGCGCCACTTTGCTGATGTCCACTGCACTGTGGCCTGCACACACACACACACACACACACACACACACACACACACACACACACACACACACACACACACACACACAAAAGAGAAAAGGTGTGAGTAAATACTTCACAGCGCTGTAAGTTACTGTGAGGAGGTTGATGTGTTAATGGCAGACACACACACACACACACACAAACACACACGTGCGCGCGTCTGGTACTCACTGGCTCTCAGAATGTTCTCATTGCTGCCACATCGTGACTGAACCTGAAAAGAAACATACAGATAATCCAGATTTGGTCAATGTCATGGTAAATGTATTAAAGGGTATAATTGATTTATCTCTCTGTCTCAATCAGTTCAGTAAGTCAAAGGCATCCATGTTGATTGTTGAAAAATAATAAGTAACACATTAAAAAAAAATTGAATTCTGCTTGTGACTTTTGGGAAGACTCCAGCAGATCTGTGTTCAATTCTCCTGACTAGAATAACAGGAATCAACTTGTTTGAGTGACATACGAGTCTAGCGCTGCGTAATACGTTGTTCACATGATTCTATCACGTAACAAATAGCTGGTTTACGTCACTGCTGTTTGAGTTGCACTCCAAACACAGCTTCATGTAAACCGTCTGATTTCAACTTTTCCCATGGTCTTCAGTTTCCCTTTCATGTTAGCATTTTTTCTGTAAACTGTCTTTGATTTGATTTTAATGTAAAAAGCAGTGCTTGTCATAAATTTAAAAAGTAATACCATAAACTCTTTAATTATGCCAGTATCCAAGTGAAGACACCATTACGCCAGATCCAAAACGTGTACCTACAGTTATGACTGACATGGTGAATTCATGTCACACAGATTAAACAAACATACATTCTCTTTTGATTTACTTCTCCTTTGGATGCCCCACCATCATAAACAACTTGTTTACATTCATCTCTGTAACTTTATGTCCTTTTCGTTGCTTGTCTTGTTGTATGAGTATTTAGTAACAGATGTTTTTCACTTTTATTTGCGACATATTAAAATAAGAACAGGGAGGAAAAGAGGGAGGTTTAGTGGTCAGATATGATCAAATGCTTGGGATATAAAGGCTTGACTCTATTAAATAAGGTAAGTAAAGGCCACCATCTGTGAACTTCATAACATGAGAAAAGATCATCTGGGTCCATTATGGAATTTCTGCTATTTTTTGGCATCAATGGAACAAGGTTTCTGTGAATTTAACACAGCTGAAGGTATTTCTCACAGACTCATTCACTCCCATTCAATTCCAAGCAGCACACAAGTCCCGAGACTATTCATTTAAAGGGAATCCCAATCCCTGAACAGGGCTGTGATGTGACAGAATGATTTGGGAGGCTGAATCAGAATCAAACGACTAACGTTTAGATTCAGTCAGTCAGGAGAAAAATGGGACGGGGTTGGGAGTCATATGAGTATAAACATAATAACCTTTAAAGAAGCGATATACTAAAACCAAATCTCAAAATAATCCAATGAAACTTCATTTTATGTTATGAGTTCAAATCGGCGACCTTTTCTCTTACTGGGTAATAAAAAGAAATAAAATGACCAGGAAATGAGTCAAAACTCCAAACGTGCAGCCAGTGTTAGTCCTTCGTGTATTTTAAATATCAGCCTACAGTTACTTTACATACATTCTTTGCATGCTCTATAAATTTTTAAATAATATACAAATAGAAAAAAGAAAGTTGAATTTAATGCAAAGAGCGACATGATTTTTTTTTTCATGGTAGAGTGATTCAAATTTTCACTCTTAATGCTCACTGTGTGTGTGTGTGTGTGTGTGTGTGTGTGTGTGTGTGTGTGTGTGTGTGTGTGTGTGTGTGTGTGTGTGTGTGTGTGTGTGTGTGTGTGTGTGTGTGTGTGTGTGGGTGTGTGTGTGTGTGTGTGTGTACATGCATGAGGGAGCAGAAGTGGCTCAGTGGTAGAGCGGACGGTAGAGCGGCTCGGCCAATGTTCCAAGAATGGCAGTTCGATTCCCCCTCCTGCCCAGAAAAACTCAAGAGTGTGAGCTGACAATGGGCGGTGTCAGCTCACCTCCGAAGCACTGCTGAGGTGCCCTTGAGCGAGGCTCTCTTGAGCAAGGCGCTGTTCCCCTCACAAGCTGCTCATTTGGGCGCTCCACAAAGGGGCTGCCAGCCACTCTGCCTCCCATTGCATACTTACAAGCCCCCTTGTGTGTGGTTGTGTGTATTACAGGGGCCTCTACAGACTAATACGCATGCGTGTGATTGACTAACAGAAACTAGAGTGTGCATTCTTAATTTCCTTTTGGGGATTATAACAGTGTATAAAATTTTTAAAAAAATCAAAATTAAAAATTAAAGTGTACCTTGGGTGTCGGGCATGAGGCGGTAGAAAGGCGGGAGGTCGCCTGTGTTGCCCTTGGTGACTCAGAAGGGGTGGAGCTTAAAGAGGCTGAATCTCGAGGAAGCACCTGAACGCCTCGAGAAATGATTGAGTCCGGGATCTACACACACACACACACACACACACACACACACACACACACACACACACACGCACACACACACACACACACATTTAGTCAACTGGAGCTGTGTTTACATAACATTCTGATTTATACAACCTACTCATGTTTCACCCCTGATAAGATTAACTTCTAAATATGATTGAAATAAAGAAGGACGTGTTGCATTTCCTTCTAATACTCTTTATTTAGTATTTATTCCAAATGCAAATTTCAAGTCTTATTAAGTTGAGGTAAGCCTCCCGTACGTTTGGTATTTATTTTAGCATTTCACACATTTTTTGGCTACTTTCACTGTTAGAGTCAAACTTTCCTGTATGAGTTGTTTTTCTTACAGATTTATGAGTTGACATGTACATACGTTATATTGCTGTGGTTGTGTGGATAACAAAGGATATAATGTCTTTCCAGAGAATAAGAGGGGCTTCAAGTGATTTATTACTTCACTCCACATCATGTAGCCCGGTCACAAATGATAAACTCATCAGATTGACTGACCACATCCCTGATCTGGGTTATCTGCATGTCACCTTTATTATTCATTACTTGACAGCAAAAAATTATTAAAATCTTTGTTTCTTGAAGGAAACAGAAGAGAAAATAATTATAACTACTGTGGAACATTTCTCTGAGATTCAAACCCAAAAGAAGTTCCAGGTAGTTCCAGCTTAAATGTTCACTGTGAGGCTTTATCTGCAGCCAGTTTTTCAAATCCCACCGGAACAAACTTAAATCAATGGTTAAGTGCAATTTGACAAATTGTTCCAAAAATATATGGTCTGCTTGAGCAACTAATAATTAGAGTGGCAAATAATGAATATTTCTTTATTTTGTTTGAAGGCTGTTTTAACACCTTTCAGCTGAACTAAATTGGTAATTTGTAGAGGATCTACACCAGAGTCCGCCATTGGTCAACAAAAAGAAAGATGTGTGGGATTATATGCATCACATATTCAAAATAAAGACATATCACATTCATGTGCATGCTTTTATTCTAGCACCAGTAGTAGAACTGAAGTCTAAAGTTGACTGCTTTCAACCACCACCATGACTGAGAACTTGCCCCAGTCAATTGTCTTTCTCTTCAGGTATGTTTAAACCCAAACTAAAGCAATGATGAGTAAAACTGCAATAATGACATAATCAATTCATTATCTGATTGAAAGAAGTTTAGAGCTAACTATAATGACAACTGATTGATTGCTTTACACATTTTTCTTCAACAAGTGTCAAACATTGATCATCAGAGCATTTTGCCAAAAACAGCTGCCTGCTGTGGCTACAAACATTATTAAGTTGAGAGTGAAACAAAATCATGAAGTCGTGGTCTGCTACACTGAAATAATGATGTGGAATATTGCAATTCATCATATTATTATATCAATATTAGTGCCGCGAACATTTAATTATGAAGTGAATACAAATTCCAATACGTTCAATCAGGTAGATATGTTTCATCAAAAAAAGTAATCGTACCTATATTAAAATACTAAGATTATTTTCATTTGTTCAACTATATCTCTCATCTAAATGCATTTATATAGTAAGTCCCCCTTTACAAGTTGCTCATTTGGGGGTGCATCATGATGGAGCTGCCTGCCACCCTACCTCCCCTGCATGCCTGCATGCCCTTGTGTGTGTGTATGTGTGCTACAGGGGCCTGTAAAAAAAATAACATGTATGCATGCGATTGAAGTGTTTCACTAACTAGAGTATGCTCTCAATTTCCCTTCGGGGATCAGAATAGTACTTTTTTTTTTTTTTTAATTTTTAAAAAAAGAACATTTCAATATCAACGACTCTTGTGTAAAAGGTCCCTCATATCTAAAAAAAGGTAATATCATACAGTAATTATTCTTAAAAACCTCAAACATGGAAAAGTTTCAAAATTCTAGATCAACACAGCTTCAGAGAACTGTTGTCTAGATAAAGTGTGCAGAACGGGCTCGTGCGTGACTGACGGACAGGATGGACTGAACGATGGTGGGAGAGGCGTGTGTACGCAAGAGTGTCTCACCTGCTGCTCATGGCTACAGGAACAAGTGAAATGAGTGGGAGGAGCAGGTGTGGGACCAGGCAGGTAGGGACCCCCTTTAGCCATGACAATAGCATGGCTCATCTGATGGCCACACAACCATGCAGACACGTGTGCGTTAGCACATACACACACAGACACACAAACAGACAGACACATGACCACACAGACAGACATGTGAATGGGGTGAAATGAAGTGACTGAAAAGTTTGTATTTCAATGAAATAGCTGCAAATTCTGAATATTTACCAAAATCTGGAATTATTTGAAAGTGGATATGAACAAAATGATCACATTCACAGTTCACAAAGTTACACAGTTGTCCTGCAAGCAGGAACCTGACAAGTGAATGGAGCGAGTAAGTTCCTAATTACCGTATTGGCCCGAATATAAGACGGTGTTTTTTGCATTGAAATAAGTGAAAAAGTGGGGGTCGTCTTACATTCGGGGTCTAGACGTTATACCCATTCACAACGCTAGATGGCGCCAGATGTCTTTAAAGCGAATGCTGAACTTAACTCCACAGGCCAAAGCGAACCCCTGTCAAACAATTGCAATGTGATCGAATATATTGCTGTAATCATTTGTTTCAGATGTACTGTAATTATATTCTGTATAAAATTAAATTTGGTATTCAAAAAGTATTTTTTTCTAACTTGAGTCTTGAAAAAGAGGGGGTCATCTTATAGTCACGGTCGTCTTATATTCAGGCCAATACGGTATATCCCTGTTTATTCCAATTAAAGCTGCAGTACAACTCCAGTTACTCAGATATTGATCAAATGTGCTTCTACCAATTCTCCTATTGATTCCTTCTCCCCGCCGTAGTTTACACCTTCTGGAAAAAGTAGACTATAATATTATAAACTGATGTGTGGAGCTTCCTTCTTTGCTTACTTTGCTGTCAATTTGTCTTGTTCAGATTTCCAGCCACAGATACGTAAAATTTTATGTTTCATCTCCACACTATGACTAAAAGCTGCGTTTCCACAACATGTTACCGGCTCTGTTCCTCTAGACTCTGCTCAGCCTACATACTTTCTGAAGATCATTTCCACGAGTAGACAATACTTCACTGGAAGAACCTGCCGTGATGTCATCTTGAGTGGAAGACAGCTTTCGTCCACTTATCAATATCCTCTCATCAGCAATATTACACAGGAAAATCTGCAAGTCCTCAATAACACATAGCATTGTTTTTCAGACTGCCATTTTCATGAATTGTACTGACCTAACAAAAACTGTAGTCGTCCTTTAAAAACTGCTAGCAAATGTTCGTGTTAGTTAGATGGACAATTAGGTTAAGATTCTTTGTGACCAATCAGAGGTCAGCTGTGTTTCTCATGACTTTTAATACCTGCTCAGTATTAAGATCACTGACTTAAACCAAATAGAAAAGCAAAAAAGTTGAGCTGAGTCAAATCGAGGCGAGTTGAGCCAGTGCCAAGAAGTGGAAATGTGACTGATGTGGGATCACTATCCAACCCACTGATGTGCTCCTCAATGTAAGCTCTCTCTGTGAAATTGCCAACTGTCTGCAAACATCCTACTTGTGTATACTTCTACGTGTGGAGCAGCAGCAGCCACAATAGTCGTGTGTGTGTCCTGTCAGCCGGTTACCTTGGCAGCGATAGCGGCTGCGGTGATGTGAGAGGAGCCATGCTGGTGATGGTGGTGGTTGTGTGTATGTCGACCTCTCCTCCTGTCCTCCTCCTCGTCCTCCTCTTCCTCACACTGGGTTCCACGCTCCATGGTGTGCATGTTAGTGTGTGTGTTGGTGTGTGTGTTGGCCATCAGAGGGGAGGGCAGTTGTTCCAGTGCAGCATGTGTGGCTTTTATCCCGACTGTAGCTTCACGCAGCAGGTCAATGGCGTGGGGCAGAGCGGGCAAAATGAACTGAAAACACTCCTGCAAAAGAAAGATAACTTTAAAGGTCCCAAAGGTCCCATATTATGCTTTTTTTTAAATTCATATCATTCAGCTGCCAGATGTCCAACTAGACTGTATTTTAAATGTCCTGCAGCAAAGTGATCCATGGTCCTCAATATCTTTGACTGAATATGGATAAATCCATTCCCGCCCTTTAAAGGTCTGTTTTAATGGGGTATAGCTCTAAGCTCCCTATCTCCACCCACCCCCCCCTCTGAGCCTTCCCTATCTCCTCCCCCCTCTGAGCTGCCCAATCAACACTGCAGTGCCCGGCGCATTCACATGCGTTTGTTTACTTGCTCCACTTGGACGTGCATGCATTACAGATCGATCGCCATAGTCTGGAACTTATTTTAACTGTCAATAACTTCGCTACTACGTATTTCGCTCGAATTCTTCTCATGTTTAGCACTCTTGTTTTTCATGATATAACGGTTGATTTTTCGGCGCTAACTGTGGACCTTCTTCCTCATGTTCCCAAGTCTTTGCTGAACAAAGACTCGTGGCTCATTGTGTAAACACGATGAGACCGGCCGATAATTACATCCCGCTTCAAAACAGTGATGTATTGTGATTTTAAAGCTGTGTTTTCCAAAAATCATCATGGACAATGACAGATCGCAGATAACATGGGAGCTAAGCTAACACAAACTAATGAAACATGGGATTTTCCCGGTAAGACCAAGTTTTTCTCTTGTATTCTCTTGCGCGCTTGTGTGTCTGTGTGGATACAGGCAGCTCTCCGATCACTTAGAAGAGCTAAAGCTGCTTTCATTCACCAAAAAACAGACAATTGTTCTGAATTAGTAATTAATGTGCAACTGGTTATGGGTTCGCTGTGATGCTGGGGATAGCCTCGGCGGACACACAAACACACGCAAACACACTCACGTGCACACGCGTTCGCGCACACACACACACTCACATACACACACACACCTGACTGCTAACTAGTTAGCCAAATGCTAGCTGATTTCAACAGCTTGTGAGGGATTTTCAGTGTGTAGCTCTGAGCTAGGACATTACCAAACAATGCTACCGTAGCCTGAACAAACTCCCCCCTCGGGGATTGCCACGCCCTTGGGCATGTCAACCAATCAATATCATGAATCACTCTGTCAAATCACAGAGCAGATTTTTGACGGAAGCAAAATCCGATTGTTTAGTTTCGGTCCAGGCCATGAATTCCTAAAACTCCAAATATCTATTGACTGGCCTTGCACTAGGAGGTAGTATAACTAAGCCACTGTGGCTCAAATTAAAATAATTGCGTAAGCCACAAAAAGACACACTCTGTGTCCAAGACAGCGGCGCAATGCTCGTGCGGGAAATTTTTTTAAAATGGGGTTGTTTTCATACATTCTGATGCATTCTGAGGGGAAAATATTCTGTTCAGTTTACCTACGAAAATACACTAAAGTCAATCGTTCAAGCTTAACTATCTTTATTTCTATCCTACTTATGCAGGTATAAATGTGAGATTCAACAATTGAAAACTTGCATTCACTATGTGAAGATACAGTCATACATAATATTACTCAATGTTTACTTGTAAGTTTTACTGAGACTAGAAGACATTTTAACTTTGACTTTGGACACTTTCATTTCAATAATTTTGGTATTGCATAGTTTTGTCCTAACATTTTTTTGTTAGGGAGTTATCCTGCCGTGGAACACCCCTCCCCGCACCACCAACACCACCAACACCATTGGTATGCCACAGTTTAGTTTAGTTTTTTAGATAATATGATTTTTCATTTCAATTTAAAAAGGCATGAAAAATAGCAAGCGAAGTGAATACACATCTACACGCATCGCTGGTTATTCCTGCCGGTCATAGGGATCAAAAGTCTAAGACTGCAAAAAAGTATTGATAATATCTTTCATTTACCTTCTGATCGGTCTGTCACCACTCCTACCCCCTCTCAGCATTCACCATTTGTTGTTCAATTAGAATTTTAACACAAAATCTATTCTCACTCTATTCTCATTTTCTTTCGATCGATTGTCCTCGCCTTGTCGTACACCAATTTGCGGGTTTAACTTGTAAAAATAGAATCCTTTTATTCACTGGACGAGAGGAGGTCATGACCCAAGTGCATATTTTATGATCGGGAGCGTTCGGGTCACTTCAGCTATTTCCGTCGGCATGCGTGCCGCCTAGCGAGAGAAAAAGTTTGTTTTCTTATGTTAGCGCTCAGGGATTTTCGTGAGTCCAAAAAGTTGTAAGTTTTAGCCTTTTTTCCCGAAAAAATTAGAACGCCACTGTGGCTACAGAGGCTAAAAACCTTAGAGCAACTCTGGAATTTACTTGGCCTGTGGCGTAGTGGCGATCAGCGAGCACAAGCCCAGATTAATGCAGGAAGCATTTGTTTTTTTACAGATTCTAGGAGTTGGTCGGGTTACGGAAGAACACAGTATATATGTCAAGACCTGAAAAAGTGTGATTTAAATACTTTTCATACAACATGGAACTTAGATCATAAGCTTTGAAAAAAAGTGGATTTACAGTGTGGAATGACTATGAAAATAGTGAACTGGAAAAAAAGTTTTACCCATTATTTGCAGGATTTTATTTTTACCAAACATGCATGCTCATACTGCAACATGCATTTTTTAAGAAATGTGCAGAAAAATGTTAGCATGGTGACATAATATTTCAAACTAAATCTGCAATCCTCCTGCAATGAGGAACAGCTGCAGAGGCCTCGTGGCACCTGTGATGACTGTATAGTTAAAACGCTCCCCTCCCCCGAAAACAAATAAAAATATAAATAATGATAATAATAATATCATAATAATAGTCACTCCAACAAATTATTCTAAGAAAAAATTGACATTTACATACAGAAAATTATGAAAGATTAGAGAAAGTCAACAGAAAACTGAAATAAAATCATGCATCAAGAGTGGAAAGCAGTGACTTTGCATCTGCATGTATAACATTTTATTTTGAAGAACTGTAGCAAACTACCTCATTAAGACAAACTGACGATACAAAATCCAAGCTAGAACACGTTTTAGCGTTGTCTTGTTTGTAAGGAACGTCTCTATGAGGCCACGATGAAACAGAAAACCACTGTCACACTGTCATTTACATTCAGAAAATGTTATTTTTTCTGTTAGTATTTAATTCCTTAAAATTGATGCAATAAACAGAATTGAAGAGCAAAAATATTGTGTTTCAATGGGTCAAAGCAAATGTCTGAAGTAATTCTCAATTCAAGTCCATGTACTAAAATGTGAGATTCAATTTCTTAGTAAGTGAACAAATTTATTATCTTTTCAAATTCCATTACTATTATTTTAACTATGAAATGCAATAAATAACAGAAAAAATAATTTTATCTCCAACTTAAACACATTTAATCAGTGGCTCCTACCTGAGAGCCCTTCTTGCTCCCTGGCAGGTTAATGATCAGAGTTTTACCACGAATACCACACACTGGCCTGGAGACAATGCAGCAGAAAGGAGATTAGGACAGGAGCACACCACTATCAGTCTGATGTAGACAATGTGTTTGTGACTAACAGCAGAGCAGAGTTCTCACCTGGACAGCATGCCTAACGGTGTAACGTTCAGGGACCCCATCAGCATGGCCAGAGCCATGCCCGGAGCCTCTCGCTCGATCACCTCTCTGGTGGCCTGAAACACAAACATTCACATCACTGGTGGGTCCCAAACATTTATTCTTCTCATTACCTCCATACAAGAGATGTTGTCCCAGCATCTGTGTGTCTGATTAAATGTTTTGTCACAGTCCTCTGTTTCTGGTTTCAGAGGGTAAATGAGAAATTGTAGTTGCAGTAGTAGCAATTTTAGTTGTTCTCTTGTTTAATTAAAATTGCATTTAAGTTGTGCAGACGGTGTTGTGTGTTTGTACCTCAGGTGTAACATCTCGTGGTGCAAAGCCAGTTCCTCCAGTGGTGAGAATGAGGTTTAGTTCAAGTTCATCACACCATTCCAAAAGAGTTTCCTGCATACATGTGCAAGCACAGACACACAGGCACACAGACACATAAAATGGTCAACAGTAAGGAAAAAGAACTAAGTGAGGAATCATAATGTTCTCCTTCTCAGATGACGAAAATCAGAAGTCATGCGAGAGAGAATTTGTCGATGTTTCGGTTCAGGGTTGTGACATCACAGCTTGTATCTGTGATAGAGAACATGTGTAACATCCAGACTGTTTGCATCCTGTCATCTGCCTCCTGGACTGTGAGTGATGTGACTGCTACTAATCTCAACGTACCTTGATTTCATCAATCTCATCTGGGACGATCTTGTAGGCTGCTATGACTCCTCCTAGCCTGCAGGGGGGGGGCAAAGTTGAGTAAGTAGCATGTTGAAGCCTGAGAAATGTGCAGACCATAGATTAGGTGCACACTCACAGAGAGGGATCATGGACCAGGTCCTTCAGGTTGACTCCACTCCTGTCTTCAGCCAAGTTCCTGAAACAGCTGTCACTGACTGGAAGAGACGAGAAATTTGTTTGACAATGTTATTTTAGCAACCAGATACTTCAAATAAAACCAGTTCTGAAAAACTGTCAGGGCAGCTCACATATGTGCACTTTAATTAACGTCATTAACAACATTAGAATTGAAGCGTGTCAAAATTCTCTTTCAGAAAGAACTCTTGATTTTTTTTTTCTTAATTTCCAAGGGGAAATGAAATGTTACAAAGAAATGATTATTGGATGGATTGTTTAAAAATTATAACAATACAGGAGTTCTCTGCAGCTTACTGAAAACATATTTGTATTCATCACAGTTTTATATTAGAGAAAAGTACTACAGCTGCAGTATTTGCCTTGAGGATGTTGATAGAGAAGTACAGAGAAGGCCAGAGGGAGCTGCATTGTGTTTTTGTAGATCTGGAGAAAGCTTATGACAGGGTGCCCAGAGGAACTGTTGTATTGTATGAGGAAGTCTGGAATGGCAGAGAAGTATATTAGAGCGGTGCAGGACATGTATGACGACTGTAAGACAGTCGTGATGTGTGCTGTAGGTGTGACAGAGGAGTTCAAGATGGAGGTGGGCCTGCATCAGGGATCAACTCTGAGCTCCTTCTTGTTCGCTATGGTGATGGACAGGCTGACAGATGAGGTTAGACAGGAATCTCCATGACCATGATGTTTGCAGATGACATTGTGATCTTCAGTAAGAGCAGGGAACAGGTAGAGGAGAAGCTAGAGAGGTGGAGGTTTGTCCTGGAAAGGAGAGGCATGAAGGTTTGCCGCAGTAAGACAGAGTACATGTGTGTGAATGAGAGGAACCCAAGTGGAAGAGTGAGGTTACCGGGAGAAGAGATCAAGAAGGTGGAGGATTTTAAATACTTAGGGTCAACAGTCCAGAGCAATGGAGAGTGAGGAAAAGAGGTTAAGAAGCGTGTACAGGCAGGATGGAACGGGTGGAGAAAAGTGTCAGGTGTGATGTGTGATAGAAGAGTTTCAACTAAAATGAAAGGAAAGGTGTAAAAAACTGGTGAGACCAGTGATGTTGTTTGGTCTAGAGACAGTGTCACTGAGGAAAAGACAGGAGACAAAGCTGGAGGTAGCAGAGATGAAGATGCTGAGGTTCTCTTTGGGAGTGACCAGCATGGATAGGATCAGGAATAAGCACATCACAGGAACAGCACATGTTAAGAGTTTTTGGAGATAAAGTCAGAGGCCAGGTTGGGATGGCTTGGACATGTCCAGAGGAGATAGTGAAAATATTGCTAGAAGGAAGCCGAGTTTTGAACTGCCAGGCAGGAGGCCTAGAGGAACACCAAGGAGGAGGTTTATGGATGTAGTGAAAGAAGACATGAAAGTAGTTGGCGTGAGAGAAGAGGATGCAGAAGACAGGGTTAGATGGAGGCAATTGATTCGCTGTTGCGACCCCTGAAGGGAAAAGCCGAAAGGAAAAGAAGAAGACAATTTTATATTAGAGCTGAGAGAATGTGTGTCCAAGGACACAGATACCCTGGTATAAGACAAAAGAACTGCTGATATGGATAGACCCTTACCTCTGTAAGAGAATGTGAGTAAACTGACAGGAAAATCACCTCCAAAAAAATGGAAAAACAAGTACACTAACCAAACCACACTGCATACCTTTGGGGTCCCTAAATTTTACTGAATTCTGACCAGTGGTTTTTGTGCAAATACTGACCAACCTTTCTTTCTCCATGGTCCATTTTGATGTTAGACAGGCTTTTAAAGTGGGGTGGATAAATCCAACAAAATTAAATGATACGACCAGCATAAAAACTGGTATTTTGCAGTTTTCTTTTTCTTTGAAGTCGCAGGTTCTTCTTCTGTCTCATTTCCTCTTTCACCCTATAAAAAGAATGTTTACAAAGACTTTTGTTTTTTATTTTTTTTGCTAGTTTGGGAGTTTCAATTTAGCTGTAATGTATTCTGTGTTAGCGGCTGGAGCGGCCCCTTTAAGAAGATAGTCATGTGACCGAGGCAAGCATCTTGACATGCGTCATGAGTGACTCATAGATGTGGAGGAGAGAATCCATTAATTTTAAAACATAACATCATTCTGAATCAGATCAGAAATAAAACGGAAACAATATCACTTCTGGATTCTTTCCATGTGCCTGGCACCAATTGACCCACGGACTGGTTCTGCAATTGATCACACTCCCTTAATAAATGAGACATGTGGCAATGCCATAATGAGCCATTGAAAAATGTCTTTAAATATAACAGCAGAAAATAATTTTAAGAATATCATATTATTGCTGCAGACACCTTGACAAGTATCAGCCTTAAACTTACTTGATGAAACATCTGAAGTCCAGTACCTGAAACATTATTGAGTTAACCCAGATTTAGTTGAGAACATCTGCTAACAGGTAGATTCACAGTTTATTTGAACAAAAAACTAACTGATTTTGAAATCTTGGTACAATAGGTTCAAGAGCACAAATATTAGGGTTTACCCAGGTTATCAGTGTGGGTCAAAGTGTATATCATCGTCCTTATCCCTCATCCTCCATATCCAGATCACACCACAAACCTTCAATCGTGACTTCATTTCTAAACACCAGTTTGGCTACATTTGGTGTTAGGGTGATGCAAATAAAATGTGATTTGGAATAATTAGATGAATTACATGTTTACCTACATGTAATTACATGATTACATGTTATAATAATGTGTCATCTGAAATCATTACTTGTTTTAAAAAGATATATTTAGAAGACTGGAGTGTTTATGTGGATATGTGCAATTTTCCTCCGGGATTAATAAAGTATCGATCCATCAGTCCGTCCACATAATCTTGCTCCTCAGAGATGGAACAATCATGTATGCTCTTGCAAGACATTTGGATCTCCCAGCACACCAGTCTCAAAGGCAAGGAAGAGATACCAGGAGACCAGATAGATTTGTCAGAGAACACTAGAAGTGGCAGGTTCACCACTGGCATCCCGTTCTCTTCACAGATGAAAGCAGGTTCACACTGAGCTCAGTAGCTCAGTGGGTAGAGTGGACGTCTGTGGAGGTCTGGAGACACCATGGTGGACGTCAGTCTGTGACACCATCTGGACTGATCAGTGGTGGTCTTGGGAGGAATATCCTCAGAGGGTGTACAGATCTCTATGTCATAGCCCAGGGACTCTGTCTGGTGTTACACATCGGGATGAAATTCTTAGAATGACTGCCACACCTTACAGCGGTGCAGAAACCCCTGGGTTCCTCGGAGTCCAAGAACATTCCACCCTCATGAAACCCAATAGAGACTATGGCCCTCATGTTCCCTTGACCCAAATACAGTTGAACCCCTACGGGACATTATATACCGCTGTTCCAAGTCCAACAAGAACAGTCATAGGCTGTTCAGAAACTCTACCCACCAACTCCACAGGACCATACAGGCCCCAGGGGCATCACACTACTGAGGAACAAGTAGATTAAATTCATGCAAATTAGATCTGCCTGTGCTTTTAGTTTTTGACTCTGATTGAATTCAGACATCACTCTGGTTGATGATTTTGGTTTTTCTTGACAATCCTTGTTCTCAATACATTATATAATGTGAGAAAGTCCAAATCATTCACCAAAAGTATAATCTTTGCTGGAAAAAATTCTTTCGTCTTTAAAATTGATGTGCTGTTTTTTCTTGTTAATGCCATATCAAATAATCCTAATGTATCTGTCATAAGCTAATATCAGTTGATAGATCAGCCTAGCCAATTTATCAGTCATTGTCTAACTGATGATTTTTTAAGACCATATCTTGTACTTAGTTTCTGTATTTAGTAGTTCAGAAGCAGAAGCCAACCTGCACCCATCTTCAACTGGTGGTTGTATTTCACAGGGATTCATGTTTTGCATGTTTCACTGAAGACCTTTGGCTACTCTAGCTTTAGAAGCTCAAGCCAATGTAATTTTATAGCCATTGTTATTGACAAAAAAGATATCAGGGAAAAGATCAAGATCCACAATGTGTTTGCTTGTCACTGAGTACTTTTTAGCTTTGCTACCAGTCGGTAGCTCTCAGGTCAAAATCAGTTGAAACTTCACAAATCCTCCAGAAAATGGATGAACAATCCAATCCACAAATAAAAGTATTCATCCTGTGGCATGAAGAAATATACTTTTAACCAGTAACCCAGACCACATTGTGTTAAATGTCCTTAGTGAATTTGAATATAAAATATAATTATAAATCTTTTCAGTAACATATTGAAATAAACGTGTATGTTTTCAAACAAAATTATTACTTTTGTCCTTGTGTTATGCAGAACAAATGTGAGCATACATGTCTAGATCTGAAGCGAGGAAACAGTGTTGAAATAGACAAAACCTTATTTTACAGTAACAGAGATTATTTGTTTTTGACTGAAACTAACAATTATTGTCATTGTTGAAAAGGTCAAATGATTATTATGATTATTTTCAAATTAATCTTTCATTTTACAAAATAAAATAATTAAAATTTCCCAGTTTTGAAGTAAAATCTCCTTTTGTAAAACCCACCATCTGAAAGATTGAACACTCTTCAGTCGCAACAGTCAAAGAAAAAAGTCTTACATTCATTAAGATTGAAGCAGCAAATGTTTAACAGAATTTGCTTGTGAAAGCACATCTAAATTTCTTGTGGTCATGTAAACTGTGATAGCTCTCATACGTTTCCCAACTTCTACATTTTTAAAAATATTAATAGCAATTTATTTTTAAGAAAACAGCTTTTCAATTGTGAGTTAGTTGTACTACATTAAAAACACAAATTGGAACTGAAGATTATTTGTACACTTCAGATGTTAATATGAAAAATCTGTTTCCTTAAACTACTAACCACAAGGTTTTTTTCCACTGATGGGTGTGAGGAAACACGACTGCTTGTTGCATTTTAAATTCAGATTAGAACATTTGGAGAGCTGGTGTGGATTTACTGCAGCAGGTTACTTTGCAGCGTTCAGGTTCATTTGAGTGTGTTAAACCCAGTGAACACAGAAAAATGGACATTTATGCTCATATTTCCTTCACTGTCTATGAAATTGTGACAATATGAAAACAAAACTTCATATTTTCATCACCTTTCTCTCTGTGAACCTAATCATGTGTATCAACAGTCTAAATCCTGAACAGCTCCTGCATATCTGACCCTAAACGACCTCCCCTCTGTTCACACGTCCGTTCCAGAAAACCAGCGTGTATTTGTAAAACGAGCCGAGTCCCTGATCCCACGCCACATGATGAAGCTGTGGACGTGCTGAGACGTGACGGGATGCTGGGCTTCAACTGTGGGTAGCTGCTGTTAGCCGGGTTGCTAACTCATCAAACCCACCATAGACTCCCAGCCAGCTGCTGGATCACATCTTAGTATTACCGTCACGTCGCCCTTTCCTTGGCAAGGAGGCATTAGGGTTACTAGTGAGTGGTGGCTGTCACACGACTGGATGCCGGTCCCAGTCCTCCCCTGCACGACTTAGAGGCCAGCATCAGCTTAGCTAATTAGGGAAGCTGCTAAAACAGCCTGCGAAACAGAATTAATTCAGCTTTCATGCTGCGCCTTCTCTTCTATTAATTGCTAACAAACGCACGGTTCATTATTAACAAATGTAAATGTCTACTTTAAATACAATCACAGACGCGGTGCCCGTGTGGAATAGTTGTTAAAGGAATCAGAAAATAAATGCTAATGAAAATAATCCTCAATAGAAGACAGCATATCGGCTCTGCAAAGGGACATGAATAATGCAGCTGATGTAGGCTCAGTAACGCCACATTGCTGGATAATATAACATCCCTGGCGTCAAGGCGGAAACACGCAGAACAGAAACACCGGGAAATTCTGGGTTTAATTTCAAAATAAAAGTACCAGTCGTAGTTAAATATCATTGATGTATAAGATCGCTGAAGAATAACCCCATAATTTTGAAAGTCCTTGCTGGTCGTTCTGCTTCCTGCTGTCCCACTTGATGATGATTAAAGTACCTCTGCACTGTCGTTTAGGTATCTATAACACTTATTATAGTCGACAGTGCCTGTTCACACATGAACAAATATGTTATAAACGTCAATGCACACAGTTTCAGATACCATCTTCCCAAAGAAAATTCCACATCTGTCCGACCTGTCAAAAGGTAGCCAGCTAACGTTAAGGCAATGACAGCCAACCAAACCGGTTAGCTTAGCATAGTGGCTAACGAGAGCTAGCTCGGAAGCACAGACAGCTCGTACCGTGACACCGACGGTTACGGGAGACAGACAATGAAACAACACAGACATGTAGCATTGAGAAGCATTTTCACATTTAATCGAATAGTCTCCTCACCCGTCAGAATTCCCACTCGTGTCTGATGGTCGTGGTTGGTGAGCACCATTCCGTCCGCCGCCATGTTTACAACCTCTGTCCGCACTACGCCGGCACATACATAGAAACTGTGTGGTGGCGTGCGGGCTGCTGCTGCACCTCTGGAGGACGACCGTGGATGTGGGTGAGCGCGCGTGTCCCCTGGAGTAAATGTCACCCAACTAATAGATGAAGATGTGAGGCGAACACCAGCCCTAAACAGCAGCTGGCTGACCTTTGTCAAATATTCTGTAGCCAAGCAGTGTTGATCAGTCCATTTAGTGCAACACTCATTTAGCTGGTGCACGTGTTCCAGCATGGATCTGCTTGAATTATAACATACTTAAGCTAGAATATAATGAATGGCTAATTACTATTTTTATTATTTTTAATTTCATTTATTTTATGTTAATGCACAATGTGACAGCAGCACACTGGCTTCTGGGGAAGTTAAACTGGTTAAACACGCCTGTGCTTTCTTTCGTTAACACCAACCCAAGGATGTAGTTATATGATTGTACTGATCAGGGCTCATGCAAGTAAAAAAAATCCCTTTGTATCACAAAAGTCTGACTTGTGTCTTTTAGTTTTTTATTTATTTATGTATTTATTTTTTAATTTTATATACTGGTTTGATCCCCGAAGGGAAATTAAGAACGCACACTCTAGCTACTGATTCAAACGCATGCATACATATATATTTGTGAGTACAGGCCCCTGTATCACACACACACACACAAGGGGGCCTGTAGGCATGCAGGGGAGGTAGAGTGGCAGGCAGCTCCTTCTTGGTGTGCCTCAAATGAGCAATTTGTAAAGGGGACGGAACCTTGCTCAAGGGTGCCTCGGCAGTGCTCCGGAGGGGAGCTGACACCTCCCACTGTCAGCTCACCTCCGGGTATTTTTTGGGGGGCGGGAGCGGGAATCGAACCGCCGATCTTAAATCATAGGACGACCCGCTCTACCACCCGCTTTACCACTGAGCCACTGCCGCCCCTAATGTTTGGGTTAGACTTGATTTCCTGACATACATATAACACATAGAGTTAACTCTATTTTATTTGATTTAAATTATGTCATAGTAGCTCAACTCAGGGTTATATTGTGTTTTTGTCAGTCCGTGGTGACAAGTGACCTGTTCTTTGGCATGGTGTGGCCATTCGCTGGACACAGATCAGCAGGTGGCAGGGAGGGAAATCTGGTCCAAACTAAAGACAGTCATGGACAATCCTGTCCAACCACTTCCTGCTCTGGAGGACTTTTGGAGGACTGACCCTTCCAAAACACTGTACTGAGCTACTGGAGCTCCTTCCTGACAGCAGCCATCAGACTTAAGAATTCACTGGACTCCACTTGTAATAAACAGTGATTACAGGTGTCTTCTATATTATACACATATTTTCTACTAGGTTTACTTACATATAGCCGCTTATTTGCATCTGTCTGTCTGTTTATAGATATGTGTGTCTGTCCAGCTGTCTGTCTGTCTGCTCATCCGTCCTCTGTCGTATACAGAATCTGGGAACTTTATTAGTGATTTTGCACAAGTCAATCAAGCCAACAGTTGAGGAAGTTGAACCTACATCCACCTGAAATATGGTCTAATCTATTCAGCTATAATCAACTACAACATTCTTCATTCAGAATTATGTTATGTAATCAATCTGCCAGGTTTTAGTAATCATGATATGTCACATAAAAATAAACCATACCTTTCTTTTTACAATTAACCAAAACCTTTTTATATTAACCCTGGATATCATTTTCACTCATTCATCTTCTTGAAGATGAGATGATCACTAATCGTCTCTTATTCAGCAGCTCATCCAGATCCGGGTCGTGGGATTACACTGGAGCCTATCCCAGCTGACTGCAGGTGGAGACCAGGAACACCCATGGATAAGTGAGGTTTATCGCAGGACAAGACCTTGATATCATATTTTATTATTTTATTTTAGGGATCCCAAGAGGTGAATAATCCCTTTTGATCCTAAGATAATGAATGATTTTCAACAGAGTCAACCAGTTAAATTGATAAACAAATAATCATAAATTGAACATCAACTTTGAGTGAATTCAAAGTTGATGCTCAAAATATCTTTCCTCATGTTTAATATTCTCCCATAACTTCAGAAGTTTGGGCAATCCCAGAAAATAAGGTCCTTAATAATTTTGTGGCCTATGCAGCATAATAATGAGGTCCTTCTAACAAACCAGGACACAACCTGGGGGCCCTGAAATACCCAACCTTAACTTTCATAATAGACTCTTGTGATCTCTTGGGTACTTATGGGTCCTCTTACTCCTTTTCCTCTAGTATTACATCCGTGTCCAGTTCCATTTTTCTTTAATATCTCCTGAATCATCTGTGTAAAATGCTCTATAAATACTAGACATATATTGGAGGCTGTGTGAGGTCTCTTAATCGTCTCCCACATGCTGTGAGGTATTTAATAATGTCGTACTGTATTTGAAAACATACAAACATGTATTTTAAAGAAGATCACAAAAATCTGTATTTGTGAACATTTCTTAAATTTTCCAGTTTGGGATCAATACAGTATATCTCATCTTATGTTTTATTACTGTCTCCGTCCATTTTCAGTAGCTAAGCGGTCCTGAATCCTCATGTGTTCCTGCAGGACAGTTTCTTATATTTGTGGTCCTCATTTTTTTCTTACTATTGTCTGACAAAGTATAATAATGATCAGGAAGGTGTTTCTAGAGTTAGTGATGTTCTGCCTGTAACCCATCCTGTAGCCAAGTAATTTGCTATCCACTGCACCCAATGTGTAGTTGGGTTGCCTACTTTAGTTGTTCCGATATAGCTGGTAAAGTCTGCCCTTGTTTCATGATGTTAGAGTGTTTTCAGGTGAACTGTGGGTCTTTTCTTTTGCAAACTGTAAAATCAATAAAACTTAAATTACAACCTGAAATTGTCTAACTGCCTTATAAGCAGAGACAAAGTGACGATGAGCCTGGTTGGACCCGGTATTGATATCTCTCCCTGGTAATCTGATCACAAACGGATCGATCTAAGTCCAGCTAGTTGCTTATGACCCCCTGTGATGAGATCCTGCTTCCCTGCCCTGCACATTACTGAAATAGACACACACATCACTTGAATGTAAATAATTAACTGTTTACTTTACAGCATTTGTAAAATATCATATTTTCCATCATTGGAAGGTCTTTTTTCATAAATATGTTGTAAATGTTAAAATCAGTTTAAACAGTGAGTTCAAACAGAAAATAAATGTTCACAAAGAGAGACACACTCTAGACATAGGCTAGATGATGGACAATAGATGTGCTATACAGTGTCACTGTGACAAATGTAAAAAAAAAAAAAAAAAGACAGAACTTAGTGTGTTGTATTTGATGTTGAATTCTCAACAAGGGACAAATCATTTAGACTTTGAACCCAAAATTTCTTAAATGTTTCCCTATTCAATGACTTTCAATGATTTAAGGGAATCTGGGGTTAATGTGTTTAAATATTCAGATATGAAATACCTTAAAATCTGCCACTTGCCTTTGCAGGTAAGAGAGGCGAAACATTGAAGTTGCATCACCATAATTCAAACTAAAAAAAACATGTCTGCTGTTGTGGCTTCCAAAGTCTTCTTAGCAATAACTGTATTTGAGCTTGACAGATCTTTTTTGCAAATAAAATTGGTGGTTCAAGGGAACTTCCTCAACTCGTGGTCCAATCACTGTCCTGTTAGTGTGCAAGATAGTAATGTGACCAATAAAATGAATGGTCAAAGTCCATCTACTGATGAAGAGTGCTGATACTCTTTAAACTGGGTACTAACAAAAATAGGTTTACTTTCCATAGTAGATCTTTATAGTGGCCACGTCTTGTTCTTCTGTGGGTTCTGATTGCTTCAGCTCATCATCAGAGAACAGACTGGAGTTGACTTTAAGAACCCACTCTGTGATCCTCTGGTCAGTGTAGTAGTCATCCTCATTGTCGTACTGTAGCTGATCCATAAGACCTTTGTCTGAAGATTCCGTTTCAATCGCTGAATAACTAGACATGAAATCTCTTTGTTGCCTTGTCCTGCAGAGACAGGTATCAAGTTTAGCCCTGAGTGGCATCATCATTGCGCAGTACTCGGCTTCAGGTTCTCTTGTGTCTTTCTTTTGTTGTGCTGGAGTTTCCGCTGGTGCTGAAGTTGTAGCTGGCTGACTATCAAAGGTCTGTTTAACTGTTTTGTTGGGAGTCTTTGTATCTTGGATTTCTGTTTTCTTTCCCGCTGCAGGAGCAACACTGATTCTATCATATTTACATATCTGCTGATTAACTTTCTTACCGTTAGCAATCAACACATTAAATACTTTATTTTCTGGCACCCACTTACCATTTGGTAAAAGGATTCTGTATCCTTTTGGTATGGCTGACTGCAGTCTGTTTGCTGTTGGTAGACCATCAACGCTTTGTACTTGAGCAGCGATGGCTCCTGGTCCACTGATAGGTGGCAAAGCGAAGCTCACTGTTTGTCTGGCCTTAGAAAGACCCTTGAGTCTTGACCTTGTCAGTGAGAGTGCAGGCTCAGCTAAATTTGCACCTGTGAGATAACTCAACGATTGCGTTTTGATGTCTGCAATCCAATGGTCGTTGATCTGTAGAGCTTGACTTTTTCTCCCATTAACATTTATCCCCCACCGTCCAGACCTCCTCCTGTTTAAATCCAATCCGCCCTGCTGGCTCCAAACGACCATCTGACTTTTCATCATGTAAACAGCTTGTGGTATTCCCTGTCAGGCGAACAGGAACATATTGATGTACGTCGCCCCACTTGACTGTCCTCCTTCCTTTATATTGCCTGTGCCTTCAAGATCCGCCCAGTTAACACCTTCAATACACACTCTCAGACAAATGCAACACTCGATCTGTAACATTACCCCATCTTGGTCACCTGTAAGGATCCATACTCTATAGTAAACCAAAACCACACAAAGACCACACAAAGGAGATGTATTACCCTCAGACTCTGCCTGCTTCTGATGCTCAACTGTGACATCACATGGATTTATTTCTGATTTTATAATCTCTGATTTTATAATAACTACTTTTATTATAATTATTAGCTATGAATCCCCGGCAGTGTAGTGGGTAGCACCGTCACCTCACAGCAGGAAGGTGTCTGCGTAGGTTTTCTCTGGGTTCTCCAGCTTCAAAAAGTTGCAAGTTAGGTGATTTAGCTGAGTTTATCACTCCAAATTGACCATAGGTTACTTGAGTGTGTGCGTGTGTGATTGGTCTTTTGTGCGGTCCTGAAATGCTCTGGCAACATGTCTGGGGTGCAGTGACGTGCTGTGAGGTTCATGGCTGGTGAGGCACTGATTTCATCATACAGTGGTACATCTACTTACGAAATTAATTGGTTCTGGAAGAAATTTTGTTAGTAGAAAATTTCGTATGGAGAGACGCGTTATTCATGCAAATGTCCTAATCCGTTCCAAGCCCCCCAAAATTCAGACATAAATGTTATATAAAACATAAAAAATGCATCAAAACATGTAACAAATACATGGTACAATTAGATTTTTACACAATCAATGAGAGTTGTGCATAATGTAAAAGACAAAGAATACAGTAAAGAAAAAAATGATGGTCATTTTCCTTTTAACTGCTGTCCTCATTGTTTTTTGCCCTCTTTGGTTCATGCGCTCCTATCTCACGATGCCGAACAACAGAGTGATTCCAGTCCTCCTTTTGAACTTCTCCAACCACCCACGCAATGCCTTAAACTCCTTAAACTTCCTTTTGCTTTAATAGCGTGGCGATTGTAGATGCATTACGGCCATATTCTTTGGCGAGATCAACCCAACGCATCCCTTTTTCATGCTTTTCTATCTTGCTTTGTTCGTATGGACAAAAAATTATTTTCTTCGTCTTTCCTTTTCCTCTTTTCTCCGTCACTTTCTTGGGGTACATAGCGAATACTCAAAAAGTTAATGTATTTGTGTAAAACTATTAGAACACTTCATGGGTCGAGGGCCGAATGACGAGGACACTGCATAGACACCTATCTAGCTGCACACAGAGGTCCGTCTTAGCCATGGGATGCCAGGAAGATGCTAGGTAATAGCCAATGGCAGAGCAGCTATAAGAATGTTGTGTTCAGGAACCTTTGGGAACTGCAAGTAGCAGCCCATACTATATTTTTACCTTTCGTAACTCAAAATTTCTTTCGTAACTAGAGGCAATATTTTCCTGTTGAGGCATTTCATAAGTAGAAAATTTCGTATGTAGAGACATTCTTAAGTAGAGGTAGCACTGTAATTAGATTTACAAAAATATGAACCTACAATTTAGCTTATTCACCATTTAATTAGCAACAGGTCATTTTTAAAGTCTCAGAGCAGAAATATTTACGCATACAAACTGTAACACACAGTTAGCACATTTGATTAAAAAAACGTGTTGTTTCCTACATGTTTGCTTATATTTTATGTTTAATTATAAATGAAGTCCATGCGTAGCTCCTTCTGAACAAAAGCATTGAAATAATTTTGAGTTGAGATATGTAATCCTCCATTTTTATAGTAAGGTAAGGCGAGCGGAAAACAAATGGCTGTACTTGACTGTAGATTGTAGTTTGCTGTATCTTCTTCTACGGCCGAGGAAGAAGAATCTCTGGGATCACCAGGATCACTATCATGAGGCAGGAAAACTGCATGCCTCACTTCGTACCTTTTCCCAGTCGTTTCAGGACCGCTCAACCAAGGGTATTATCATTAACGAAAACTAACGAAATAATGAAAACTAAATGTGTAAAAATATTTTCGTTAACTGAAATAATAAAAACGAGGCTTTGCAAAAAATCAACAACTAAATGAAACTGTATTGTGTGTTTACAAAACTAACTAAAACAAACTGAGATGATTGAGAAAATTTGCTTAGTTTTCGTCTTTGTCAGTGTATTTCATACACAAGCCCAGTAGACTATTTTGGGTGAACATCTATCTCCTGGCTTTTTTTATTTATTTTTTAGCTGTGCCAGTTTTAGGCCAGCAGATGGCAGGCACATCAGGCAGCAATCCGTCGGGCGGCATGGCAGCGAAAGTAGGGAGAAAGCGCCAGAGTCCTATTTGGGAATATTTTGAATATGACTTTGTCTCAGAGAAGAGTAAGTGCCTTGTAGTGGATCATGATAAAATATGTGGAACCTTTCTGAGGGGGAAAAATCCCACGAATCTTAAAGTCCATTTGAAAAGCACACACAAGAAGGCTAACCTAGCTTACCTTGAGCAAGTAAGGGAGAACGCCCAGCCTCCTTCCCCCAAAACAGAAACTAACCCCAGGCCAGGCAGGACGATGCAGCCCGACACAACCATGTCAACAGGAGGACAGAAAACACTAATGCAGTGCTTCCAACGGCGACCTGTCACCTTCTTGTTGGTAAATACGCAAGAACACCACAAGCGAGAGAAAGCATTAGTTAATATGTTTATTGAGACTGGCATGTCTACACGGCTTTGTGAGTCGATTGCCTTCAAAAAGTTTGCCGCCATACTCGAACCAAAATTCAAAATCCCCGGAGCTGCGAGAGTCAGTAGCCTAATTGGGGCTATGATGGACATGGCAAAGCAAAAATTAAAAGAAATCATAAGGGAGGCTAGGAAGCTGACCCTGTGTATAGATGGTTGGAGCAAGAGAGGATTAACAGCATCTTTTATGGGTATGTCAGCTTGCTTTTACCATTCACCTGGAGGCCAGGTTCACCATGCTCTGCTTAACCTGCACCGAATGTAGCACCCAGACACCGGGGAGTCCATTGCCCACTGTATCGATCAGACATTAGAGGCATGGGGCATAGGAGAAGACAAGGTGCTGCTTATCGTGACAGATAACGGCTCCAACATTGTCAAGGCCGTGCGACTGCTTGGGGACAGAAGGCAAGCAGAAGATGGCGACATTTCTCAGGATCAGCTAAGAGGTGCTGGAGACGGACAGGAGGAATTATGGATGGAGTCAGACTCGGAGGAGTCGGACGCGGAGGGTGAGGAGAACGGAGGGCTTTGTGAGTGTGTTTACAATGACAAATACATTTTTTAAATCCTTTTTTGTCTTTTTGCTTTGATAAGAACTTGACCTGTCAGAGGAGGGAGAGAACAACAAGTCCCAGAGAAGGCCATGCCTTGCCCACATCCTTCAGCTCACACTGAAAGATGCCATGAAGCACCCAAGTGTGGATTCAGTCATAACGAGAGCAAGAAAGCTGGTACATGCAGTGAAGAAATCATCAGCGGCAAGTGACGAAATTATCAAAAGGTGTGCAAAACTCTGGTCCGTGATTGTAGCACACGCTGGAACGGCACTTTTGACATGCTGAGAATACTACTGGAGACCAGAGCTGAACTAAACCAACTACTTGAGGAGTTGGGCATGGACACACTTCTCACAAGCGATTGGGCTAAGCTGGAGAACCTTGTCAAGCTGCTTGAGCCCTTTGCCATTCACACAGACCAGCTTCAGAGTGACAGCCAGTCACTCTCACAAGTAGTGTCATGTTTGCTAAACCTTGAGGCACACCTGCTGACAACTACTGTTAGGAGTCAGATAGCTCAAGTGCTGCTGAAGTCCTTGCGAGAACGTTTCGCTGACATTCTGAGCCCTGATTCCACACAGTTTGATGCAACCCCAGCAGGAGCCTGCCTACTGGATTCAAGTGTTTCGCTGGTTCTTAAGTCACCAGACAGTGCCACTGAGGAGGGCAGCACAGTCCTTTGTGCGAGAACTTGGCAGCCCAGTATAACCCAGCTACTGCTTCTCAAGACAATGTTGCCACTGCAAGGGCCTCTCAAACTCTGACAGGAGCCTCCTCTACTGTCCTTCAGAAATACCGCTTCCTTGCATCCCGTAAAGAGGTCAACATGTCATCCACACATGAGCCTAATGTGACCAATAGTGTGTTGACTGAAATGGAGAAGTACTTCAGTGAAGTCAAACAGGTTGTGTTTGATGAGACCCCATTGCAGTTCTGGAGATCAAGAGAGGCTGTCTATCCAAAATTTGCCCCTGTGGCACTGGATCTTGTTAGTGCCCCTGCCTCACAAGCCTTTGTGGAGCGCATCTTCTCTGTGTGTGGACTGCTGTTATCTGGCCTGAGAAACAGAACCACCACATCTCTGGAGCAGTGTGTTTTCCTCAAGATCAACAAGAAGTTGTTGCTTGACTGAAGTACACAACCCCTCATCCAAACACACACCGTTTTGAAATCTTGAAAAAACCTTTTGAAATAGCTGATAGACTGATTTATAATTCAAGGACTTTTTTTTTCTGATGAGAAGAAAAAGAAGAAGTACACTTAACAATCCCCACAGGAAAATTACATAGTCACTCAGGTATATTTTTACATGTTCTTTGTGTTAGTTTTTATGACAAGCAGTGTATACACAGGCCCCGTGAAACACAGCACACAGGGGGGCCTGTAAGCATGCAGTTAGCAGTTAGTACACACCTCAAACAACACACATAGGGAGGCAGAGTGACAGGCAGCGGCATCAGGAACGCGCCCCAATTGAGCAGCTTGTTGGGGGGGCAGCGCCTTGCTCAAGGGCGCCTCGGCAGTGGCTGGGAGGTGAGCTGACACCTCCCACCGTCAGCTCACACTCCCTCCGAAGATGTCCTATGAGAGCGGGATTCGATCCGCCGATGGTTGGGGCGGTCTGTCTACAGGACATCTGCTATACCGCTGAGCCACTGCCACCCCAGAAGGAGTAGTAAATTACAGTTGTCTTGCTCTCAGTGTCTCAAGTACAGCATGTGAGATATTGTTTTGTTAATCAGCTATAAAATGATTTGCCATGGAGTTGCAGTACCAGCATCTAGTGCTGGACAGTCCAGTTTGATAAGTCAGTTGGTTCATCCAATCTAATTGAACTTAATGAGATACTGGGTTTTGAGTTTTTCATGTTTTTGTTTTAGAAAGACACTACTTGCATTTCACTTAAGAAACAGAACACATATTGCACTTAACTTTTTGAATCTCACCCCTGACAAATATCCCTTACTACCAAAAAGACTAAAAGTAAGACTAAAACTAATAAAAACTAAACTAAAACTAAGCATTTTCAAAAAATAAAAACTAAACTAAACTAGCAAACTAGCTTTAAAAACTAATTAAAACTAAACTGAAATTGAAAAGAAAGAGTTACCACTAAATAAAAATAAAAACTAATGAAAAATCCAAACTATTATAACCTTGCGTTCAACTCAAGAAAGATGTTACACACATAAAGTTGATGACAAAAAAACACTGTACATTATATACATTAGCTAAATTATGGGAAATTAGTTCATAGAGCAAACATGTTTGAACATTTTAATAGCGACATACAGAGAGATAGCATTGCAGTCTCACTGTCTAGCATGCTAGCACAGCTAGCCGAGCCATTGCGCAATCCATGGTGAGGTTCGGCTGGCTAGGGCCTCACCCCAGGTCTCATTTCAGTATTTCGGCGGTACATATGAAAATTCAGCGATTTTGAGTAAAATTAACCAAAAATTGGTGACGTTAAATGGAAAATAACTCTATAATACACATCACTGGATAAATATAGCCATTTAATTTATTTCTTCCATTTTTCATTTTTTTTCTTTAATGATGGCAACTGAGGCCATGCCAGATTCAGTCTTGTCTCAGAAGTCAAGCAAGACAATATGTTTTCAAGATTTGCCAACAAAACTGCACCCCTGATGTGCTCTTAGTTGTCTGCATCAAAATAAACAGGCAGCAGATGATAGCTTGGTGCTAACCCATTAAGAACTTATAGGATGAGGACCCTGAAGTTGATTCTACACATGACAGTGGGTTAAAACTGCTCTAATATTGTCTGTGGTCTTAGTTCTGGTCACTAATTAAACTGTGAATTACCGTATTTGCCCGAATATAAGACGGTGTTTTTTGCATTGAAATAAGGCCAAAAGCAAACCCCTGTCACGAAGAAGAAAAATAAAAATAGCGGTAGCACAAAGAAAAAAAAGAAAAAAATAGCGGTAAGAAAGAAAAGAGAAGAAAATAAGAGAAGAGATAACAGAAAATGGAGAAACGTAGTGACAATCTGGAGAAAAGTAGGTCGAAGATCGGCCAGGTTAACCGGCAAGTGATAGACAGTTTTTGCATGATTTGAATGAGGCAAAATAACATGCTTTTTCTCTCGAATATATTGTTATAATCATTTGTTTCAGATGTACTGTTATTATTATATGTATAAAAAATACATTTGGTGTTCAAAAAGTCTTTTTTCAAACTTGAGTCTTGAAAAAGAGGGGGTCGTCTTATAATCAGGGTCGTCTTATATTCGGGCCAATACAGTATTCCTCATCCATGTATTCTTTTTCTACCAGCAATAGACACTTGTTTCCTCTTTGCTGAACGAATCTTTGAATGTCAATAATTTAATATTCAGTAATGACATGCATAGTGATCACCTTATGCCAGGGCTCAAAATTGCACCCATGTTGGTCGCATATGCGCCAAAATTTTTATTAGTGCGACTATTAAATATATTCGGGAGCACCGGTGCGACTAGGGGAAAAAATCTGGTGCGCCTTTTTTTGTGAGACCACGCTCCTGCGGTCCTGCCAGGAAACAATGAGAGCGCAACTGCGGCTGCTCTGGACGAGGGAGAGAGGCGCGCGGAACGGAGATGGACGGAGCGGTCTCTATCACTCCGTCACTGCCTTGCTTTTGGGTAGCTGCTCCTAAAGTCTTTGCTGGTGCTACTGTTACCGGTCCCAAATACTGAGGGACGTAATAACAAATGAATGGCGGTTCTGTACGCCTCGCACCCTGAAAACACAGGAAAACAGTCACAGGAATGAGAGAGACGAACCACCCTTGTTGCATCTCCAGTTTGTTCTCTTTTTATTTCACAATTATTCACAACATTACGATAAACATTCATGTCCCTAATCTCTCCCTAATACAATAAAGTTCATGTCTCAATGTCCATTGTTTGGCTCTCATACTGTATGTCCATGCTTAAACTCCAGGACACAGTGTATTCCGCTCCATCTCACATCACAGTCAGTTTAAGATTTTCCCCATAAAACTCAAAATAAACCAAAAATAAATAAACATGAATCAGGGGGATTCAGATGGTATATTACTTTTGTCCCAAAAGCATATTTTCGGCATCTATGCTATTATCATGGCTACTATGATATGTAGTGCTCTGGTATAATCTAAAACAGTAAACTCATTGCATAGGGAATGTTAATGGACTAATATACAGTAAAGCTAACAACTTTAAAACTGACGAAAATGCAGTTTCACCCTTCATACTGTAACTATTTATTCCTGAAAGGCATATGAATCTAACAGTGCTTTTTATAAACAGAAAATAGCCATTCAAAAATATATGCATCTACTTGTTCAAGTAATTTCCATAATGCACCATAGTAAACAAAGATCCTACAATATTAATTTAATCATATCCCAACAGAAACGCTCTATTTACAATGTTTGTCAGGTGTGCAGGGCCAAAAGAAGGAAAACAACTAAAATCTTGCCACGCAATGTGCACGTATGCAAATGAACTCTGCCTAATATTTAACAGGTAGGCGCCATTTTCCGAAACTCCCGCCAAGTGGCTTTGCTTGCTAGGCGGAGTTTTCTAGCTAACATCAAACTTACTTTTATACGTTGAGAAACGCCACCAAAGCATGTCAATAATGCTAAAAATAATTATCTCTTAGGAGGTAGTCATTTTGTGGTTGTCACAATGTACTAACCTGAAAACACAGGAAAACAGTCACAGGAATGAGAGAGACGAACCACCCTTGTTGCATCTCCAGTTTGTTCTGAGGAGAGGGGCCGAGGTCCGTCACCTAGAGTCACCTGGGTGCAACGCGACCTGCACTTAGGTTCCGCCCTCCTGTTTCCCTGTTACATGAGTTACTTTGTCTTAAAATAAAGACGAAATTAATATCTGGGAGGACAGACATTAATATAAAAATGTTTTATCAATTACAATTGGCGAAAATAAAGTGCTGACAAATCAATAAAATAATATGTAAAAATTAATCCCTAACAATGAAAACAAATATGACCATATATTTTGAGTGTACCACACACTCCCCAACAAATAGAAGTGGCTCCTGACACCTGATTAGATCAACTCAAAACCTCAAGAATTCAAACACCACATCTGCAATCAAGGTTCATATGGAATGTAGGTAAGTATGGCCCCAATGTATGTGCATGTGTGTCAAAAGTCTCTCCTTTATGTAGATGTACATGTAAAGGTCTCTTCCCTGTCGTTCAGAAGCAATGGATTGGTGGGTGTGAGTATGGGACAAAAGAGGGGGGCTGGAACGGATGAGGGTAGAAGCAGGGATAAAACCAGTGACTATACTGAAAGGGGTGGACTTCAACTGCATTTACAGTGGGGCGCAGCTCATAGGCTGGTTGGCCAAGGGATGGGTATGTGAAAACAACATTAGGCCGTCTTTCTCTGGTGGATTGTCTCAGAGGGATTTGGGGTTCAACATGAGGTTCTGGAACATCCTCCTTCGGGTGAGCCATTTGAGGGGCCTCTTGATCATTATTGGGCTGAAACTGATCCCTGTCAGGCTGATACTGACCCAGTTCATGCTCATCCTCACTATGCATTCCTGGCTCCTCACCTGCAACATCCTCCATTTCCAGTTCCAGTCCAGCTTTATCTCTCTCCTCTGGGTGAGTTTCACTCCGTTCCAGTCTGTTCTGCAAAGTACGGCAATTACTTTGGTCTGGCAAGTTTCTGCCCGTCCTTTCCGCAGGTAGTCTTAGCCAATAATGAGGCACACCTTCCTCTCCATCAGAGTCACTTGTATCTGACTTCTGTCTATGTTCTGTGGTTTGTGAGGTGGCTGTGGGCTTCCTAGTTTTTCTGTGTGACTTGGGCGCATGCGCAACAGGGCTCTGGGGTGCTTCTAGGGGCAAGTCATTCACTTGTAACAGCAGGTTTCTGTGTAGAGTGCGAACGGGCCGGTCTCCGGCTTCTGGGCTTACTTTATAGACAGGGTTTTCTCCAACCTGCTCTCTTACAACATAGATGGTCGGCTCCCAGTACGGCCTGAGCTTTCCGGGCCCACCTCTTTCACTAAGATTACGTACGAGAACTCTGTCCCCAGGCTCCAGAGTCACACCTTTACTTCTCTTGTCATAGTGGGCTTTCCCTTTAGCACTGGACTGCTGGCTGTTTGCATTTGCTATTCGATATGCCTCAATCATCTTTTCTGCCCATTTTCCAGCATAACCCCTTGGAGTTTCCGTTTCTTTGTCTGTTACAAGGCCAAAGAGAAGGTCAATGGGGAGGTGAGGATGACGGCCATACATCAAGTAGTACGGGGAGAAGCCCGTGGCCTCATGCTTGGTGCAATTATATGCGTGAAGCACATGAGGTAAGTGGTCCTTCCAATTTTCTCTTTCTTTCTCCCCTAGGGTCCGCAACATTTGCAGGAGAGTGCGATTTAGCCGTTCAGCAGGAATACTCTGAGGGTGATAGGGGGAGGTCCTTGAGTGGCCGACACTGGACAATTGTCTGAGTGATCTGAATAGTTCATTTTCGAACTCCCTGCCTTGGTCGTGGTGCAATTTAGTGGGGTAGCCAAATCTAGGGATAAAATCATTAAAAAGCCGATCAGCAGCCGTCTTGCCAGCTTTATTTCGAGTGGGATAGGCCTGAGCAAACCTTGTGAAGTGATCTACAACTAATAGAATGTACTCCCATCCCCCACGAGAGGCTTCTAGATGGAGAAAGTCTATACACACGAGTTCGAGGGGCGAGTTAGATGTAATACTGCCCATAGGTGCTCTTTCATGTGTGGCTGGCTTTTTCTGCTTAAGGCAAGGGCACTTTCTGGTTATGTACTGTTCAATCTCATTTTTCATAAAAGGCCAGTAGAACCGCTCTCGTACTAGGCTCAAGACTTTTTCTACACCGACATGGCCCATGTTGTCATGCAAGTGAGTGAGTGCTAGTTGTCTGTAAGTGGCCGGCAGGACCAGCTGTCTTTGCCCTATCGTTCTCCGATAGAGGAGACCATCCTCTATATGCAGTCTGTTCCACTCCCTTAAGAGTCTCCTTGTAGCTGTGTCCACTTCCCTCTTGTCATCCTCTGTTAGTTGTGTGTTTCTTTCCTTTAGCTCCATAACTTTCCCAAGTACTGGATCCATCCTTTGTTCTCTTACGATTTCATCATGACTGAGTGCCTGCATAGGTTCTGTGTGGGGCTGGCTTTGGGACGCCATGTTGAGAGCGGCCACCCAGGCTACGTCTCCCTGCTGGGCCCTTCGGGTTCCTTCCCACACAGCGCCTACAGCCTCCTCCGATAGCTCCTCAGAGCACCTCTTCATGAGAGTGTCAATGTCAAGGGGTAGACGAGATAAAGTGTCGGCGTCTATGTTGATCTTGCCTGGCCGATATCTTATGTCAAAATGGAAATCAGCTAGTTGACCCACCCAGCGGTGGCCCACGGCGTTAAGTTTGGCTGAGCTGAGGATATATGTCAGTGGATTATTATCTGTAAAGACGGTGAAACCTGGGGCATAGAATAAATAATCCCTGAATTTATCACATATCGCCCACTTTAACGCCAGGAATTCTAACTTTCCACTGTGTAGGTGATAATTCTGTTCGGCGGGGGTTAGGGTGCGCGACCCATAGCCAATTACCCGAAGTTTCGCACCCTGGTTCTGATAAAGAACTGCACCTAACCCTTTCTGGGAAGCGTCTGTGTGGAGTGTGAAAGGAAGGCTAAAGTCTGGGTACGCCAATACAGGGGGGTTGCAGAGCATTTCTATTAACTGTTCCAGTACCTGCTGATGTCCCTCATTCCACTCTACTGGGGCCCGGGAGGACAGCTGGGGCCCTTTCAATTTCCCACGTGTTGTTTTGGGCTGCAGTGTATCGGGCTGGGACTGAAGCAGGTCGTACAGGGGCTTGGCTGTACGTGAAAAGTCCTGCACAAATGTTCGATAGTAACTGAGAAATCCCAGCATCTGTCTGACTTCCCCGACTGTCTTAGGTGTTTTCTCTTTCAGTATCCGCACGGCCTCCAGATCCTTGGGGTCCACTCTCACTCCCTCTGCTGAAACCAGCCTACCAACGTAGCGAACCTCTTTGCGGAATAACTCACACTTTTCTGGTTTCAGTTTCACGCCGTGGCGCTGCAGGGCTTGGAGGACTCGGCGCAGCACTTGAACATGGTCATCAAAGGATTTTGAGAAGCAGAGGACGTCATCAAGGTAGGGGATGCAGCATTCATCCCTCAGCCGGTCGAGCATCTCCTCCATGCTCCTTTGAAATGCTGCTGGGGCATTTGATAGTCCGAAAGGGATGCGGACCCATTCATAGAGTCCCCAGGGGGTGGTGAACGCAGTCCGGTACCTCGATCCTTCGGCGATAAACCCTTGGTGGTACGCCTTGCCCTGATCAAGGATCGAGAACCAACTATACCCTCCTAACGAGTCAGTGAGATCCTGGATTCGGGGGAGGGGGTGTCGGTCTGGCACAGTCTTGCTATTCAGCAGCCTGTAATCGATACAAAGGCGCAAAGAGCCATCTTTTTTCCTCACACATATGACAGGAGCAGCATATGGGGATTGGGACTTGACAATCCATCCTTTCACTAACAACTCCTGAATATACTCCTTTACCTCTTTGTAAAGTGGTTTGGGGATGGATGCATAAGACCTTTGGGTTGGAGTATTATCCTTGACTTTGATCTCCATCTGCAAAGTGGGGATACAGCCGATATCACTACTGTCGCGGGCAAATGCTCCTGACTCTGTGCGGAGCACCTCCTCCACCATCTGCTTTTGGTCGGTGTTTAGATGACTGAGGTCGACAGGCGGTAACCAGGGTTCAGTGAGAGAGTCACTAGGGGGCGTGATACTGACCTCAGCTGCTGTTACCTTTAACGGTGTGACCTCAGCTGGTTGTGACTCTGGTGAGTCTGTTTCTAGGATCTTATCAATATGTTGGATAGTACCTAGGGCAGTTCTTTTTGGTAAGATAATCTCATGCTTAGAGTGGTTAGAGATGGGCACCTTGACACAAGGCCGTTGGGTGTTATTGACTTCCAGAAGGCCTTCTCCAACACTTAACTGTCCCAGGGCAGTGCTCTCTTCTGTGGGTTCATACAGAACGAGGGGTTCAGAGGAATCAAAGGTTGGAGGAACCCTGCAGTGCACATGTACAGTTTTACCAGCTGGGACAACAATGTTATCTTTCCCCACTCTGACTGTGGCCGGCCCACAATCTGTCTTTGGTGGGACCTGGAGGAAATTGGCAAAGGCTGCCCACTGTTCTTCTTTGACTTTCAGCGCACTGCGTAGGAGGCTGACCACTAAGGCAATTGCCTCCTCGTCATCTCCCTTGAGAACCTCCTCAAGTACATTAGAGCCTACTAAGGGCACGGCTACTGGCATCTGACTGACTAGGAATGGGGTGGGTATAGTGACATTGGGGTGTCCACTACCTGTCAGACTGACAGTGAGCTCAACCCACCCATCGTAGGGGATAGCATGGCCAGTTACACCTTTAAGATCAAGGGGTAAGTCAAGGAGCTCTTCTAGTGGTCTCACAGCATAATGAGGAATGTGAGTGTTATGCCACTCTCTATCAATCATACTCACTTGCGATCCAGAGTCAATTAAGACTTCCATTGTCTTACCATTGAGCAAACATTTTAGCTTGGCCTTTTTGCCAATCAGGGGTACTCTCTTTTGGGGGGTACTTTGGCAGGTAAGTACATTTGGCTTTGTGTGTTCCTCTGGCTGGTTTGATGGCTGTTTAGGGATGGGGCTTGAGGGACGGGGGATAGAACTCGTTGGTTGGGAGATGGGGCTTACCCCTGACTGGGACTTGGGCTTTACACCGGTCACTGACTGTCCCTCGGCAGAGACCGGACACCGTTTCCCTGAAACTTGGTTCGCTTTAAACATCCCACCGCTCGGTGTCCTGTTTCTCCACATACAAAGCAGTGGCTGCACTCCTGCAGGTTCTTTTCAATGCATTTTGGGCAGCGAGCTATCTTTACCCTTGTTTGGAAGTTGGGCTGAGAGGGAGAGCGTGGCTGGTAGCGAGACTGTGGTGCTGACAAATTGGACTTCTGGGTGTTTGCTACCTGTTGATCCATTAGAGAGGCCACCATCTGTGTTAGGTTCTCTACCTGGGCACTAAGTTGTTGTATGATCTGGGAGCTATTGTCTGCGGCTGTGGCAACTGGTTTGTCATTGCTATTCCCAGGTCCTGTTTCTACCTTGACACTGTGTGCATGTGTTGACTTTTGACGTGGAAGTTGGCCGAGTCTGCGCTGATGCTCATTTTCCTCATTTATTATTTTCGTTATCTCACTAAGGATTTCTTCATCCGTGATTTGGTTGTTTGAGACCAGTGGTCTCACTCTCTGCCGGAGCTCGGTGTGTTTTGCCCCAAGGCCCTGATAGTGTGGAGGAAAACTTCTTGGATGGTTTTAGGATCATATGTTATATCTGCATCGGCCTGCTTCGACTGAAAAAGAAGTTTTTGTTTGAGCCCAATCATGCGATATATAAATTGCTGGGGTGCCTCCTGCTCAGCTTGCTTAGCGCACATTAATTCCTGAAACATCTCTGTGTTTGCCTTCTCTCCTAGATGTGACCTGAGGAAGCCCTTAAGTTCAGGGATAGTTATTTCATCTTTGTTCAGGAGCATATCCTTAAAGGTGCCTGGTTTAATTACTCTCAACACACCACGGACTACTTCTGCCTCTGTAAAGCCCTCTTTGACTCCCTCATTAATTTGTTTAACTATGTTGTTATAGCCAACCTCAGAACTTTGGTCTCCAATTTGACCGCCATGCACCTTGAATTCTCTGCGCTGGAAATAGGGAAGGTCTCTCAGGGGAAACAGTCTCTCAGATGCCCTCTGTGGCATTTGGTGTGGTGTTGACTCACTCTGGTGGGTGAATACAGTGGCTGGTGGATTAGCGGTAGCTTCGCATTGTCTTAGTTGTTCACCCAACTCTTCATACACTTTTCTCAACTTTTCCACCGACTGTGTGGCTGTGTGGGTATGTGCTTTTGAGTGAGGATGCTGAGATGTGTGCTCTGCGCTTACAACAGATGAACTGGGATTGAGTGTAGTGTGTGTGACACCAATTAACGTTTCTACTGGTACATCACCTGAAACATCTGTATCTGCACAAACAAGCTTAGGCACCAGATCTGCCAACCTAAGTATGTGTCCCATACCTTCATCTTCTAACTCTAACAAGGCCCTGGACTGCATGTAGGAGAACACGTAGTCGAGACAGCTCTCCTCATTACTCGGGTCCAGCTGGGTTTCGTCGTCGTTGTTGTCAGCCGCAATGTCCTTGGCAACCTGATAGATGTCGGTGCTTGAGAGCTTGAACAAATTTTTCTTGATACTCCAAACCACTTCTTTGCGTTGAGTTCCCATGGTGCGTGAGTGTCTCTGTCTCCAATGGTAGGGGGAAGTGGCTCTACCTGGCGTGTTCTGACCCCTCAACTCAGCAGTGCGGCTCCCTTGTGAAGTGAAGATCCTTCTTCTCCCTCTGGACACCCACCGACTGGCTCTTGGGCTGCAGCAACGTCTCGACACCTCGGTCTTACGGTTCTGGTATCACTGGATCTCTCCTCCGCTGATCGGAAAAGGAAAGATCCCGGACGAGCCCCCACAGTTTGTTACCGGTCCCAAATACTGAGGGACGTAATAACAAATGAATGGCGGTTCTGTACGCCTCGCACCCTGAAAACACAGGAAAACAGTCACAGGAATGAGAGAGACGAACCACCCTTGTTGCATCTCCAGTTTGTTCTCTTTTTATTTCACAATTATTCACAACATTACGATAAACATTCATGTCCCTAATCTCTCCCTAATACAATAAAGTTCATGTCTCAATGTCCATTGTTTGGCTCTCATACTGTATGTCCATGCTTAAACTCCAGGACACAGTGTATTCCGCTCCATCTCACATCACAGTCAGTTTAAGATTTTCCCCATAAAACTCAAAATAAACCAAAAATAAATAAACATGAATCAGGGGGATTCAGATGGTATATTACTTTTGTCCCAAAAGCATATTTTCGGCATCTATGCTATTATCATGGCTACTATGATATGTAGTGCTCTGGTATAATCTAAAACAGTAAACTCATTGCATAGGGAATGTTAATGGACTAATATACAGTAAAGCTAACAACTTTAAAACTGACGAAAATGCAGTTTCACCCTTCATACTGTAACTATTTATTCCTGAAAGGCATATGAATCTAACAGTGCTTTTTATAAACAGAAAATAGCCATTCAAAAATATATGCATCTACTTGTTCAAGTAATTTCCATAATGCACCATAGTAAACAAAGATCCTACAATATTAATTTAATCATATCCCAACAGAAACGCTCTATTTACAATGTTTGTCAGGTGTGCAGGGCCAAAAGAAGGAAAACAACTAAAATCTTGCCACGCAATGTGCACGTATGCAAATGAACTCTGCCTAATATTTAACAGGTAGGCGCCATTTTCCGAAACTCCCGCCAAGTGGCTTTGCTTGCTAGGCGGAGTTTTCTAGCTAACATCAAACTTACTTTTATACGTTGAGAAACGCCACCAAAGCATGTCAATAATGCTAAAAATAATTATCTCTTAGGAGGTAGTCGTTTTGTGGTTGTCACAATGTACTAACCTGAAAACACAGGAAAACAGTCACAGGAATGAGAGAGACGAACCACCCTTGTTGCATCTCCAGTTTGTTCTGAGGAGAGGGGCCGAGGTCCGTCACCTAGAGTCACCTGGGTGCAACGCGACCTGCACTTAGGTTCCGCCCTCCTGTTTCCCTGTTACATGAGTTACTTTGTCTTAAAATAAAGACGAAATTAATATCTGGGAGGACAGACATTAATATAAAAATGTTTTATCAATTACAATTGGCGAAAATAAAGTGCTGACAAATCAATAAAATAATATGTAAAAATTAATCCCTAACAATGAAAACAAATATGACCATATATTTTGAGTGTACCACACTACTCTTCTTCGTCTTTTCCATTCGGCTTTTCCCTTCAGGGGTCACCACAGCGAATCAATTGCCTCCATCTAACCCTGTCCTTTGCATCCTGTTCTCTCACACCAACTACTTTCATGTCCTCCCTCATTACATCCATAAACCTCCTCTTTGGTCTTCCTATAGGCCTCCTGCCTGGCAGTTCAAAACTAGGCATCCTTCTACCAATATATTCACTATCTCTCCTCTGGACATGTCCAAACCATCTCAGTCTGGCCTCTCTGACTTTGTCTCCAAAACCTCTAACATGTGCTGTCCCTCAGATGTACTCATTCCTGATCCTATCCATCCTGGTCACTCCCAGAGAGAACCTCAGCATCTTCATCTCTGCTACCTCCAGCTCTGCCTCCTGTCTTTTCCTCAGTGACACTGTCTCTAGACCAAACAACGTCGCTGGTCCCACCACAGTTTTGTACACCTTTCCTTTCATTTTAGCTGAAACTCTTCTATCACACATCACACCTGACACTTTTCTCCATGCATTCCATCCTGCCTGTACACGCTTCTTCACCTCTTTTCCACACTCTCCATTGCTCTGGACTGTTGACCCTAAGTACTTAAAATCCTTCACCTTCTTGATCTCCTCTCCCTGTAACACCACTCTTCCACTTGGGTCCCTCTCATTTACACACATGTACTCTGTCTTACTGCGGCTAACCTGCATGCCTCTCCCTTCCAGGACAAACCTCCACCTCTCTAGCTTCTCCTCCACCTGTTCCCTGCTCTCACTGAAGATCACAATGTCATCTGCAAACATCATAGTCCATGGAGATTCCTGTCTAACCTCGTCTGTCAGCCTGTCCATCACCATAGCGAACAAGAAGGAGCTCAGAGCTGATCCCTGACGCAGTCCCACCTCCACCTTGAACTCCTATGTCACACCTACAGCACACCTCACCACTGTCTTACAGTCCTCATACATGTCCTGTACCGCTCTAACATCTAACACCACTCTGCCACTCCAGACTTCCTCATACAATACCACAGTTCCTCTCTGGGCACCCTGTCATAAGCTTTCTCCAGATCTACAAAAACACAATGCAGCTCTGTTTGGCCTTCTCTGTACTTCTCTATCAACATCCTCAAAGCAAATACTGCATCTGTAGTACTCTTTTTTGGCATGAAACCATACTGCTGCTCACAAATGTTTACTACTGCCCTTAGTCTAGCTTCCACTACTCTTTACCATCACTTCATTGTATGTCTCATCAGCTTTTTTCCTCTGTAGTTGCCAAAACTCTGCACATCTCCCTTGTTCTTAAAAATGGGCACCAGGACACTTTTCCTCCATTCCTCAGGCATCTTCTCGCTATCTAAGATCCTGTTGAACAACCCAGTCGGAAACTCCAATGCCACCTCTCCTAGACACTTCCAAACCTCTACAGGTATATCATCAGGACCGACTGCCTTTCTACTCTTCATCCTCTTCAGTGCCCTCCTCACTTCATCCTGACTGATCTTTGCTACATCCTGGTCCACAACAGTCACCTCTTCTAGTCTTTGTTCTCTCTCATTTTCCACATTCATCAACTCTTCAAAGTACTCTATCTTCCCATCACACTACTGGCACTTGTCAATAGGCTTCCTTCCCTATCCTTAATCACTCTAACCGCACGTCCTGCTGCACGTCCTTCCCCTCTCTGTCTCTCTGTCTTGCCAACCGGTATAGATCAGTCTCTCCCTCCTTGCTGTCCAACCTAGCATACAAGTCATCATAAGCTTCTTGTTTGGCCTTTGCTACCTCTACCATCACCTTATGCTGCATTTCCCTGTACTCCTGTCTACTCTCCTCAGTCCTCTCAGTGTCCCACTTCTTCTTAGCTAACCTCTTTCTCTGTATACACTCCTGTACCTCCTCATTCCACCACCAAGTCTCCTTATCTACTTTCTCTCCAGATGACACACCAAGTACTCTCCTACCTGTCTCCCTGATCACATTAGCTGTAGTTGTCCAGTCATCTGGAAGCACCTCCTGGCCTCCCAGAGCCTGTCTTAACTCTTCCCTAAAAGTCATGCAACACTTCCATTTTTAGCTTCCACCATTTCATCTTCTGCTCTACCTTTGCCCTCTTCATCTTCCTCACCACCAAAGTCATCCTACACACCACCATCCTATGCTGTTTTGCTACACTCTCGCCTACCACTACTTTGCAGTCACTGATCTCCTTCAGATTACACCGTCTACACAAGATGTAGTCTACCTGTGTGCTCCTACCATCACTGTTATAGGTCACCCTATGTTCCTTCCTCTTCTGGGAGAAAGTATTCACTATAGCTATTTCCATCCTTTTTGCAAAGTCAACTACTATCTGTCCTTCTGCGTTCCTCTGCTGGATACCAAACATGCCCATCAACTCCTCATCACCTCTGTTACCTGCACCAACATGTCCATTGCTGGTGCTACTAACTGCTAAATTTGGGAGCACCAGTACTACCAAGAAAAAAGTTAATTTCAAGACCTGCCTTATGCTATTTTGATGTCAGCAGAAAGAAACCAGTAAGCATCAAAACATAAGACTTAAGACTAGTTTCTCTCAGAGGACGCACAATAATTTTTGATCCATTTATTATTGTTGTTTCCCTAAATGTAGTTATTGGCCCTTATTGGCCCTCTGTTCATTTCATTCACCTGACAGGACCGACAGTCTCCCAAAAGAAGGCCTGTAAAATATTCACCAACAGGGTATCCGATCTGTTACTGTGGATATTTAGGACAAGAGCAGGAAATGATTGTGTTAGTGTGTGTGTGTGTGTGTGTGTGTGTGTGTGTGCGTGTGCGTGTGCATGTGTGTGTGTACTGCAACCTTCTCATTTTTAAGTCCTGTTCCCTCCTTAAGAGGTATAATGTGACCCTGTCCCAATCCACTCATCATTAAAACAAAGCTCCACAGAGGAGTGGGGGAGGATTTAATCATCATCACCATGGTTCTTTACAAGCTATCACGGGCTCTGTGTAATTACTGGAGCATATACTGGACTCAAACGTAAAATACCGGTAAATACCAGGGCTTTGAAACGGTTCATGGAACGAAAACAGAAACTTTTGGTATTTTGGCAGGAACGAAAACGAAAACTTTACATTTTTTAATGTTCCGGAACAGAATCGGAACAGAAAATAATTGTAAACCGGTTAATACTGGGTTTTTTTCATTCTTGAAAAAAATATTTGACCTCATGTTTCTCTTCCTGTCATTCACTGGATGCTGGATGAGAGCAGAGAGAAGTAGCGGCTATCAGCAGCAGTTAGGAAAAGGGAGGTCTCCCTGTCACAATTTAATCATAACAGATAAACACTGCCCTTCCTTGAGTTGTCACCTTATCGTGGTGGAGGGGTTTGTGTGTCCCAATGATCCTAGGTGCCAAGTTGTCTGGGGCTTTCTGCCCCTGGTAGGGTCACCCATGACAAAAGGGTCCTAGGTGAGGGACCAGACAAAGGACTGCTCAAAGACCCTAAATGTGATTAAAAACAATGGAACACGTTTTCCCTTGCCCGGACGCGGATCACCTGGGCCCTCCTCTGGAGCCAGGCCTGGAGGTGGGGCTCGAAGGCGAGTGCCTAGTGGCCGGGCCTGCACCCATGGGGCCCGGTCGGGCGCAGCCCGAAAGGACAACGTGGGTCCCTCTTCCCATGGGCTCACCATCTGTGGGAGGGGCCATAGGGGTCGGGTGCATTGTGAGCTGGGCGGTGGCCGAAGGCAGGGACCTTGGCGATCCAATCCCCGGCTACAGAAGCTGGCTCTTGGGACGTGGAATGTCACCTCTCTGGCAGGGAAGGAGCCTGAGCTGGTGTGTGAGGTCTAGAAGTTCCGACTAGATATAGTTGGGCTCACCTCCACACACAGCTTGGGCTCTGGTACCGGTCCTCTCGAGAGGAGTTGGACTCTCCTCCACTCTGGAGTTGCCCATGGTGAGAGACGCCGAGCAGGTGTGGGTATACTTATAGCCCCCCGGCTTGGCGCCTGTACATTGGGGTTCACCCCGGTGGACGAGAGGGTAGCCTCCCTCCGCCTTCGGGTGGGGGGATGGGTCCTGACTGTTGTTTGTGCTTATGCACCAAACAGCAGTTCAGAGTACCCACCCTTTTTGGAGTCCTTGGAGGGGGTGCTGGAGAGCGCTCCCACTGGGGACTCCATCGTTCTGCTGGGGGACTTTAATGCTCACGTGGGCAATGACAGTGAGGCCTGGAAGGGTGTGATTGGGAGGGACGCCCCCCCCCAATCGGGGGGGGGGCGTTTATTTCTGTACTTTAACCAGACACACGGCGCACCTTATTGGTCGGTACATGCTTGCTAACGGAAGCAAAAAGGTGACTGAACTATGTTGTACTACGAATTATAATTTCTAAAAATACGTACACCGACATTATTTTTTTTAAATTTATTTATTTATTTATTTATTGATAAATCTGTGCTAAATCCTTGAAAGTTCTAATCTTCGGTCTGCATTGAATAGCTCGGTAATTTCACTATTGTTGACCGTCTGGTTTCCGGTTATCTGTCCGGTAATGATGCCGGCTTTAACGAAACATCGGACAAAAGTCGAAGCAGACATGTTAATCCAACATCCGCAATCCACGCACATATTGTGGGGGTGTAACTCGCTCAGCACTGCCCCCAGTCCTGGTAAACGTGTGTTCATGTCTCTCATCCATCACTCCACGACGCACGCAGCTTAACTTTTAGGCTCTGTTTACACCAATGTCCAGCGGTTGGAGTTCTTTCGTTAATCCTCCAGGATGAAGACAAGCTCCGAATTCAGCCGCTTGACGTGGTTTTTGACAGAAGCGGTGGTGTGGGCGTGAATGGAGTCACAGATCAAGAGAGATGGCGAAGCGTGAAAAAAGCCCCCCGGGCTCTTTACGTGAACCGGAACAACCGGAACTGATAACCTGGAGTTTACATGTTGTGTCGTGAGCGTGTCTCTTCGCTGACGTCATTGTCGGGGGTCTTTAGCCAAACAAATGTGGTTAACAGCATACCTGCGGTACAGTACCGGCATATACCCTATACCGGGACCTACCGGAGGTGTCGGACGTAGCCTCGCGTCATGTTCTCTAATTGGTCCATCGCTTCCGGCGTACGTAGTGACGTAATACGTCCTATGTCGGTGGAAAATGGCCGATCTGGCGGAGCGCTGACTAAAATCACACAAAAACATTTTTACAGATTTTGGAACTCAGTGTACACATAAGACACTTGATTTTTGAGAAATTTTAAGGCTTTTAATCGCGTCTTATGGTGCGCAAAATACGGCACCTACATATTTATATTTAGAAGGAATGTTATTAACCGGTTCAGGAACCTTATTTTTTTGTTCTAACCGGTTCAGGAACGTCAGTTTATGGGTGGAACGCAAAACCGGAAACGTTATAATTCCGTTTCTGTTCGGAACGAACCGATTGGCAAAAATTCTGGTTCAAAGCCCTGGTAAATATACGTCTATTGTCTATTTGATGCTGCTAAACTTGCACTCTGAAAAATCTTTAGGATATTATGACCTGTGTGTGTCTATCTGTGACACTGTACACTGCGTGCTGAGCTCACTTCTTCCTTTGAAAGTCAAGTTTATGTACCTGTAATGCCAGGAGAGGCCAGATATTCACATTTCTTTGGTGACTGACACCTTTTCCCAAAGAAAGTTGTGAACTTCATTTTTACGCGTGTTCACTGATCACAGCTGTGGAGCCAATGGTGTAACATTTCATATGTAAGGCTTTCGTGGGTAGGTGTGTATACAGTATGTGCTTAGACTTGATGAAGTACATGTGTATGTTTATATCTGAATTTAGTGGTCCTTATGTTCCTTTATCATGAATTTTAATAATGACTTTCTTTTTGTGTTTTACTTAATGTCTTGTTTGTATTTTTTATCTGGACCTTGAGTCTTTAATAAAGTTTTTGCTTGCTCACTCTGTAAATGTGCTTTTACAAACATTTCTCAGGTTTGGTTTTGGTTTCAGTAATCTCCAAAAGCAAATTATGTACAATTAATGCATACGGAGCACTTTAGAACAGAACTGCAGATGACTGCAGTGAGGTGAAAGCATTGGGTTAGCAACAAGGACAAGTTGTTGTTCCTCTGGTCCAGCAGGAGGCGTGGCAGAACAAACTGAAGAGAAACGAGAAAAAGGAAGCTCTGGGATCGAGTTACAGTTTTTTTCTGTCACAAGCAAGCGCTTACCAATACTTCAAATACTTTTTCTAAACTCTTAACAGAGACTCACACCTACAAAGCACAATTGACCAAATGCTTAATTTTCTTCTCATAAACACATTTTGTCAAGTCTTCATTTCAAAATAGAACACATCTTTCTCTGCACACTTTACCAAAACACTGGAAATTCGACTCAGAATGAAATTACTATGTCAAAGAATAATGCTGGTTTTCACATCATAAGGTACATGCAGTCAAAGTACACCAGGTTTCACAATACTGGGTACTGTGACATTATGAAAATTGCATAGACTATCATGTTTCAGTTTTAATGGCATTTGCGTGCAAAATGGTCAAAGAATTCTTGGTTGGGAACTCTATGTCCACATGCAATGTTCACATTCAAAAGCATTCCAGTAAAGAGCAAATCTTTTTTTTTTCCTTTAGTTTATTATAGGAGGTACAGTAAAAATGCTGTTTACAACATGATAGAACAGAAAAAGCTTACCCTGAACAAAATATCCATGAAACACACAAGAGCATTCTGAACAAAAAACAAACAAACAGCAAAAAGCCCAGAAAAAAAAAGGGGAGGGGAGGGCCTTACGTAAAAAACCACAAAATTACTGTCTCAAATCTCTACCATCTCTGATATCATCCAAGGCGATGCGCCTGGGATAGAACTGCTTGGTATGCCGGATCCACCCTTGGCAATGATCAGCTGTGTGTCATTGGGGTGGCAGTGACTCAGCAGTAGAGCGGGTCGTCCATTGTTCCAAGATCAGTGGTTTGATTCCCACTCCCGCCCAAAAATATCCAAGGAATGTGAGTTGACAGTGGGAGGTGTCAGCTCTGGCAGTGACTGCGCCTCAAGGCACCGTCACCCTTGCAAGTTGCTCATTTGTGCGCATCATAAAGGAGTTGCCCGCCACTTTACCTCCCCCTGCATGCGTACAGCTCCTATGTGTGCTTGTGAGTTCAGGGCCTGTACACACTAACATATGCATGTGATTTGACTTAACTAGAGTGTGCCACTAATTTCCCTTTGGGGATTGAGTATATAAAATTTAAAAAAAGTTTTTAAAAAATGTAATTGTTTATCACCTGCGATATATTGTTTTTGAACATATATCAAAAACCTCTGCAGAAACAGAGGTTTTTATACTGTATCTAAGGTTTTGAATATTGTTGTTGCTATTGTGGAATTTTGTGTGTTAAACATTCGTAAATAATAAAAAAAAACAATCCATAATTTTGTTGGGAGGTATAGCTTGTCTGTTAAGAAAATTAAAGAATTGTGCTAAGATGTTCACTGACTGCATATTGCGTGAAAGCAACATGAAATGTGTGAATGGTATGGCCACAAAAGACTGATGCTGTGCTAATTGTGTTTAGAGTTTTGAAAATGTAACTACTGTTTGGACAAATGCTTGTAAATGACTGAAAAATAACTGTAATGAAATATCTAAGCACTACTACTACTACTACTACTGTACTATTACTATTATTACTACAGACTTGGACTCATGTTCCTGGCTGTAAAATGAAGAAATGTTTCAATCTGTAGTCAGGAATGTGTTGATGTATCTACTGGTTTCCTGCACACGTTTGTCCGTGCAGCGCTCCTGAACACAGTCGTCTCCTTCCGTCTCCATAGCAAATATTACAAATAAATTGATGCACAGTGAAAGAAGAGAGAAGACTGGTCCAGAGCAGCATTCAGTCTCTTCTGTAAGGAGAAAAACCTCTGTCCTCATCATCTTGCCCTGATCAGATGCGAAAATGAAGTTCATCAGATCTCAGCTCAGACAAACTGTGTGGTGATGTTGTACGGAATGAAGGTGGGGCTCTACTTACAAAGTTCTGATTTGCAGACCATTCTGGGTGCTGCTGCATGTGGAGCCCTCTCTCTTTGTCAGCATCTGCGTAGTATCTGCTCTGCTCCCTCGCTGACATAGACCTTCCACTGTGGACAGCAGACAACACAGTTAGTGGTAACACAAACACTCACTGGCAGGACGTTACACACACGACAACTAAAAGTTTACCTGCTGCCCCAGAGTTGCATTCACAGTGCCGCTCCCCTGGAGTTGGATGGTGACATCCCCTTGATGCCGTTTGTCCTTCAGGAACAGCATGAAGGCATTTGGGGGCTTCTTCACATAAGGCTGGCGTCCAGCCAGATGCAAATACTGTACTCTTTTTGGCATAAAACCATACTGCTGCTCACAAATGCTCACATCTGCCCTTAGTCTAGCTTAACCTACTCTTTCCCATAATTTCATTGTACGGTTCACTCTCTCACTTCTGTGTATGCTCTGCATCACTTCGTCCAACCAATTTCTCCTTCTCGTCCAGCTCACATCCTACCTGTGGAGCATACCCACAAACAACATCACAACTTCAATTTATAGCTTCAGACTCACCATTCTGACACTCCTTTCACCTCCAGGACATTCTCTTTCTATCTAAACCACGATAGAACAACTTGTCTACCTTCCTCCTCTGCATTATGTCAACCAACTCTCTACCTTTTCCTGTCATAGTTCCAACATTTAACGTCCCTACTCCAAGTCCTACACTCTTCTCTCTCTTGCTAGAAAACTTTCTTCCTCTCCTTCTTCGACCAACAGTAGTTCAATTTCTACTGGCACCCTGTAGGTGAACAGCACCAATGGCGGTCCTTGTTTAACCCAGGCCTCGACCAATCCGGTATGGAAATCATAGATTTGATTTGCATGTTTGATTCGGCAAAAGTTTTTCGTCGGATGCCCTTCCTGACACAACCTTCTGTATTTATCCGGTCTTGGTACCGGCACAATAAGACACTGCCTTGTGCCCTCTTGCGGCTACATTAAAATATACATTTTCTGTAGACATGGTCAAAATAACTTCAACATCACAGAAACACCATTTGATTTTATTAAAATTTATGCAAATAAATGAATTAAATTAAATTCTGACATAAACAAATACCAAAAAAGCCAAAATTAAAACCACAATGATAAAAAAAAAAAAGATGCGACCATATAATTTAACATACTGCGGTAGCGCCAAGAAAATAGACTCTGTTGACTTTTGTCTTTTCCCAGTAAATCTGAGTGGACTTATGTAAATCATGCTGAAAAGTCACTTCTGTTTGAGTGAAAACATAAGTTTGGATTTCCCTCCACTGCTCGATCCCAATAATGTCCATGAGTCAGAGAGGGAGTATGACTCACTGTCTTTACATGTTCTTTGCTGTATTTTTTCCACTTCTCTGCACTCCTAAGAATTTTGCCAAATTAGAATTAAAAGTCCAAGAAGAGTGAATAAAGGCACTGTAAGACTAAATAACAAGATGGATGATCACTGATAATAAATTCCCTCAAATTTTTTTTTCTAAATTGAAAACTGCTAATTGCAAAAATAGATTTTGCATTACAAAGAAAATACGATTGTCATTTTGCTCATTCATTTCTCACTTAAAAAGAACCTTTGACAAACACACATCTTTTAAAGCTTCTGTTGAACAATGAGGCTGAATTGTTGGAGCGCATACATAGGTAGTAACTGACTTTCTCCAATACTGAAACTGGTGCGTTGGTTGGTTCACCAGTGATAATTCTGCACCTCAGAATTAAATATGGGATAGCACCCTGCCTAACGACACTCCATGAACTCCTCTGAAGTCAAATCAGAGCATTCATACATTTACACACTGTAAACGCTCTCTAACACAGGGTACAGAAACACATATGCAAATACATCAGAAACAATGATTAGGTAAACATATACAGGATAGGAAGTAATACACTGACTGTAACAAACATTAATGATTGTATGTTGTTGTTATTTTTTCATAGAAAACGAATAAACTTTTATATTGCTTTGGCCTGTTCTTTGAGCAGTCTGTTCCCGTCCTCCACTGGTTGAGTCGACGCAGTAGCATCAATGAGCCGCTAGAGGGCACCACTGACAGGACTTGGAAGCAGACAGAAAGGGGGAAACCTGACTTGGTTTCACAGCTGTTCCTCTATCTACTTCTTCCCCCAACCATTTTTTACCATCACTCCTCTTCTTTCCCTGTTTTCCTCTCCTTGGCTTCAGATTTAGAACCCAAACATGTCTCTTTGTGCAGTGAAATCTGTGTCCTCTTGGTCCCATTTGACTGGGGACAGGCACTCTTCAGTGTTGAGGTCCTGAGGGTTTACCCCAATGTCCAGGACCTGGGGGTTAGTGCGAGACTCAGCGAGTCTGGAGGAGCAGAGGAAGAGAAAGTTCTTATTAACAAGTGCTTTAATGAAATCTTATGACTTTTTGTCTTAAGAGATAAACAATGGTAATCCTACTTCTAATGAAAAGAATCATGTGTTTTTTAGTTTAAAGTCACATGTGGCCAGATATTCAGAGTCTGTAAAATATTCCTCTCGATCAACTGATGGAAACCCAAACACACCTGCAGAATACAGATTAAACCAGGAAACATGTTACATCAATGTGAGCACACCGATTATCTTCATCTTGACTCTCTCATCCAGTGCCATAATGGTGACAAGGTGCAAATCTGATGAATGTCAGGCAGAGACAGATGCAACACTCTTGATGAAGATGTAAACACAGAAAACATGTTCGACAGCAATGAAAGTTGCTTTAAGATACTTAGAGATGAATCAAACTGATTATGACAATGAAGACCTATTAACCCATAAAAGATCTGAATGATGGTACATGACCTCGAAAGAAGTTCAAAAAGACATGAATTCATCACCCGGGCTGATACTGAGACAGATGAGCAGGCTTGAATAGTGGGTTTACTGGGGAGGATGAAGAGGAGAACATCCAGGGGAGGATATTGTTACCTGAGTAGGTTTCAAAGCTATCCAGACTGTGGCTGGGGGTGCAAAGGAAACATCACAAATCAGGCAACAATAATTAAACCGTAAACTATTCTGAGCTAATGATGAATAAAGGTTTCGGTTGAACGCTTTTATTTTATTGTTGCTACAGTCTGACTTTAGGTAAACAAAACTGTGACGCGTGGAGTTGTCCAACGAAAAGCCACAACATGAAGGCCAACAAACAGAAATAGAATAACATGATGAGTTTACATCAACATTTGGAAGACAGAAAATCTCGTCCTCCATTCACTGTGATCACCTGATATCGTGAACAAGCTTCACAGCTCCACAAGATGGGAGTGTAGTCTCAAATTTCGGCACAAGCAAATTCGATTCATCTGCATTTAACAGTATGAGCGACACTGATAAAACTGCTCCCTTAAAGAGAATTTAAATGGACCCGGACCTAACAATTACTGACCCATGTCAGTCAAGCCTTGGTGTTTCAGTCGAATGGGAGATGTTTGTGCATCACATGATGTTTTAGTCACCGGGAAAGCATTAACACATACCTCACAGTCTCAGGTATGAGTGCTATGTGGTGGCTCTCAAGACTAATGTAAGGTCTAGCCTCTAAGAGTCTATTTAAAAGTCTTTTGTCAGGGAGTTTACTCGGATTGAACAGTCGTAACAAGACACATTCATGTTACTACACACCAAATGATCCACTAATCTAGAGACTGTTTCAGGCACCACATATAAACAATCAAGTACAGTGAGGAAAACGCTAAAGACAAAACTGTGTTATATTCTGATTGACAGGCTTCATCCTGACCAACTGGCCCTCAAAATCTTCCTCAGTTACAGAAATGTGAAAGAATCTCTAGGAGCATCTTCATTCATCACAGGACGAGGAGATCAGCATCGTTTGGGGGTAATTACAGTGCATACAGACAAATAATAGACTGATAAGAGGGTTAGGATGGCCTCTTAGCACTTGATTATAAAGACCGTAGAGATGATTCTCTCTTCCGCTAAGTGTAAGTGAGAGGATAAGGGGCTCTCAGACTTAGCAGGGGGAAGGAAAATAAGTGCCAAAGGAAACAAATACTCTAATAAAGACTGGAATGGAGTGAAGAGTGAGCAGTGGTGAACAGCAGCACTGAGTGCGCTGAAGATTCACACTTAATTGGAGCATTAATCACAGAGGACTCCAGCTCCAGTCGCAACGGTTTGTTGTGAGCATCAGCAGAACTATGAGAGTTCCACTCAGGACAGGCAATGGACTTTTCCTTCAATACGGAACCTATAATTACGAGTTTGTCTGTGTGAATTTTTTTTCACGACAATAACAACAATAAATACGACATTATGCCACAAAAGAAGCTCCTCCCAGAGGCACCCATTCATAATGACAGGCCTTCTGAGCTCCTATTAAATCAGTGTGTCGGTCTGTAATGACGGTAATCTGAGCCTACAAAAGCAGCATGACTCAGGGTGGGTAAAGTGAGGCCCTGGTGTACTCCCTGGTGCATGTCGGTGGGAGTACACCAGGGGTGAGCCAGGCAGAGGGAGGGACTGTGTTTATTATGAGAGCAGCCCAAACCACAGGTGGTTATTTCCAGAGCTGCAGCCTGGTGGCTGTTCAGCAGAGGCCGGGCTGGAGGGAGAAGCTAAATCATGCCGGTCCTCACCTTGAGAAAGCCTCGTCCAGACCGTCCTCCAGCTCCTGCAGGCAGGAACACAAACATATTGGGCCAAGTTAAATTTACGTCTGGAGACAGGACAAATAAAGGCAGCTTCTTCAAGCCATATTGAGTCACCTCTTGCCATTTTTGGTCCAGCCTCAAACTGTGTGGAGAATTTAATATTGGCTACTTGCAACTCCACACCCACTCCAGCTATGTGAGGATTTGATAAGGTCATTTCTGTCCAATGGCCTATTGTCTCATTCTGCATAGAAGCCGAACCACAGAATCTACCCCCTAAATAGGGCTGGACAGTACATCACACTAAAGCTTGTTAATCGGTGTTTCCTGCAAGGCATTCTGGTCTTTCTATCTTATGGAGACAGAGCAGATGAATCTAACTGACCAACCCGACTCGTGTCTTACCCATACAGTATTGTTGTTCTCTGTTGTGTGATTATGCACCATGAATGGATCCGATTCCATCTGCTTAGTTCCTGAGTGGACCAGTGCGATGTTGGCTCCTTCTGACAAATCCAGGAGTTTTGCTGTCGCCACCTCTAGAAAACAAAAAAACAGGAAATATTTTACAGACTCTGCATAAACAAATGCTTTAATTTTCAGGCAGCCTCCCACATCTCATTTTAGATTTGTTTCTCTGAATGTGGATCCATCTGATCACAAAGAACGTGACACTATGCTGTTCATTAAGACCCACTTTTCCTTAATTAAGCCTTTAATGGATCTCTCAGCCATCTGTGGATTGCCACTTTGTGATAAGTGAGCATGCAGTAACCTCCTGACATGCACCCCTAACCATGGCGACACTACTGGTCTGAAAACAGATTAGCTCATAATGACTTCAGCAAATGATTAATGTGCTTCAATAATGAGTGTCGACGCTAATTTCCGTCTACTTCAGGCTAACGTTGCCCACAGACTAAAAACTTATGACTCCTCTACTATTAGAATAATCTAAGTGTGTTTTTTACCCTCATGGTGTAGCAAAACATTCCTAATTGCTCTTTTCTTATTTCCATGTTATCCCAGTAGATGCTCCCAACACAACTGAGACAGACTGTATAGCAACGCATCCTCTCCTCCTGTCAACTTGGCTCAAAGGCATTTCTGTGTTCTGTTCTGAAGGAATCAGTATTGTGGCACCGGGTCATTCAAGAGAGAGGAGTGGGTGGGAAGGGATCAGCTGCTCCATTTAACTAGAGCTGCAGTGTTTGGCAAGTTGGAAGTAAAGAAAAGTCATCTGAAGATGATGACATATCCTCCATTCATTTGGTGACTTTGTAAAAAATTTTACAACCAATAAATGGGCCTAACACCGTACAAGAGTAAAGGTATCATTACTCGTGAGCATAACATCCCAGTTCTAATCCCTGATTAATGGATGGTGCTGAAACCCTCTGGCTGGGATGAATATACAGTATGTAATAATAATAATAATAATTCTCCTTTTTTAAAAGGCGCTCATGCGTTACTTTGCTCCACAATTTGCTTCCGGGAAATAAAATCCGCTGGGAAACAAATGACTGAGCCGATGCTCGGTCTAAAAATCACACAAAAAGCCTCTGTGACACAAGAATCTGTTTCCGGTTCCTGCCTTTTTGAGATCTCAGTCTCTGCAGGGATCCTCCAGTAAAACGCTGCACATTCAGGCCCACAGGTCTGAATCAAGCGTCAGAGTAGATTTAGAGCGACACCTCTCAGACCTCAGGGGTCATCTGTCCAGAACGACACATGAAGCTGATGTCTGCCTGCAAATAAATAAAAACACACTGCCTCTGTCTCTAAGAGAAACCACCACCACCAAGAAAGTTTGAGGCGTACAGAGGGTGACAGGAAAAAGACAAACACATAGTGGCCCAACAAAGGGAGAGAATTATGAGCACTAAGTGAGCAGCCATTGTTCCGCTGGCAGCAGGACAAGGATCATTCTTTCTGTATCCCTGCCTGAGGACAATAAGTGGCGCTGATAAGGCTCTATAGCTGCTGGGCTCACTGGATGCAAACAGAATGTTTAGAGGGCATGACCCGCATCTCAAGTCCAGGAATCCTGGGCAGTCTGATGGGGTCACAGGAAACGTGGACATCTTTCATTCTTTTTTGAAGGTCCATCACTGTGTTTCCATTGTCAGGGTGGAAAACAATCATTTGTCCATGAACAACTCTCCATCATAAAATGTGATGAAGACCAGTGAACCAAGAATGTTCCTAATGGCTCACAACACGGCAAGTGGGTTTATGATTTCAAATAAAGAGCAGCGCCACATAACAACCTAAAAATGTCGTTCTCTTCACTGAATTGACGATAGCGAGAAAAGATAACCTAGAAAACACATATTGTCGTCAACTGACCCGCAGCCTCAATATAAGCCAACCTTTGACATGCGGCTGGATACTCGTCCTCCCACTGCGGTTGCTGTGAGGTTGTTTCAGAGACATGAGGGAGAGAATGATGGAGAGTAAGACGTAACCAGAGGTGACATGACTCACCTCCTCCCTTCAGGCTGTCCAGGCTGGCCGAGTTGTCCGACTGAGAGTTGCTGGCTGCTTCTCCATCCGAGCCCGACGCCACTCGCCTCTCTTTCTCTGTGCGAGAAACGACAACAACGGCTGAAGCAGTGAGTCGCTAAAGCTGTTTACTATTTTGTAGCTCATAACAACTGGGTATGAAGTGTTTCACTAAACAACCATAGAATGTAATGTGTATCAACAAATTAACGTTCATCAAGCCATCTGCCAGCTGACACCAAGAACGCCTGGCCTTCACAGTAACACACAGCCACGATTACAGAAACTACAGTGTTTAAATACAATATGCGACGCACCAGAGAACAGATGAATAATGAACTCTGCTCACCTGCTAACAACACTCTGATAACAGCATTCATTAGTTTTCCTGCATAGTCCTTTCAGATCGGTTTCATTCCAATCTTTGGAATTGTACTGAGATTTGTTTATAAAAGCCTCCCACACTGAATTTCTACAGGGAACGGGGCTCTGACTATGATGAGGTGAGATGCGCTGTTTGATGACATTCAGACCCCTAGAGCTGCCATGACATTTCATAGTTACATCAAAACAATGATAAACTTTAATCAGTAGAAAACGACACTTTATATTTGTGTGGCATCCATCTATCCATTTGTTTGTAAAAGAGATGATCGCAAAGGTCTCTGCTTCACCTTATACACTCTATCCTTCACCTCTCCTGAACGCCATCCATCACCTGGGAACAGCTGACAGCACCAACAAGGGTGGGAGGGATTTGTTAAGGGCAACTGTTGAAGCTCAGGTCTGATTTCCTATTCTGAAACATGTGATGGACAGAGTCCTGGTTTTATATTATGGGCCAAGTCAAGTTTACTCATGAGTGCTTGCATTAAGACACGTCACTGCCTTTGATGAAACGGAGAAGCCACACAGCAAACCACCACTGTATTCTGTGCAAATGAAACAGGATGCTGACCTGCTGAAACTGAATTTCACTACTGTAGCTGCAGATTAACATGCCAATTTCTGTCTGTTCTGCAGACAACAAGAAGAAGTTTGTAATGCACCGTGATCCGTGGTATCTAAAACCCCCCAGATCCCCAAGTCCAGGTAGCTTAGAGGTCTTTCCAGTGTACACTGTAATTTCCATTCTGACTTGAGACTCCAATGCCTGACAAACATGCTCAGATCAAAGACAGTTGTTGTGTTTACAATTAAAATTATATGAACACAGGTGGGAGCTCTAATATATGGAGGAATGTGGGTCAGGAATTTGTAGTGAGCTGTGGAGAACCTCTATGGGTGGTGGAGGAGAGTTTGTAAAAAGCAGAGGCAGCATTAGAGTCGCTCCCGCCTGTTCCTGCCTGATTCTCCTGGGCCTTATAACACAAAATGAAATAGACTTGAAATAATTTTTTCCTCAACTCATCTTTCTTCTGTCACTAGAAACACAACTACTTCTTCATAAAGTGTTGTTCCTTCACCCTCCATGATGCCCCTCGCAGATCAGTTCTCCTCCAGTGACACCACATTGAACCAGAAACAAAACTTTTTGGTTAATTAAACAGAAACTGAGCGGAGGTGACAAATGTTAAGGGAAAGAATGACAATGCAAGACAGAAGGTTTTAAAATTTAACACAAACATAACTGAAAGAGCGTGAGGTCAGACATCTATGCCCCCATCTCGAAGAAAATAGTCCCTCAACTGAATAGAAACATGCCCAAATAAAAACGTTCCTCACCCTAAAACCACAGAAGAAGAATGGCTGGAAATGAGGAGTAAATAAGAGGCTTCTGACATAAAAAATATAAGCTTGCCTTTACAAGAGACCAGATCAATCCCACAGCAGCGAATTCATCAGGGGGTTGAACTCCAACTGACACACACACACACACACACACACACCTGTCCCATCATGCTCTCTGCCCTGCCTTTCATGCTCTCCTGCCCTCTCCCCCTGTCCCATCCCCCACCCTCACATGTATCTTCCCTTATTAATAAGCAGAAGCCAGAGCTGACATGGGGGGAGGAACAGGAGAAAGAAAATAACTTGACAGGGAAGATAGTGTTTGTGTGTGTGTGGGGGGGGGGGGGCACAACTAAATTGAAAGCAACAATGGATAATAAGAAAATTCGAAAGCAGGTACAAAACCTTAATCTATGTAGGAACAGAAGAAGTGAGGGAGGGGTGACGGAGATGCTGAGCTACTCGTTCACTTTGCAGTCATACATGCAGTAAATTACATGCATGTTATGCAGAGCTGTACAAAAGGACGGGTGTGATCACATCTCCAGGCAAACACAGCGCTTTGATTATCTGCCGTCTCCACGGTGCGGCCCGATCACACGTTGTCTGCTCGTCTCTTCGCTGTGTTTTTTGTCTAATGCTTTACAAGTTTAATAAAAATAAAAAAAAGGCATCAGGGAGTAAATCTGTGCTGCCTTTCTGCCTGAGGAAGAACCAGACTTACTTCAGTTGGCAAACCTCTGCCTCAGGCTGGCCCTAATACCTGTCCACCCTACGCCCATGTCGATACCAGGATGAGTGTTTAACTGTGACTGATTTCCCTGTAATAAAGAGTCACCACCGAACAAAACACCAATCTCTGCTCCTCAGCCACTGATCTAACCGCTGTTGGCACACGTGTGTTAATAAGAGTGTGTGAGCTGTGAATGTGTGACAGTCAGGATTCCACATGATCCCTCTGGAGACCATTACTGCTGGACCAGGGAGACAACGAATTGTATGTTTGGTTGTTTTGCAGGAAATCTCAGGGTAACAGATCGCTGTTTGGCCACGGAGAAGACAGAGGATGTGTAAAGTGGAGAGAACAATAGTGGAGGAGGAAAAGGAAAGAGAGAGGAACGTTTTCACTCATCCATCACAATCCTCTGGTCTTTGGGGGTGACCATGCGTACCTTCCTTGGCTGTCTGCCAGAATTCAAATGCCACTCGGAAAGCCTGAGCCACTGTTAGGGTTACCGCCTGCGCCTGTGGGGGGAGGGACAGGCATGAGACAGAGAGATAAAGCAACAGAATAAAATGGAAGATGATTAACACTCATATGGATCTCATTCACAGGATGGAAACGACCTCTTAAAAACAGGAACAACAAACATGAGTATGGGCTCCTTGAAGAAGGAAGAGAAACCTGTGAGCTCCATGAAGAGCTGTTTATGTAACGGGGAGGGTACATGGCCTTTACGTCAGAACCAAATTAGCAGGAGGAAGGAAGAGGAGGGAGTGGCTCACTCATTCTGAAAACCTCCAGGGATGGAGGGAATGCCAGAGAGGGATGACAACTACCCCACCCTTCATGATTTCAGTCCTTGGATTTCTCTTGACTTAAACCTGAAGACAACTGTATGAAGAGTGTCACTGCTGTTCGGCTGACTCCAACCCCAGCAGGTTTATCACCCATAGAGAATGCAAATGTATACAGGACAGTCTGCTTATTTCTCATTTCATTAGACATGCGTTTAGAATGGTATATTTACTTCTTTTCTTCCTGTCTCCCTCTTATGTCTGCAGGATAAATGTGAAGGTATCACTAATCAGATATCTTGGATAGCCATCAAATTCCACCCTTGAACACGTTGAATGCTCATCAACTGAGTCGTGTCATCGGCTGAAATCAATCTGAAAAACTAAATACAACTCAAAAGAACAACTATTAGCTTTGGTGAGGTGGTTTTATCCAAGATGGGAACTCGATGGAATTTCTGCTGGAAAACCGACAAAAATCAAGGTGACAAGAATTCTGATCAAGAAACACTCAAGTCCACATAAAGTTCATTTTTACGTTTTGGCTGCTGTGTGGATTGCTGATACAGATTGTGATGGCTGAACTTTAGAGATGAAGCCTGCTGGATGCTGACCTTTGGATGGAGCCATGCTTGCTTTTTCCCTTTGTCTCCAATCTGTACTCTAAAATAAGATAATCTGCTGCTAGCTGGAGGTCCACACTGAACAGACAGATGTGAGAGTGCTACTAATCTCCTCATTGGATTTGTGCTGTAGATTATAACATACTGTACCCAACGTTTAAGCTGTCCGCCCTGGTTGTTTGGCCAATAAACAATCCAATCTGAGTTTAACTCCTTACATGAAAGCGAAGAAAAGTATTTGCTATGACGTTTGATTATTCTTTTAATTAGACAGGAGTAGTGGAACAGCTATATTCTAATTCTCCTATCCAGTTGGCTTTCAATGCTCTGTGTGCTCCAGCAGTAAACAGCGTGTTTGTGCTGACAGTGGGTGTGTGACAGAAACACAACACAGTGCAACTCATTTACGTACCATTTTTCTCTTCGGGCAGAGGAAGGCATGACACTCAAGTGCCTCATTGTGTTGGCTCTGGACGATGTAGGCAAACACTTTGTCATGCATCTTGTCCGCAGTGCAATATGATATTCTGGACAGAACACACACACACACACAGATGCACACATTTCACTTTTTTTTTTAAGTCGTCACAGAGCAAGTGTCATGAAGAGAACACTGGCCAGTTGGGAAGGAAGACCCTAAACGGTGGAGAAAGGTTCTAATTAATTTCTGCCATCTGCACATCAGTGCTTTTGTCAAACGACACGGATGAAAAAACACACAGGTGACGCAGATTTCAGTAAAAACTTCAAATTGTTTTCAAATATTGAGTGGGTCCACTGCTCAACTCTGTCCACGCTAAGCCTTTAAGCTGGTTCAGTAATCGGACTCAAACTGTTTCCAGCATTTCTCTTAATTATTAGTGAGGAAAAAAAAGAATCCCTGGTATTCTTGGAGCCGACTGTGTGTCGACATGTTCCAGTCGGACCACACTCATCAAACACTCACCCCAGCTGTGAGCAGGTATATGCAGTGAACTCTCAAACAGTAGACATCCGTACGGACGCCATTCCTTTGTTTTTTCAACAATATGCTACATAACGCCCCCACTGAGTCCGGCTGTCCAATAACCTTCACATATACACCAGAAAACACTCTGAGACTGTTCTTTGTCTTTCTGTGGTGTAGGAGGTCATCCTCAGGGTTCACGTTTTTCAGCAGAAGTCTGGATTTTTTTTGTCACAGTTGTAGAATAAGGCATTAATTTAAAGGTGTGATGCACCTCAGAGGGACATATATATATATAATTTATTTGACAAGCACATCATTGCTATAATACCAGGATGATGGGTACACTGGAAAGAAGGAAAGGGGGTACCAAAATAGTTGGGTAAAGATAATGAATGTCTGCCATCTGTCCTTTCAGCTCCAGGATTCAGCGCTGTGCTTTAATGACACTGGGAGGGAGAGTCACACAGTTGTTGAACTATTGATTGAGGAATATCAGCTGTGGAAATAATAAATAAATAAAAGTGAAAAGAAAACTTTGGAGAGGTTTAAGAATCATGGCTGCAGCCTGTACAACACAACCAAGATTTACTGGCAGATGCTCCTAAGGGAAGGCATCAGGGTGGTGGCAAATCCATTTCTTTTATTGGTCGTCCATCTTCTCATCTGGGAAGGAGAGCTCCGACAGGATGCATGATGAAACCATCTGCTGTATGTCCTCACATGATCCCGAGCTCAGAGTTGGACTCAACTCATAGTGTCAGCCTTTTAAATGATCCATGTTCCCCAAAAGGAGAAAATCTATCAGCGTTACAGCATTTTACAAGACACACACTGAGAAAAAGCGTTGCCGACACAGTTACTTTAGTAAATAAGCTGTTTTAAGTGCATTCCAGTGACCCTAAAGACAAAAGAAATCTAAACTGTCACTTGACCTGTTTAACAAATTGGTACAAACGGCTGCACACGGAGGAAATCAAGTTAGTAAAGTTATGTCTACTAGAAGCTGGAACTGTCAGCTCTGAATGCACAAAATACTACGAAAACTTCTTCAAGATGCTACCACCCCTAATGTGAAACCATGGTAACAAATGTGGAGTAGAGGTGAGCTGATACACAGATATTAGTGGTGACTATTATAGCATCAAAAAGCTTCAGGGGGCTCAGTGTCCAACATTTAAATGCCTTGGATTAGTCCGTCCATTAATCTGTGCTTGGCTGATGCAATTGGACTATTTGAAAAAAATAAGTCATTTAAAGAAGATTTGAGGAAACTGAGGTTAGTGAACAAAAACCTTACACTTACAGATGTTCTTGATTCTCAAGGTGTCAAATGTAAACTTAAAGCTCGCAGCGACACATTTCTAAATGTACATTTAGTAGGACTACATTTTTACCTTCTTTCATTATTATCTTCTCTTACATCTTTTATGTGCAATGTCCCTCAAGCTAAATCTGAAAAACTATTTTGGGGAACTGTCAATAGTTCAGAGCTTGTTCTCAGTCAGTCAAAATTGACTTAACATAACTTTGATGCTTAGGAAATATTGGAGAGTCCCATCACTCTTCCACATGTAGTCTCATAAATGTGAAATTTCAGAATTTAAGTGTTTAGAAGAAGAAGTAGTACACGTTAATGATCCCCGTAGAGAAATTATTTTGTTTTCACTCCTGGTTAATGTGTTACTTAACATGCATATACAGTATATGTTTTTGTACAGGCCCCTGAAACAACCAAGCACACACAAGGGGCCTGTAGGCATTCAGTAAATACAGGGAGGTCGAGTGACGGGCAGCCCCATCTTTGGAGCACCCCGAATGAGCAGTTTGTGGAGGGGACTGTGCCTTGCTCAATGGCACCTCGGCAGTGCTCAGGAGGTGAGCTGGCACCTCCCACTGCCAGCTCACACTCCAAGAGTGAATGGTCGGAAGCAGGAACCGAACTGCCAATCTTGAATCATTGGATGACCCGCTCTACCGAATGAACTACTGCTGCCCCTACTGCCGTTTTGAACTTGAGGCCGGTGGAAATGAGGCAGCTTTAAGCAGGCTGTGACAGGCAAGTGTATGTATCTACTATAGCACATGTGTGTGTGTGTGTGTGTGCGCGCGCGCATGCGTGTGTCTGTGTGAGACACAGAATGTAAGAATAGCTGCAAAGATGACCGACCTGTATATAGAGATGTTTTCTATCAGCTGGTTGGAGGCACTGTCGTACAGGATGATTCCTCGTGGAGAGACTTTTAATGTGACTTTCTGCAGTTTCTTTCCACTGGCTTTGGCCTGGAAGGAAGGGAAGGAAACAGACAGGGTGAAAAAAGGAGGAGGTTTAAGGTTGAAGAAAATTAAAAATCTGGCTGAGTGTCAAGCTTTAAATTACACAAATGACTACTGGGACTTCTGCTGTTTGGTTGATCCAAACTAAAGGTATTGATACCAGAGATATGATCTAAAATACAAGTTTTCTGACGATCGCAGACACAACATAAATTTAAGTACACCTTAAGTGCAAAATTATCCCATTCAGCTGTCTGGCATCCCTCTCATGAGGACACCGAGGGCATCCAACAGATTAGGCCCAATCACCCTCTCTTCCATAAATCAAGTCCCAGGTCCCACCACTAACTTCATTACCCACTGAGCTGACAGATCCAATAATATTAAGACTGTTCTACCATGATGAAGCTCACTGGGCTCCAAACTAATTGCACCCTACTCTAAATGTCAGGCTGGGCCTCTGGAGCAAGGGGTTCAGCCAAGCAGTCCCTCTCCTTTGAGGTGCCAGTCAGGTCATACACAGGAGAACATTCCTGGATGACAATAATACAGTGGTGGAGCTGATGATTATGTTGGTTAGTTATTATAAGACGATAATTTATAGTGTGTGTGTGTGTGTGTGTGTGTGTGTGTGTGTGTGTGTGTGTGTGTGTGTGTGTGTGTGTGTGTGTGTGTGTGTGTCTTTCTTTCAACTGTTCCAGTGTCTGCCAGGGAGTGGGAGAGTGACATCTCACTGTGGCCACGATCCTCTTGACGGCAGCTGCAGACAGCTCCTCTCCTTTGGGCTGCTCCACCATGGTGACCCCTAAGTACTTGAGCTGGAACACCATCCCCTCCAGAAGGGTCTCCCTCGTGTCCGTCCAGTTCTCTGGAAGCTCTGCAGGTGAGACACACACAACGATGACACATCTGCTCCCCAGAAGCCCCATCATCAGTTTGTACTGAGATCCTGTCAGACACGAGTCGGTACCGTACCGGTATGGATGATTCACTTGGATGTGGCAGCAGACAAAAACTATAAGTCATTATAGGTGAGTGATAAGCACATGCTTTTGCTATTCCTCCTTGTAGGAAGGCAGAAGCACGTGATCTCACTACACAGATTAAAATATTCCAGAAAAATGTCTGTCTACCACTGGTTAAAAAAAGAAAGTGGCACTGCTGCTCTTCCGGGCTGCACAGCAGATAAACACATGAGAGTTATACATGAAACATTAAAACATATTTACAGAAAGTTATAACTTTTATTTTTCACCTTAATGTTTTGTTTAACAGAGCTGTGCATTCTTGACGTTAGTTTTCTTTTTTGAAAAAATCCATCAGTCTGTGGAAAAAGCCAGTGACCGCTCAAACACACTTTTCCACCTGCTGCAGACTAAAAGGTTTCTAAGAGTTTTAATCATACATCTGACCCGGTTAGACAGAATTATTTCTTTGCTAGTTTTTTTCAAAGCAACCATAAAAATTCCTCTGAACAATCTCAGACAGGTTGACTGTTCAGCAAGTGCTCGGAGGACATGTGGAGCTGTAGTCACTGCTGGCAGTGCTGTTTGGAGTTTGTGAGGTGTGAACCAGGTTACCCTGCTTGGTGAGGAGATCAAGTCCTCAACTTTAAATGCAAATCCACTCTTCAATGACGAGATTTTGAGAAACCTATCAGATTTCAGTGGTGCTATTTGAAAAAACTTTTCAGTGCGGTTTACTAGATGTTGAATAAAATATTCCAACAGACACAAGCCATCCTCTTCACTTCTTGTTGGAACTCAGTTTACTGTCCTACCAGCCGCTGTCAAAGAAGCCCTTCATGAGAGATTATCTCCTCCAGCACACTAGAATGACACTCATCCAGGTCTCAATTACGCCCACTGGGGAATGAAACACTCAGGCTGTGGTTTCGATTTGTTTTATGAAAGGAATGCTGGAGGAGTCACTCAGATCTACATCCCATTAAGATCACACCAGTATGGACAGCCACACAGCCAAAGAACACCACAGCCACGGAGCAATGAAAGGGGAAAGACCCTGTGTGAACTTGCCTACTTCAAATGACAGTAAAACCTTCAGACCCAGGTTCCAATTATGCAGAGTCAACAGCACAGCTTTGATTTTCACAAGTTTCAATCTGACCAGCAATCGGTGCTTCTTCTCTTCTCTGAGGCAGCAAAAGAGGAAACGGCTGGAAGTTTACCCCGATAGAGAAGCTGTTCCTTCATAAGTCATCAATGGACGCACTAACTTCTCTAAAAGGGTTTTGAATTCAGAGCTATGAGATGTGACAGCAAGCGAGCTCACCCAGTGACAAACAGTAAATAAAGTCTTTGCTGTTACATTACCATCACGGTAATAACATTTCGGTCTTAAATTTCACTTAATTGATAAACAGAAACTGACTGTTTAAAACATTTAACTGTTATTCAAATCTTTTGTCAAGCAAAACTTCCTGAAATTCACTCATTCCAGCCTTTCAATCATTGCTACATTTTGGGTTTTTAAGCATTTTATATTATTAATGAACAATTTTGAACTTTTAAAAAGCCTGAAGAAGTTAAATGTGTCATATTTCAACACATTCACATATTAGTGTACTTTCTGAGAATTAATGCAACAATTTGCTCAATATTTAATCCAACTTTCATGTTTAAAGTCATTTTCCCGTCATACAATGTAACGATGAGACCGTTTAAACATAAACCACTTCAAAAAAAGGCAGCATTCCTTTCTTCTTCACCCAGCTGAAACTGATGGAGTGTGGAAGGGCTTATAGTGGTCTAAATGTAGCTGTAACCAAACCCATACAGTACTTCAGTAATGGTTTAGTGTGACGGTGAACATGCACTTTCAGGTCAAGGTCTTCCACGTGTCTTCTCTGTGTGTGGAACAGACCAGGCTGTCTCTACTTTGCTGGTCCTGTAGTTATATTAGTGCTTAGATAAGTGGCACCCTGACTGTAATGTAATCTGTGGCCAGGAATCATTAGCTCCTATTCATGACCAAAATCAAGTCACCAGGTGGGCAATAAAATAGCCATTATGAGGTGCAGCCACTTAGGACATTTGCAGACTCTTATACAAATATAATGGTTGTAATGCACACTTAATCTCTGCTAGCATCATATTGGCAACTCTCAGCACTCTGGGACTTCAAAGGCGACACTCAATCCAAGCTTAGAGCTTGTCAGTGTTGACCAAAGGCAGCACTGCTGACACATCTGCTCCACTGGATCTCAATCATTGGTCAGATGTGCTTTGTAAATTCTCAGCGTGATCCGAGGATTAGGACAAACGGGATTCAAACAATACGTGCAGCTGCAGTGGCGAGCGTGCACTGGTCCAGCGGAGGTATCAAAAGAAAAGCCTCCATGCTTCAACTGCCTCTGCTAATGCTCAGGAGGCAAGTCTCTGGGGGACGACCAACAGGAGCTCGTTTGCAGTCTTATGAATCCCCCACTCCAAACAGATCCTGAGGAGGCTACTATAAGACTATTCAACCCAAACAGTGGGAAACCTTTAGTCCACTCTGCATGGACTAGATTACATGAATGTTCTGCAAATGTGAAAAACAATATGCAACCTCATTATAGCAATTATAGCGAGCAATGAAGCAACAACTTCCTTCAAAAACTGGCACAATTGCAGTAAACTTGAGTAGGGATAGCTGTGGTCCAAAGCTATTTTTAGACTGGTGCATGGATCCACAGCGCTGCTTTGCATGAGGAATAATCCATTTTCATGTTGGTTGCATTTGCATTTATACAACCAACCCCCATCCACCACTAGCAGTCCCATCCATGGCAGCTCTATACAGTGCTGATTACAGCAAACTTCAAAGACTTCCTAGCTACGCTCTGGCTGGTCAGTGAACACCTCTTGCCTGGGTGACACTGCTTATAAATGAACCAGGGAGAGTAGACAAGTGGAAGGTGATGGGAATGGAGAGGCAGGAAGAGGGCAAGCTGTTGCAGTCAACATCCCAGAGTGTGACATTATTGTTTAACGAATCATTTTGAAAGGATAATGAACTGCTGAAGTTAATTTTATTCGTTTTTGGCATCTACACTGCAAGTCTTCACAAGACCAGATGCCAGAATCCAGATCCCCTGGAAAACTACAGATGTGCAGCACACTGCAAACACAAAACAATTAATGGAAAAATGGGAGATCAGAAAATTCCCAGCATATGTACACATCTACTTAACTCTGATGAGTTATCGAATTAACAAAACATCAAGTCGACCAACAGAGTAGTGTCTGTCTTCTCCTGCTCTGTTATGGGTTAAACTCACAGCAGTCACTTAAGTCAGGACACACAGTAGAATCAATACTTGTGAACACAAAGTGCTTGACGGCTCCATCAAAGAGTGCTGCCATTTCTCAATCGTGAGTCTAGTCTGCCCTTGTTAACAGTTCACCAGTACCACGAGGTAGTGAGGGGGTCTTCAGTTCTGACACATTATCAGTTACCTGGAGAGTCTTATCTGTAGTCAGAATTGTAAATTAATATACAACTGAACCAACCTTTCTATCTGTACAGATGGATGTAATCTATCCAATGTAAATGAAATTCTAAATGTATATGAATAAAAATATAGAGAGGCTCCACTAAGTCATGTAGTGAATAATGAGTTTTTACCACAGGAGCCCAGTCACTCTCATAATAAATCGTCCATCCATTTTCTGCCGCTGTATCCACTGCTGCGGGTCACGGGGAGCTGGAGCCTATCCCAGCTGGCATAGGGTGTGAGGCGGGGGACACTCCAGACATGACGCGAGTGCGCCGCGGAGCCAAAAACAAAGACAGACAACCACGTACATGCACACTCACTCTTACGTGCAATTTGGGACCAGCTAATTAACCTGAATCGCATGCTTTTGGAGGTGGGTAGAAGCCAGAGAACCCGTAGAAAACCCACGCAGACACGGGTAGAGCACGCAAACTCCGCACAGAGCGGGACTCAAACCCGGAACCGCTGTGTTGTGCAGCGACAGCGCTACCCACTGCACCATAGTAAATCAGATATGTAAAATGAAAATACAAATAAATATACATTACAGAGAAAACACATTTTCTCCAGAGAGGCTTCATGCTGCTAGTCTCCTAACAGCAAGATTGCTGTGGTTATTTGAGACATCAGATACACACGATGGAGATGTAATAATAATGTAAAGTAGACCAGCTGGTCTGGTGGACTGGGTTGGGTGATTAGCATTGGCGAGTTTTTGATTGCAGATGATTGCAGTAAAGAGGCAACGGCAAAGTCTGTGGAGTGACCTTAAGGGACCAAACCTTAGCACAAGAGAGCAGGAGAAACAAAACTAAACATGAGAAATAATCTTTGACCAATGAAAGAAAAGTTGTCTTTCACCTGTGCAACCCTTCTGGTCAAGTTATTGGTTCATTAGTTTTAACCGATCAGAATTAGAGGAGCAGTGATTCTCATGGCCTGAGCCAAAAGAAGCAATACTACCAGAAAAGGTTGCATATAGCCAAGAGACAAACGAGGCACAAGAGATGTGTACAGAAACAAAGATAACAGTGAGGTGAAATGTTCTGATGTCTTCACACAACACCTCCACATTTGTATTTACTAGCTTCAATAACACAACCTCCTCCTACAGTTGACATATTTGTTGTTGTCACAACTTTTGGTTCTTCATTTCTCTCCTGTCGATGAATCAATGCCACTGTGAAAAGACACATGAACGTGTTTGAGCATTGACAGATTGACCGTTTCAAACTGATAACTATTTTTGTTATTAAATCATGTGTGAATTAGTCTTAAGCTTGTGGTCACACAGACAGAGTGATGTCCACTCCACCGGTGAGATGGTAACCTGCTCCCATTCCTTCCACCTCATCTGCAGGCAAGTCTAAACACTCCACCGTCAAGTAGGCGAATAAAGACTGCAGCTACTTACTCACATTACAGTTCGACACATCTGATCGCTGGAACAAGTGTAGTCAGCTGGAAGCACGCTGTCAGCAAGAGTGTAAACCAGACCTTTATGAACCCACGAACACCACAGGTTTGTAAAGCAATCACAAACTTTCTAAAGAACAGGTTTGGAGAAACTTAAATGCACCTGAAAGTTAAAGCATCTTTATTGCCCATTTTAAGCTCTGCAAACCTGTATATGTCAAGAGGAAAAGTCTGCACAAACATTAAAAAAAAAAAAAATTGAATGGATTAGTCAAGAATGGGCCAATTTCATGTCATATAACCTTTTCTCTGCTGTGAAATAAACAATCTGTAGCAGTAGTCAAACAAAGCACAACGCTTGGAAGTTATCTGTGTACCACGAACACACCATCTCACCGGTCATCCAGCTCCTCTACTGCTGTGGAAGATAATACCACAAAAGGTTTTTGGCCCTTCTTTGATTTATTATTTGATCGTGTGCCTAAGATAGGAGCTGAAACTGTTCAGAATTGGTTCCTTTTGATGAAACTAAAAGATCTGGAGGGACAATCTGAGGGCTGACCCTGTGAAGAAATGAAGCAGAAGGGGTGGTGGATGAGGTGGGAGAAGCAAGAACCAGGGAAAGTGGCAGTAAAGAAGAGAGAAACCTGTGCTTCCTTGTCTTGCCTTAGGAATGGAATATGACAGATGGAGAGAGGGAGAAAAAGAGAGGGGAAGAGATGAGACAGGAGGAGGAAGCAAGACCTTCATAAAAGAAATATAAGCAGATAAAACGAAATAGGAAGTGGGGTATTCGGAAATAAAATCAAGTAGCATGAAAAATATGCAAATGTTGAAAGCGAGTCAAATTTCTCCTCATAAATACATGCGTTCACACAACAAATCTAATGGACAATTAAGGAGATGCAGCAGTTTAATCACCGTGGAAACAGCAAGAGCAGTCTGTTATGCTGTGACTGCAGGCTACATAACAGAGTTAATACTCACACTGCATGCAGCGACAGTCATAAAAACACATATCTCCACAGCGCCATCCTGTAACTTTTTTAATCAGTGTGATCTGGATTGTTTCCAGAAAATATTAATACAGTTCCTCCATTTTAAAATAAATGCTTCTCTGAATAAAAGATTTGATTGGCCGACAGCAAGAAGAATTTAAGATGAAAATGCTTGCTCACTCCTTGCGGTCAGTGATACAAAAGAAAACTAAAGAATCAAAGATGAGTAGGTGATGAGACTCTGGTGTGAGTCAGAGCTGGGATTTTAAGTGGCATCAGCCAGTAGGAGTTAAAGTTCTGTCAATATTCAAGTAAATCCTCACACATGGTTGTACGACACCAGATGATGTCAGTGATGCTGTGAGTACATGAGTCAGTCGGCGTAGAGATGCAGCTCTGGGTGACAGTTACATCTTCAACAGTCTATCAGAAATACTTATTATGGGATTGAGGGGAAGGGGAGAGGGACCAGCAGCAACATGAGTCGTTTAGCAGACAGACACAAATAAAGCTGTCACTGTCCCACCATGATTTCACACCTCTAGCCAGATCCACAGCTGGACGGACCATCCAGCTGCAGCAACAGTTCATCCATTGTTCTGAGAGGAGCTTCTTGGTTGCGACAGCTCTTCGTTGTTTCACATTGGTGGCAGTGAATAAGTCAGAGAACCATATTCATCCATGTCCTCTGGAAACCACAGAGTTAATCATTATATTAAGTTAGGTTGTGCAAATGCTTGCCCACCTATACAGGGGAAGTCAACACATCTCCACAGGCGGCTCTATTGCTCTAGAATCCATGAACTGTGGAGGAACCATCAAAGCCAGATGGACATTTGGGCGTGACTGGTGTTATCTTTGGGCATCCACTAATTAGGCCTCAGCATACCCAAGCTAACAAGGTACAAATAGATAAGTTCTGTTCGAGCATTATTAGTCTCCAATTAGGACACTTTGGTCTATTTTAGAAACTGCCAACTAAGATATGGGAAGATGCCTGGAGGGGTACACAAAGCTTGCTGAGAGTGAGAGCCTTGGACAAGTTCTAAATATTCCAGACAAAATGTCCTACATCTCTGGAACAGACTGTGTTCTGGATTTGCGTCCAGTTTAACCAGGTACTCACTGCATGTAAGGGATCTGAAGTTCTGTTCAGCCCACTGATGTCAGCACAGGTCACTGACAGGAGGAACAATTCACAGAAGCTCACCCTTCTGATGACTTAGAATGTGTTTGGCCCAAACAAGAAGACTAAGCAACTAGTAGCAGTTAGAAGCTAATTCAACAAAGAAGAAAATCAACCACATCTGATTAGATGACAAGTCCGACCATCAGGTAGAACACCAGGTTATACATCGTGATTCCTTTATTCATTAAACACCAGAACGATATTTATAATCACCAGCTGGACTGATATTGTTCTGCTGTTGTCTTTTTCGGTGTAAACAAACAAAGATGTTACAGTTAAGAGACTCATAATAAAGACAAATAAGAAAGAGGACTGGCTTTATTTTTTATATAAGAGTTTAGATAAATTATGTAAAATATACAAAAAGTCTTAAAAGAAATTACAATTTTGTATTAACGAGAGGTGATCAGTACCTGCATCATTGCACACACTCTTGTGATGTAACTGACGACTTCATTCAGACTTGCCACATACCAGACGTATGTAATGCCACTGAACTCCATGACCTCACAGCAAGAAGGTCTTGGGTTTGATTTCCAAACCCAAAGCCTGATTGGGTTTGACTTGGACCTAACACCGATTACACTGATTAGAATCTGAGTTCAGTTGAACTCAGTTCTTTCAAATCCAAAACTAGTGTGATTAAAACAGCATGAACAACTCCTTCTAAATAAATGAATTTTTATTTGACTGATTCAAATTTCATTGGCTATTGACCCTGAGAGCTGATGAAATCCCCTCTTTTTCCACCAGTCAGTGATGGACACACATCACCACCAGTCAGCTCCTCCACAAATTATTTCTCTGAATCTTTACTCCAAATATATATGTTCATATGCAGACATGTTATGACTTGAAATTTTGGAGCTCAGCTTGAGTAAGAAGGAGTCAATGAGAGGTAAAGGAATCTGCCATGGGTAAAAATATTCAACTTTGCATTCCCATGGTCTTCAAATGCAAAACGAGCTTGGGTTTAAGGTGTGACATGACAGGTTTCATATGATTTCACTCCAAGCAGCACAACATACAGATTTTCTCCAGGCCATAGCTCACAGGTATGCTGGGATCTTAAACACAGAATCAATAAGTTGAGAGGTCGGGGTGAAAAGGAGCAAGCGTTACCAGAAATACGTCTTCATGGGTCTGAAGAAGAGGAAGGGCAGGTTTTCTTTTTTGACACTCTACCCGAGTTTCATTGTTTTCTACTGATCAAACGTCCAAAGCGCGTCCAGAAAGCACTACAGCTTGATTAAGGAATTGGAAGAATGACGGCTAGAAAAATGTTTGCCTCTTTCTTTTAGAGTTAGAGGAATGCTTTATCTTGCCTTGAATAGCATCTATTGACTTGTTTTCTGAGCACAGATTAAAATTGAAAGATCTGACAAACATATATATACTTAACCCTTTCTAGGCCACTCTCATTGAATTGCTGAAATTTAAAAATTCAAAGTTTTATTGCTACTGGAGGACATAACAAATAAAATTCTGTCCTAACCTTTTTCAAAATTTTTCAATTTCATGAACAAAATCAAATGACCTACCCAACAAAGGGTTAAAGGCCGGGATACCCGTCAATACAGACTACTGGGGATTTGTAATTTTATCCCCTTGGTGTAAAAGTCTCAGATGTAATTTATCTAGATCCTGTTTTCCAGGCAACAAAAAAGTTATTTCTAAGCATTTTGGGGGGGGGGAAAATTGGCCCACGCAAAAATTCTGAAGCAATCTCATAAATACAGAATCAGCAGGTTGTCCTACTGACAATGAGCTGAAAACCAGCACATTGACCATATGTCCACACATATGGCTGGTGGGAGATTACATCAATTATTTCTCACAAGGAAAGTGAACTGGTTAGTCACTGTGCTTCTTGCCCAGACTTCCCTTCAGGCCTTCTCAGAACGGAACAGTCTTCTGTGATCAAGTGGGCGAGTAGATTATTTTTTTATGTGTCCTTGAATAAGAAAAATAGGGAAACAAAGGCAGGGATTTTATTTTGTTCTGTTATCTTTTGGGTCTGATATTTCAATTTCATTGACAAAGGCATTGTCCTCTGATATAACAATATACAGAAAGAGATGGACATTTGTTGGAGGAGAGGAAACTGTTCTGCAAAACAGCATGATAACATAAAAAAACAACCTTTAAAAATTAATCACACTGCAATTTACTGCTCAATTCAGCCCGTGTCTGTAATGATAACAATTGTGGTGCTTAAAGGATCTTATTTTTCTCTGCTGTGTCAGCAGAAACAAGAGAACGTCAAACATTCATTTTCCTGCAAGACTGAAAATCATCCTCTTAGCTGAACAGTGATGACGTGTGATTTTACAGTTCTGTCCACTAAAAGAATCACACACACACCTTTCACATACAGGAGAGGTAACAGGGTTATAAATCAGTGCAGAGTTTACAACTTCATAAAGGAACCCTGCTGGAACCAATACCCCTTAAAGCCCGGCCATTCCCTGTGGATGACTTTGTCCAGGGGACACTGACTAGGGCAGGGCCAGGAGAGCAGGTGGAGCTGGTCAACGCAGAAAATACACCATTGATATGTTTTCCATCATCCGAATAATACCAACAAGAAAACACAGCAGTATCAACAGCACTGTAGCATGGAATATCATGGAGTTCAATGGGTTAAAGACTATAAACACTCCTCACAAATCTGCACCAGTCAACTCACGTCCTGTGGCATACAACAATGTCAATATTGACAACCCCACAGAAGTCGGCTCCTTGACCAAGGACGTGGGAGAGATCAGTCTCTGCAATAAAGACGAGGAGTTTCCGCATCCCACGCTTTTCAAACTGAAACTCAAGAAAAAACAGAGCCTTTGTAACCTACCAAGATGGTAATATTACAACCTTCACTCTACGTGGTCACAATTGGGTGTAATGGAAGGATAGCACACATAACTATGTAGTGAGCTCAGCAGACTACTGTAGAGGAAATGACACAGCTGATATACTCTTGAATGTACAGACAAACAAGATTGCAAAAGAAATAGAAATACAATCCTACTCTAAAAGTTGACAAGAGACCTGGTGAAGGTTCATGAAAGCACTACCGAAGCCTGTTGTGAACCAAGACTGCTTGTGGGAGGAGAGGAAAGAAAGCCATTGCAGAGAGATGCCAAAGAAGTGAATCGGTGTCCTTGACAAGCCAAAGCCTCCCCACACGAGGAAGAGAAAAACAGGAGACTTGCAGTAAAAACTTCACCTCAAATTATGTACCTGTTTAAATCCAGTAAAATTGTATTTTTACAGCCCAATGGGACAACATTAAAAGTACTTGACACTTTTAAATTACTGCAGTGACTGGACAAAGACATACAAACTCTACCTTGGAGTTTGAACCTCCTAACATTACAGAGTGAAATTAAACACATCCTCCTTTTTCTACCTTTTAACAGGTGGAAAAAGGAGGATGATAAAAAATCAGGAACCTCCGTTGGAGTTTAAAAAAAAACTACCAGTGATTCTTTTCTCTGTCAACAACGTTAAAGAGAGAAGAGGATATGCTTTTTGTTCCGGGACATAAAGTCGTGGTGAAGCCTCAGCATTAGGAATGGATTGGTGGTGATCCTGTGACCACTGTGGGTCCCATGTGGAGGCACCTGCTGATGGTGCATCACTCCCCACTGACACAAAAAACAACAAAGCAAGGCATTTCTAACACGTGTCATGCATTGCTGCCAAATGGTCTTTTGTCTGTGAAATATAAAGGGCAAAAGAGATAGGGCATGGGGGCAACAGATTGAATAAGCCGACATATAGCGGAATGTCAGCCTGATGAAAGCCACACTTGTTGTGTGATCAGCTGAACACCAGCGTGGAGGCTTAAAATGTTGGAAATCAACCCCCCAGACTCCCTCACGCAACCACTCCTTATCCACGATCGCATTTTTGTTTCACATGGAGCATCGCCTAGCAACAGGGTTGTGCAGCCATGACAGGAAGGCTCGTCCTTGCGCGTTACTCACTCCTTCACTCCCACTCCTATCTCGATCGCTCATCGCTCCGTGTCACGATGTTTTCACACCGTGTCGAACGTTTTCAAACCGATGTCAACACAATCGACTCCGTGACGTGGCAGAAAGCTCGACTCAAACTTTTGGTGTGTCATCCGGGTCGATCGAGCTTCTCGTGCTACTTGTTGGACACGCTGAGCACCGGATCGGAGGTTCGACTCCTGAAAGAAGCGGTTAGTACCCGCGAAGCGCCGCTGTCAGTCGGGGTGTCAAGTTCAACAGCGTGTGGTCGAGTTGCCAAGTCTCCTGAATACCCCCCTCAGCGACCCAAACAACTGGACTGGGCGTCCGCAGAGGACTTTTAAAGTGACGCTATAACGCGTCATAGACACCAGTTAGTTAGCTCCTGTCAGCGCTAGCTAGGGCTAGCCAGGTAAGCTTCTTTAAGACAAACGGGCAAAGCTAACGCCCTGCTCGTAAGGTTCCGAACAACCGACTACTCACTTTTATGTCTGCCCGCACCCCACGACTGCTTGGCGATGCTGGGACTCCGTATAATTGCCCGTCCAGCAGATTTCAAAGCGTCCATGTCTTAATCCACGAGTGGGGCAACAAGCCCGACCAGCGCCGCCTCTCCTCCGTCAAACACTTCGCTTGGTTTAAAACAAGCGTCTCCCGTCCAAACTTTTTCCAGCTGTATTTTTCCTCCCGGCCGTTCGGTTCGCTTTGAATCGAGTTAGTTTGTGACGTTCGGCCCCTGGGCGGTATCATGTATGCAAATTAACCGAATAATTTGCGTGACGCCCGTTTGTGGAATCATTCGAGTGAGGTCGTTACAACTGCGCCTGCACCCCGGGCGGGCGGTGCTGTTTGTCCACGGTGCGGTCTACACACCCAGCGTTGGGGTGAGGAGAGATTTAGTAGTCACGTCACGGGTTGTGGGAGTCTTCTCATATTTAATTCAGCGTTCGTCTTTATTGAGCTTCTAAATTCATCTATTACGTGGAAATGTCGTGACCACAACCCGTGTGGAGGATTTCACGTCTCACAATCAGTTTACTCACCTTATCAGGTTGATGTCACCCCATAGAACAATTAAAATCAGGTGAAAAAAAAATTATTGATAACACATTTGCTCATCAACACAACAATACCTTCTCAACATAAAGAAAAATGAACAATTTGTTGATTTGGATGATTTGGGCAAAAATATCACTTTGTAAAAAATGACTTAGGCAATTATTTTAAGAGTTTGACAATATTTCTTCTATTTTATTGAGTTTTTAATATGCTTATGGGCGGCACGGTGGGTCCGGGTTGGAGTCCCGCTCTGAGTTCCCATGCTCTCTCATCTCTTCGGGTTCTCCGGATTCCTCCCGCCTCCAAAAGCATGCGCTTCAGGTTGATTGGCCAGTCCTAAATTGCCCGTAGGAGTGAGTGTGTGTGCATGGTTGTCCGTCTTTGTGTGGCTCCGCGGTGCACTGGCGAGTGTCCGCTGCCTCACGCCCTACGTCAGCTGAGTTAGGCTCCAGCTCTCCGTTACCCACTACGGCGGATGAAGCGGTAGAAAATGAATGAATGAATGTGCTTATGTTATTTTAAAACAGGGAATATTGAATTACCTTATGGATTTTGCTTTATAGATCTACTTTCCTCCTCTTACAATTAAATTAAATCTGATCATCTTTATCTATCTTTATTGATTGAACCAGTGAATATTTCTCTTAAACAGCAGATAATGTTATTTGTAAATGTCTTTTTAATGTCTATGTTGCTACACATTCATATAATCCTACATTTTGAATGATGGCATGATTTCATTTTCCTTTTATTGTTTGCAACCCCTCCATATCTTGCTCTATAGCTAGGATGCCCATCACACATGTTTAGAGCTGCAGAACAGGAAGCTTCTCTAAGGGTTTTCTCTTGGACAGATTTACTGTGACTGTTAGTCAGTTCATTATGGAAAGCCAGAGCATCAGGCTGGACACTGGAGGAGTGACCTCTCCTAATGGACTACAAACATTAACAGTAGATAATGTCCGCTTTACAAGCCGGAGGGGAAAAATGTGCACTTTAGCTACACCACATTTGGTGAGTTTATACAACCAGTTCATGTGTAAGTAAAATGTGCATAACTTTCATTTTAGTTTCATTTAGGATTTCTTTGAGCTTAGAAGGACCTGTGTTGTGAAGTGCCTGATGGTAAAACAATTCAAATCCTTCAAATGACTGAGCATTTTGTTAACTGATTACCATCCTCAAAGTAAGATATAAACTAGAATGGCCTAAGTAGGGGCTACACCTTGAGCAGGCCCCAGAAAATCCCTCAGTTCAATCAGACCTTATCTGATATTAAACTCATCCTCTAGTCGTAACTTATGAAGCCAGATATTTAAATCTGGTGGATCCAGATGAATGGTTACAGGGAAATCCATTCAAATGTTTGGTATAATACTGCTGACAAATCAACAAACAAACCAACAAACACAAGTTAAAAATAAATTATTTGGCAGGAGTAAAAATCTATTTGGATGGTATTGTTGAACCTTATAAATTCCATGGTTTTTTTTATCAAATTATTTTATTACACACTGAGCCAGAATTCATTTAGAGTTATCCTACAGGCTCTAAAAGGAATCACTCAGAGGAATAGGGTTTAAAAAAAATCCTGCTATACCGGATTTCATAGCAGTCGACATGCTACGATACAAAACAGAAAAAGCTCTACACATCACCAAGGACATATTGAGCAACACTGGTATCAATTGTGGAGTAAGACTGGGTTTGTTCTACAAAAACAATTTTTATAATTGTTTAAGGACACTTATGATAGCATCAGTAAACTAAATGTAAACTAAATGTATCCCACTTACCCTGTTTGTGGGATCCATCTGTGTGTGCATTCCTATTAAATCACTATTTCTTTGCAAGCTGCTGAAATCGTGCTTCACAGAAGGACTAAAAACAAAAAGTTGAAAATACCACTTATTGCTGCATGCAGCACATATCTTGACTTTTCAAGCAGCAACAAGGTTAATAGTTATAGATGTGCTTTGGAATAAAAACCAATGACTTTCTGCTGGAAAAGAGAAGACAGATTCAGGGATCCACATAAAGGGGGCGGGGGTGGGGGGTGCCCAACATTCAGCAGGGATGACTCTTCAGTCTGAAGGTGAGTATCGAAGACAAAATGCACATGACTTATTCAAATCATGAAGACGAACACAAGCAGCCTGGCAGCATGAGCCATGGAAGTACGTGCGTAAATCCCCCCATTTATTTGCAGCCTGCTTCTCCAGGTCCCTTGTTATTAATCACAGGACAAGAATCGAGGCAGAATATGGAAATTGTATTTCCATCAAGATGGACGCTCATTTTTTTAATTTTATATATAATGAAGGATGTTTCTTCTCTAAAAACTCTGGTTCTTCATTACCTTTCGTTGTGTTCATTAATCTTGGGTAGTGCGAATGTTGGTCACGAAAAAGACTGGAAACAGATTAAAAGTTCTTCGAAGTTTTATTACAGAAATTTCTGGGCACATAAGTCTGACAGGTTAACAATCCAAGCTTAAGTGCAAAGAATCATAATACACACACAATATTTATATCCATTCTAGTAGGTGTCAACTAAACATGGGGTGATCTAACTCTCATCCTTATCAGAAGGTGCCAAAGCAAGGTGTTCTCCATATTCTCACTTTGTGGAGATTGTTTCATGTTCTGGGGAGGCTCACTCTACTATCTCGCAGCTGCAGGAGTAACTCAAGGGCATGCTGGCTGAACCACATAATTCTTCAGTCAGAGGTCACATTTAGGGAGGTTGTAAGTTATCGCGTTATCTGCAAAGTAAAGATGGTTCAACATGCACAATACTTAAAAGTGGTGATTTAAAATGGTGAGTTATAAGTGGTGATTTAAAGTGTTAAAAGTGGTGAGTTATCACATATGTACATCAATATATACTGGATTAATCCCCGCAGGGGGTTTATTGGCACACTGTAGTTAGTACTTATGCATATATATCAGTGTGTACAAGCCCTGAAGAAACAAACACACACAAGGGGCTTGTGTGCATGCAGGGGGAGGTAGAGTGGCGGGCAGCCCCTTTGTGGAGCGCTCAAATGAGCAGCTTGTAAGGGGGACCGTGCCTTGCTCAAGGGCACCTCAGCAGTGCTGCAGAGGTGAGCTGACACCTCCCATTGTTAGCTCACACTCCGGGTGTGTTTGGGCAAGAGCGGGAATCAAACAGCCAATCTTGAGACATTGGATGACCCGCTCTACCGCCGACTCTACCACCGAGCCACTGCCGTCCCCGGTGGACTCGCACCACCAAGTCTGTAAGTAATGCCTATCATAATAAACAAGAGACCTGTACCTGGAGTTTCTCATTTATTCCCTCTTTCCTTCAAACAGGTGTATTTACTGTGGATTTGATGCTGCAGGTTCTGCTGTACTGAATGCAGACAACTGGAAAAGACATATTCTAATTAATTGACTTCACATGCTCGACTTGCAGAGCAATGCGGTGTCAGATATGACCAAATTAGTGACACATGGAGGTGCAGAGAGAAGCATCCACATCAGCACAGGTTAATCAAGCACATCAACGGAAGCCTAGCTTGTGACAGAATTCTGAGAAGAGGACTTCTTTCATGCATTGGCATTCAGTCCTTGGAGAACAGATTCTTTACTCCCTCTAAAGAGAACAATTTGCTCGTGGTTGCTTATGGTTCCATCACTGGCTGAAGGCCACCAGAGCTCAGGAACCCCCCAATGGTGATTACATAGGGATTTGAGAGGTGCAGAGAAGTGTGATTAATACCAAGTTTCAACACTGAACACTTGTACTTTCCTATGTTTTTCATTTACCTACCAGCCGAGTTCTTCTGCATCCCATTTCAGTCTTCATGTGTTCACTTGAGGGGATTGGTGGTTAGCATTAACAAATGATTCATTAAATTCTTTTGTCAACGATAAAATTGATTTCCTGGTCTTTGCTGGGGGTAATTTAGCAGTTCTTGACAAAGTTAATAACCAGAATCTCCCAGGATAGATAGTCTTTTATAATACGGAACCTTAAATAATTGAACATCGCCTCCCTGTGCCAAAAATATGTAGTGCATCTAGATTTCAATAACTACCCAACAACTAAAGCCAAACAACTAAAAACAAGGCAGTCAGAGACTGCAACGTCCCGCAAAGGTTAGGTCAGGGTACCCTGAAAGTAGTTCCTGACAAGTGCATAGCTTTGACCTTTCGAGAGTAGATCAAAGCTATGCACTAGCTTTGACCACAGATCAAAGCTAATGCATAGGTAGATCAAAGCACTAAGCTTTGATCTATGGTCTTACACTGGCTTTCTCCCTCGTCTTTCTATCTTATCTGGTTCCTGAGAGTACAAAAGCTGAAATTTGTCTTTGACTTAGATTTCTCAAGGTCAAGGTCATCATGTCATTTTTATCCCTTTTGCTGCCCGAGTAATCTGTTTTTGTTTCATCTGCAACCGTTGCGAAGATATTTGGTGGACATACTAACGGACGAACGAACGGACAAACACACCAACACTGACAATTACAATACAGCAGCTCCTCTCTCTCCCACTAGACCGGTTCTTTCATATTTTTTTACTGCCTGTGGGTCTGAGAGGACTGTGATTTCATAATGTGCTGTATGTCTTGTATATATGGTACATAGCAGACTGGAGTGGTCACTCAACTCGAACTGTGTGTACACAAGAAGGGGCAGAGCAGAATGTACTTCCTGAGGAGGCTGGCCTCCTTCAACATCTGTCCTAAGCTCCTTCTCATGTTTTATCAGTCCGTAGTCTCCAGTGTGATGTCATACGCCATTGTGTGTTGGGGTGGCTGGGCCAGGAAAAGAGATATGGACCGTCTTAACAGACTCATCCGCAGAGCAGCCTCAGTTGTCGGGCTGAGCCTGGACTCTATGGAGACACTTCTGCAGAGCAGGACTATGTCTAAAGTCAGGACTACCATGAATAACACCAGTCACCCCCTGCACACCACCTTCTCCCAGCAGAGAAGAACCTTCAGCGGCAGACTGCTGTCACACAGCGCCTCCACAGAGAGGCTGAGGTCCTCCTTTGTGCCCCGTGCCATCAGGGGGTACAATGACTTTCTTAAGAGGAGCAGCGGGTATGTGGCGAGGTCTGCACGCAGTTGAATGGCGGGGAAGAGATGTCAGCCTGTGTTGCAGTGTAGTGGGGCCAAGGTGTTGTGATATTAGATAGTGACACCTTATATTTTTGACAATTGTGAGATAGATATTATATACAGTAGATATTAGATGTTGTGATATTAGATAGTTGTGATAGTTGTGATATTAGATTGATAGATTTTGTGATATTAGATATTACATGTTGTGATATTAGATAGTGATGCCTTACATTGTAAGAAGGGTGTACTTTAGCCACCATGTGGGCCTCCTGCTAATTTTCACTTGCACGTTTTATTTTTATTTGTTATTTTATTTTAATTTTATACTGTTTATATTTTAGTGATAATTTAGTACATGTCCTGTTAATGCTACATGTGTCTGCTAGTGTAGTGTATGTCTTGTGTTATATCCTTTGGTGTCAGTGTTTCTTTTTTTTTTTATCCAGTATTTATTCATTATGTAATGCCTGAGCAGTGGATATGCGCAATTTCCTCCGGGATTAATAAAGTATCTATCTATGTATTTGACAAAAAAGTTGAATATGACTATTACCACTTTGAAGCAGGATGTAAAAATGTGAAATATTAAATTTCCCTTTTAAGAGGACAGGAAAGTCAAAATGAACCAGGTGAGTATTTGAAGTACATAATTAAACTTTTTTTAAATATTTTTTTTATGATCAATGGGGTCTTGGAAAAACAAAATAAGTTGCGGTGCGCGCCATGTCAGCGGAAGTGACGCAATCGTGGACATCACGGTGAATCCATATCAGCACCGTTTTACAAATACTGGCAGGAACCTGTCGAAATTCCACGATAAAACAATAATATCAGGATCAGGTTTCAAACCAAACATAGGAAAACAAATGCATTGGTATTATAAACCAAGAATACCCGACGTAGTCAAAAATCAACGTGGTGACGTGACGACTTTGTGTTGGCAATTCATGGATTGCGCTGGACGGGCATCGTGAAGCCATAGATGAATGTTAGCAGGCTAACTGGAGAAAGAACGCTAATGGTGAGATTGGGAAAGGAGCTAACGTTAAAGGAAAAGGCAACTGTCAAAAGAGCAAGTGGAAAAGAAATTTTAGAGAAGTCATGGTTGTTAACTGGCTACATGAACAGAACTCTATGGAGTTACTTAAAGACCGTTTTTGTCAGGTGCCCGAGGAGCATTTCGGATACATCGATTGTCCCATTCCAAACAGAAACCATAGCTGGACTGTTCGTGCTAGCCAGCTAGTTTCACTCAGAGTTTGTTGCAGTTGTCTGCATCATTCCTGCTGTTTGGACTCTGCTCAAAAACATGAAAATTGTTGGAACAGTTATGACACTCTAAAATTGGGGCAGCATTGGCTCAGCAATAGAGCAGACGTCTTCCAACCAGACATCACCCAGACATCAGCGGCTCGATTCCCACTCCCACCAGACATCCGATATCGGAGTGTGAGCTGACTGTGGGAGGTGTCAGCTCACCTCCCAGTAACTGCCGAGGCGCCCTTGAGCAAGGCGCCGTCCCCTTACAAGTTGCTCAGTTGGGGCGCTACCTGAAGTGGCTGCCCGTCACTCTCTGCCTCCCCATGTACTGTTGTGCTGTGATACTAACGGCATGCTCGCAGGCCCCTTGTGTGATGTGTGTTTCAGGGGCCTGCAGAAATACTATATATCCTGCATGTAACACAAAAATCCTGTAAAATTGTGAAAATATTAATCTCCTTTACAGGGAAATTACTAAAGTTCATCATCTTCATCATCATCATCATCAATCATTATCATTTGACTGCTGCCTTACGCCATATTGTTCATGTGATTCTACTGGCAGATGTGCCGTGATTGGTTGGGCGCCATGATTGGTTGGCCACTTGATTGACAGGTAGTGGGTGGAGTTGTTGACAGCCTGAGCCTGAAGTGAGTTTATTCAAATATGTAGATGGGGAGATACAGCAAGCGACAACGTAACAAGATAACATTATCACAATTATTTGTCACGAAAACATCTCAAATCATGTTGTCCTGACCCTCTAAGAGTTTCAATGGATTGTCTAAGCAGTTCCACTGTTCGTCACTGCACGCTTCTGTAGTTCTTAGCTGTAGTTCAGGTAGTCATGGCAGTTGTTTCCACTCACTGTTCTTTTTCTTCCTGCTGTACCTAGAAGGCTCATAAGTCTGTGAGTGAATGTACATATTGTTTGAGTCACTTACTAGTTAGTGTCCCGTTTTGGCTTATTGTGTGTATGTTAAAGTTAATCGCGCTACCGATGCTAACGAGCTAGCCCGTCAATGGGATTTTCCGTATTGTTAGCATTGAGCTAAACGCCATTCGTTACTGTTTGGACAGTGTGGAGTTAATAACTAGTTCATATTAATATGTATTTACAAATGTATAAGGATCCGGGCCTGGCATGCTGTTTTTGTATGTCTTATTCCAGTTTCACAGATCTCAGTAAAATTACCCGTTTATCACTTTTGATAGTTTATAATTTTCACGAGTGCCATAATTGCGTGACAATCTGGTCATAAAAACATTCATGCAATACCTCCAGTAGCTCCAGACATGAATTATCTACTAAACCTTGGGAATTCAGAATAATGATCTTACCTTCAAATCTCTTTGGAAATCATCCGGGTTGAAGTGCTCAGGGCAGATTCCAGAATCTGGTCATTTCAGTCCTTGCTTTCTACTTCCTTCCAAGCTTTCCAGAAGGTATTTTGAATACAGTATAGGTTATTCTCTTTGTGTTTAAGTCCTGTGGTGTTGGAACAACCATTCACCTCACAGGTAACCATGACTTTATTGGATATGTGCATGTGAGTGTGAAGAGAACTTCCCCATCTGGGGGATTAATAAAGTGTGAATTATTATTATTTATTATCATTAATAATACTACTACTACTAATAATAATATAATCGCTTCAGCAATAGTATTTTGCTGTAATGGCTATACTGACTGATGGAGCGCCGAGTGTCGCTGATGACGTATGATCCCGTGATCACTGGATACGGAAGCTGCTGCAGCGCAGATTTTGAGGTTTCCTGACCACAGGGATGATACCAGACAGCAGGAAAAAAAATTCACCTTTTTCATGATAAACAAAATATATATCACTTTAAAATGACTTTCCTGTCCCTTTAAGATCAAATTAGAACAAAGGTAAACTGATGGGCTAATATTTGTACGTCATACATTGTAAGTTGGTTATTGTAGCGTAGCGTTTGGAGACTTCTGAGGCACTGATTATTAAAGTACAGGTCAAAATAAAATGCAACAGATCCTGTGATGTCCTGAACATTGGTATCCTGTTATAGGTCGAGCCAAAAAACATACTATACTTCATTTCCCACTGCGTAGTACTGTAATGAACTACAGAACATCTTTTATACCCAACAAATGTAGTGTTTAAAGCCAGCTCACCTTTTTTTAGATGAATCCTGGTGATTTTAACAAGCAAATTACTTCCTGTGTTAAATCAGCACAAAGAGACATACACTTCAATAGACATACACTTGGAGTAACGACGACAAGCACTGAAGAGTCCATTTGCAAGAAAAAAAATGTTTATTTCTTGTAAACCTCACAGAGCGAGAGCACAGCCAAGGTCAGACCTGGGGAGAAACAGCAGTGGCTGTGGGCGTAGAAAACAAAGCAAAACACTTCTCTATACTTCCAACCATCAGTAGATCAAACAACTGACTAAACTGTAATTTTCACAACATTTTTTTTTTCTCCAGGAGCCATTGACAGCAATCTGAGCAAACAAAAAGTAAGCTTGTCCATTTACAATAGGTGAAAACCACACACACAACAATGACCATTTCTGATGGCGCTGAAACCTATATTGACTGACGAAGTTCTCTCCCTTCAGCAAAATAATACCAGAACGAGGAGGAAAGACAACTATTTCAAACGGTCACTTGCCCGAAAGTCGCAAATACTGTAACATTCACATTCACTTTTCTAGTCCCTTTAACTACACAGGCTACTACGAACAGATGGCCACTTTCTCTACCTGCTGAAAACAAACTTCCATCATGTGATATTCAACTGGATATTTGACAAACATTTCAGCCAACGCACTTGCAGCACATTCCAATACATTACTATAGAAAGGAGCATTCCAGTCTTGGCACACAAACTGATTAGGTTCATTAAATAACATAATTTAACTGCTATACTGAAGTTGGCATTTTCAAAGCCTTGTTGGCATTACACCGTCTAAACAGTTTTCCCTTCCTTTCTGCAGCACAACCTTTACTTGGAAATCATGAAGAACAGTGGGCAGTGTAGCTAAAGAAAGATTTGGGATTAGGAACAAGAGATAAGTTTTTGAACGTGGACATATGATGAGCAAAAAACTGAGGTGGATAACATGTCTACATACAGACAATAGGGTCAAAGTATTATGGAAATGGTTTGGGATTCGACAAGAGACATGGTGCTGTTGAGTGGACTCTGTGGGTTAGCTTTTCACCCAGCAGAGAAGTCAGTGGGAAGTCCTTAAACAAAATCAGCATTTAAAGGCAACTCCATCCCACCAGACGAGGTTGAATCTTTGCTCTTTCCAGCAGAATCACACGTAATTCAAAGGTTTGGACTTGACTTCATTAGTTTAACTCACTCAATGTCCTCAACACAAGGCACTGTGATCATGATGACAGATAAGGAGATGTGAGGAGCTGGTGTACACAAACATACACACACACTTCTCTAACTGTACTCAAATCAAAACGCATGAGGAGCTGCTCGGATTCCTTTCATTTTCATGTCTATGCTTGAAGGTATTTTCCAACTTGTTGCAGACATTGAATCATAACGAGTGAATAACTACACCATACACCTTAAACATGATTTACCATCAGACCCCAAAGCAGCTGACAGTAGGGTTAATTTGGCGTCTTAAAAAAAATTGAACAGGGTAAGAGTCTGTGCCATCTCTGCACTACATTCCTCTCTTAGACAGATGTTGCCATACTACCTTGGGAGAAAAAATCTTTTAAGAAACTGGGATGTATGTAACGCTGCATGACTTTAATGGATAAAGAAGAGCCGTTTTCCAATTTTCAATGAGGGAAAAAGGATGAAGCTAAAATAAGAAAGCAGCTATTCCCCAGGACCAAAGAGCAGGTAACAGTTTGCAGATGGTGACAGCGGTGGTGGGAAAGGAAGAGCAACACCCTTGAGATGAAGATATATGCCCGATTCTGTGAGGTTTCACTAAACATGTAAGAGAAAAAATAAAACAGGGACTCCCTAGTTGACATTTGATGTCCGTGTTTAGTTTTCTCTGTCTCTTTTTTAACTACAACAAATACAGTCACACAATACAACATCCTTCTGACCTGGCGAGGAGGAAAAATAAAAACCCAAGAAAAACCTTCTCAGCTGCAAACATGCCGAGCAGACTGGAGGGAGGTGGGCCTGCAAGGTGTCAAAAAAAATGATGGGGGCTGGAGGGAGATGAGGTGGTGGGACGAAGCGTTCACTTTTTGAGTGGCTGGTAAACGGATGCGTTGGGGTCGAGGCCGGAGGGATTGGTGTCCATGAACTTAGAAGAGTAGTGGGGGGCCACGGGGGTCATGCTGCTGGTGTCAGCTGTGTAGGAGATGCTGGGCATGACCGCCATGACTTCGGCTATCTTCTGCTTCAGATCTTTTATCTCCTGATCCTTCTGCAGGATCTGACCTGAAAACAGACATCAGTAGATTCAAACACAGACGTGGACTTGTAAGGGTTCTTCTGTGGGTTCTAAAGTGTCTGTACACGTCGTCGATGGGGACCAAGCTGACCTTGTGCGATCTCCAGCTGTCTCTTGGCGTCTCCCAGTGCAGAGAAGAGGTCCAATTTGATCCTGGTCTCTGCACTCAGGCTGTTCTCCAGGTGCTGGGTCTTGTCCTGCATGGCTGACAATGCCGACATCAGCACATCTGTGTCTTTTTCATTTTCTTTATATTTATGAAGCTCCTGGCAGGAGGAAGAGAAAAGACAATTATAGTGGGGTTGCAGTAAGACAAGATGAAGCTGTGGACATTTGAATGGATTTTGTCTCTAGTAATCTTACATTCACAACATCAAGTCAATTCTAAATGCATTTAAGGCCAGAGGCAGATCATTTTTCTGTCCTTAAAAAGGACATAAAGAGTAAAAACAGATAAAGAAATCTTACCTGAACTTTCAGTTCTAACTCTCTAATCTGATCTTCCTTTAGCTTGATGTCCATTGCTAGTTTCTTACACTCTGTTTCTAACTCAGTGATGCGTCTTCGTAGTGTGTCTGTGCACTCTCCTCTGAACAAACAAAAAAAAGTACTGATGTTATTTTTTTTTTAAATTTTATATACTGTTATAATCCCAGAAGGGAAATTAAGAATGCACACTCTAGTATGTTATTCAGTCACACACAAGCAAAATAGTGTGTCCATGTTCCCTGTAATACACATAACCACACACAAGGGGGCCTGTAAGCATGCAATGGGACGTAGAGGGGCGGGCAGCCCCTTTGTGGAGCTTGGGAGGGGAACGGTGTCTTGCTCAAGGGTGCCTCGGCAGTGCTCCGGAGGTGAGCTGACACCTTCCACTGTCAGCTCACACTCCGGCTGTTTTTTGGGCGGGAGCGGGAATCGAACTGGCGATCTTGGAACACTGGACGACCCGCTCTACCGCCCACTTTAGTGCTAATAATGAAGAATAACCAACAAGAAATGAGTCAGGAGTGACACAATGATTGAACTGAATCCTTTCAAACGTGGAATGTACCTGGACGCTGCGGCTGCTAGTGCTACCGCTCTGGCTGCTGTGGCCTCCTCCAACTTCTTTCGCTTCTTTTCATCTGCAAGTTGTTTCTCTGCACTGGCTCTAGCCTCCAGCTCTGCTTTGAGTTTCTTCTCCAGTTGGCCCACTGCCTGTTTATCTTTCTGCTTTGCCTGCACAGCGTTGTGGAGCCTACGAGTGTTAATAAAGCAGCAAATTAACCAAGCAGGAGATACATGGTGTCAGGATCAAATCTTGGTACCGTTTTCTTACAGCACTATTTTGAACTGAGACAAAAAAATAAAGATCACGATGCCACGATCGGTAATTATCCCATTCCAGACTCTGGTCCAGTGAGTCTCTCACTTATTCTGCAGCAGCTCGTTCTCCTGGCGGAGTTGGCCCAGCTCGGTGCGTATGGAGCGCTCAGCGCTGCCCAGTGAGCCGATCTGGCTGCGCAGGTCCTGCTCCACCTGCCGGCTGGCTTGTAGGTCTGCCTTAAGCTTCTTAACGTCCTGCTCCAATCTGTCCAGGTGCAAAAGTGAACAAATGAGGGACTTCACACTACGTTCAAACAAGACTAAAAAAGTGCATTCTCACACTTAACGTAATGTCATAATCTGAGTTGGTATGTGTGTAGTTATGTGTGTGCAAGGACCCAGAGACATATCATGGTACAGATGCTTAGATTCAATCACTATAAGAAAAGTGATATAATATTGTGTTTACGCCTCATACGTGCTCAGTTGCCCCTGTTGGCTGGATTTCAAGAGTCAAATGCCGGACAATAAATTCTAAACAGTCCTATTTAGCAGTCACGGGATCCAACACAGCACAACACAGATTGGGAGCAGTTTCTTTTAATATTGAAATAATCTTAAAAATGTAGTAATAATTGAATTAGTGTGAACCCTTGGAAATTCCACGATAAAACAAAAATATCAGACTTCGTACCAAACATATGAAAACAAATGTATTGGTATTATAAACCAAGCGCCCAACATACAGTAGTCAAAAATCAAATGGTGATGTAATGACTGAGTTGGCAAATCATGGATGGCCGCGTGGGCAGGCATTGCGAAGCAGTAGGTCAATGTTAGCAGGCTAACTGGAGAAAGGAATCTAATCGTGGGATTGGAAAAGGAGCTAACGTTAAAGGAAAAGGCACCTGTCAAAAGAGCAAGTGGAAAAGAAATTTTAGAGAAGTGATAGTTCCGCTAGCTTACTACATGAACAGAACTTTATGTCGTTACTTAAAGACTGTTTTTGTCAGATGCCCGAGGAACATTTTGGATACTACATCGATTGTCCCATTCCAAACGGAAACCATAGCTGGACAGACTGTTCCTACTAGCCAGCTAGTTTCACTCAGAAATCGTTGCCATTTTCTGTGTCGTTCCTTCCGTTTGGATTTTTTGCTCAAAAACATGAAAATTGTTGGAACAGTTATTACACTCTAAAAGTAAGTTAACTGGGAAGTCCATGTGATGGGCAGATGAACCCCCATGAAGCACTGAAGCTTTTCATCCCAATTGGTTCACTGCGGTTCGAAGCCCCATGAGGCTTCATTTGCTCTAGTACATCTACTGGATGCTAAAATATCAGTTGGCATGAGTTTGAAGTGTGTGGCATTTTGCAGAAAGCCTGTGAATAAAAATGTCAGCAAATAAGGAAGTATGAAAAACATGTGTACAGTGGTACCCCTACTTACGAATGTCTCTACTTATGAAATTCTCTACTTACAAAACGCCTGAACAGGAAAATATTGTTACGAAAGAAATTTCAATTTATGAAGGGCTGATACTCTCGGCTCCCAACGGTTCCTGAACGCAACATTCTTATAGCTGCTCTGCCATTGACTATTACCTAGTATCTTGCTGGCATCCCATTGGCTAAGAGGGACCTCTGTGTGTAGCTAGATAGGTGTCTATGCAGCATCCTCGTCATTCGGCCCTCGACCCATGACGTGTTCTGATAGTTTTACGTAAATTTATTAACTTTTAGAGTACTTACTACGGACCCCAAGAAAGTGACGGAGAAAAGAGGAAAAGATGAAGGAAAGAGTTTTTCTGTCCGTACAAACAAAGCAAGAGATAATAGAAAAGTATGAAAAAGGGATGCGTTTGGTTGATCTCGCCAAAGAATATGGCCGTAATGCATCTACAATCGCCACGTTATTAAAACAAAAGGAAGCCATAAAACACCGGGAGTTTAAGGCATCGCGTCGGTGGTTCGAGAAGTTCAAAAGGAGGACTGGAATTCACTCTGTTGTTCAGCATGTGCAAGAGCACATGAACCAAAGAGGGCAATGAGGACAGCAGTTAAAAGGTAAATGACAATCATTTTTATTCTTTATTCTGTTTTTTACATTATGCACAACTCTCATTTATTGTGTAATAATCTAATTGTAACATGTATTTGTAACATGTTTTGATGCATTTTTATGCTTTATAAAACATTTATGTCTGAATTTTGGGGGACTTGGAACAGATTAGGGCATTTGCTACTTACGATATTCCTTCCAGAACCTATTAATTTTGTGAATAGAGGTACCACTGTATTTGAGTGATGGCAGTACATTGTGTGTACAAAAAAATTTTAATAAATTATTCACAATTCCCGTAGGGAAATTACTTTTAACTCCAAATGCTTACACACACACACACACACACACACACACACACACACACACACACACACACACACACACACACACACACACACACACACACACACACACACACACACACACACACACACACACCTACCTCTTTGGTGATCTTGACCAAGGCTAAATACACTTTAATGTCATTTAAAAAGCTACGGAACAACTGCCCCTTCATTAAACTGTCACCATTTTGTTTTATCTCTTTTTCAGATCATTGCTATATCATTTAATGACCTGCCTGTTCAAACAACAGATTTTTTCCAAATGGGTCAACCCACATCACAGTGCCAAGCAAATCTTGGCATTTAGGTTAATCTATGATTCAACATCTCGCTCCTCATGGGGAGCAAAGTAGGCATAAAACATTCAGGCTGTGGGGCAAAATTTGTTGTAGCTGTGCTTTAAGTGAGCAAAGTGTCGACGAGGACGATGAATTCTGAAAGAAGATACACATTGGCAAAAACCACCACTGAATTGGCCTTCAAAATAAAATACAGCGATTGGATTTGAGAATATTTGTATCAAACTCAGACAAATGTAGAACATTTGAAAACATTTGTCTGATAGAAAACCTTAATGGCTGAAACATGTAGGCCTGTTTTCACTGACACCAATAATTTCATGAGATAACAAAGACATTGACATTTACTCCCTTTCAAGTATGTTGGGGGTGTAGATTAGTTAAGAGGGTTTCTTACCTTACAAGTGCTTCTGGTTTGCTCAGCTGATTGTTTGGGATGCAGTTCTCTGTAGGATCCTTGTGGGGGCCCACTGATGTCCCCTTCCCCAATGCTAATTTGTGCTTCTTCTCATTCTTCCCCGTCGAAGCAGAGGACGATGGCGCGGAGGAGGGAATGCCACCGTTGGTGGTGCTGTGGCCACGAGGGGATGAGTTGAGTGTTGTGGCATTGCTGCTAACATTTTTGTAGTTTTTGGAGGAGGAGGAGGAGGAGGATGAGCAAGAGGAATTGTTGTCCTCTCTGAGCAACAGGTTCTCTGTGCTGCCCAGCTCTGTGGTCAGTCTCTTGTTGTTCATATGGTTCTCCATATATTCCATCTCCTGGAGTTTAGAGTCCACTGATGATGGCAGGATATTGTTGCTGTTGTGCTGCTTTTTAGCATCCCCTCCACCCCTTCCCTCTTTCCCTTTTTCTCTATACTCTAATTCTGGCAATGGTGTTGATGTCTTTTTATTGGCTGGGGCGCCATTCTGTGACACTGGAGATGTGTCCACTTCAGATATTCCTTTAGCTGCTGCTGTAAGAGGGGAAGATAAAGGAACATATAATCCTTTCAAAATCAAGTTGACACCAATCTAATCAACTGAACTGCATGTGCAAGTCTTTGGTCCCGCCAAACACTAAACTATACAGTTGATTAAAAAAAATCACATGTGTGTATGTTAATGTCGCACAAAATGTTAATCTTTCAATCAATAGCAGTCAAAACAAATCAGAAATACCCGAAATCTAAACTCTAAAATGAAATCACTAAAATGAAACTGAGCCTGAAAGACAAGCGTCAAGCTTTCATACACAATTGATAATTGAAAAGTCTACCATTAAACTCAAATTCAGCCCCAGACTCATCATCATGCATCATCATATTATACCACCAAGAATATTATTCAAGAGAAGGAGCTCTGAGATTCGTCAATATTCTACTTAAGGTATCCAAGTCAGATTTATCTTTGGTTTAGTGCATCACTGAAATCTAATCAGATCTTCCTGTGGTCATTATATGTTTGCAGCAGCACCTGCAACAACAGACTTTGAATAGAGGGAAATGTAACACCTGCTGTGTGCATCGGCTTGTTGGACAAAACAGACTAATGAGAACCAGCAATAGCTTCACAAACCCCGGGCTGTGAAAAGTTAGTTGTATTTCTGGAGCCGTTGACCTCCATTATCCATCTGATCAAAGACAGGACCAGAACATTTTGTGAACTCTCTCTCCTTGGTTTGGCACAACATCAATACAAGATCTAAACAAGGCAGTCAGACTGCAATATCCCACGAAGGGTAGGTTAGGGTACCCTGAAAGTAGTACCTGAGCACTAGCTTTGATCCAGGTTTTTCTTTACTTCACCTCCCTTAAAGATTTCTGTTTGTTTTTCACTTTTGTTCTACAGGTTACAAGTTAAACTAGAACCAAGGCAATCAGAGACTGCAACATCCCGTGACTTAATTCTGACATCTTTCAGGGTAGGTCAGGGTACCCTGCAGTAGTAGCTGACTAGTGCATAGACTAGTGCATATTGAGAAGGCTGGTGTGAGACCATAGATCAAAGCTAGTGCATAGGTAGATCAAAGCACTATCTTTGATCTATGGTCTTACTCACACTGGTTCTCCCTCGTCTTTCTATCTTATCCGGTTCCTGATTGTACAAAAGTTGAAATTTGACCTTGAAGTAGTTTTCTCAAGGTCGTCATGTCATTATCATCTGCTTTGCCGCCCGAGTAATGTGCTTTTCGTTTCTTTCCATCTGCAATGGCTGTAAAGAAATTTGGTGGACTAACGAAAGGAAGACAAATAGTCAAACACACGAACACGGACAAACTTTAATCGGGATGTAACTATGAAGGATTAGCTGAGACGTCGTCAAACTTTCAGCCTTACATCTCAGACCTGTATGTAACACAGCAGCTGCACTAAATAATAAAAAAAGCTCAACTTCACAGCTTTCTTTATGGTAGAAGAACAACACAGGACTTCACAATGTCTCTATTTAAAGATCCAATCTCTTTATGTGCCATCGCTAACTGAAGGTAGCAAACCATATGCTTACATATCCCACTAAAATTATGTAATGTTGCATGTTTTATATACAACCCACAAAGTTCATGTACAGGACAGATTTTTGACTCTTACCTTCTTCTGCTTCTCGCTCTTGTCGCTGAAGCATCTGTTGCTCTGGAGGCAAAGCCTGTTGCAGGAGCTGCATATAAAACTCATTCTCCTTCTGCACCTCCTTCTGCTTCCGAAGACGCATTTTATAGCTTACATAGCTCTTGAAGCCGAAGCCCAAAGTGACCACTGGGTAACCAATGCTATACAAACACAGAAATGCAATCATGAGTCTACTCTTTGTTCACAGACCAGGTCAGAACACTGATTCAAACAAAGAAACACTGCTTTAAAAACGTTTTAATGGAATCACACAAGTCTTTATATTATGACAACATCCAAGTCCAAGTCCTGTGAAACAATCCAAGAAAAAACTTTTTTTTAAAATAGTGGCTCACCAGTGTGCAGCAAAAGGACGACACAAGTCTACATGAAAGTTCTTCAGGTCTTTAAATCTGATGGCTGCCTCAATGTATACAAAGAGTATCCACAGAGAAACGGTGGGCAGACAGACACCCCTCTCTGGAAGACAAAGCAGCAGGATTGTTCTTTGAAAGTTAAAATGTAACTGGTTGTACTTAGGGTAGAATAATTAACATTTATTAGACAAATATTTAAGGTTTTCTATGAAAGCAAGGCTGTGAACTAATACGAATTATTGCTACAAGAAATCAGGTAAATATACACCATAAAAGTCCGGTGAGAAGCAGTGTAAGGGCAGTTCTTTATCTACTGACAGGAAAAAGAAAAGCTAACAACTGAATCGCCCAAAATAAATCACTAACAAACTCTTACCTGAGCAAGTAACGCAAAATAGCAGATCTTACAAATTAAAGTAATTAAAAAACAGGATAACCAATAAGCAAACCACAGCAACCTCTGTATATGAAAAAGGGTGATATGAAAGCAATATTACACCAAGTTAATCTTAAGATACAGACCTAGTAACATGCCAAGTGAATTATATTTTCAGGTGCTTAATAAAGTTGATTCACTTCTGTTGCAATATATTTTGCTTTCTTGTTGTTGAGGACTAAGGTGGTGTGATTACAGTCGATGGATGCTGAAAACTGCCCAGTAGCTTACAATGAGCCTGACACAATGTTGTTGCTGCAGCATAAAGTGAACTGTGGTCATCAGAAGCCTAGTGATAATAAGATATCTACAGTACAAGGTCATGATGTATCTCTGTGTCAACAAAGTCAACTGGACTTGTTGGAAAAGTTTGAAGACCTTACACCTCTCATCCTTTTGGATCTAACAAACATCTGGGATGATAGCATCTTGAAGTATTTCCTATTTGCCTAGTTGACGATGCTCAACATTAATAATTAACGAGGTAATGACATTCAGCACATGACTATTGAAAACACTCTGAATTTCATCAAATCAAAGAATCAGGTCTTAAATGTGTGACAATTATTTGTAACTCAAGTCCAAGTCCCATTCTTGACCTGCCCTTCACTGATGAGCAGACTTGACAAAACACGACCCATTGTCTCCTCAGCAGGAATAAATGTTGACACAACCACCACGAGGCTATGGAGTGCTAAGAGATATTAATACTCTTGTGACATCCTATAGACATGAATGTTGTTGGTGAATACGGTTGGAGGGCTCCGACAGCAACTGTGTGTCTCCCTCCCCCAACCGGCCCTACAAGTTCAATCTGACACCTGGCCTTTCGTCAACACAGGAGGAAACCCCCAAATCAGACTGACAGCCAGCTCCAGGACAGCAGCTCAGTCACACCACACTCAGTTCTCAGAAGCAAACCAACTATTTGTACATAGATAATGTGACGACGCACATAGTATTGCACAACAATTTTAAATATGTACCTACTTTATCCCAAAGAGATGGGAAAAACAAAGTTTTAAGAACATTCTGTGGTCTATAATTTTAAAGATTTATCCATTTTAATAGCTCATTTACAACTAAAAGGGAACCTTCTTCCTTCAATTTATTTACATTGCTACAAAAAACTGCTGTTGAGACATAGGTTGTCACCACAGTCACTTACAATATGGGCTTTTCCCAAAGTATCAGTCAAGTACATCGCTGACATTTGTCAATGTCTCATATGCTGTATTTAAAACAAACAAATGGAAGGATTTACCTGTATGCCAAACATACTGCACCCACACATAGGTACTGGCAGCAAAGAACAACCATTGCACTGGGATGAAGAGGAGGCAAATGATGTCCGAGGTAAACGCCACACATACAAAAAATACTGAGAAGGCCTGTTTGGGAGAGGAGAGAGTGTTATGAGAAATCAGCAAAACATGCCTAAAGACCTGTTGGCCATCCCTGTATTGTAAATTAAATCATTCCTTTTAAGAACAGAATAGGTCAATTCTTCCTAGGCTAGCAAACTAACTGTTAATATTAATTCAGAAAGGGGTCAGTTTAAGCGGGTCTGTAGTTTGTATATTCTGACAGACTGGAACTGTGAACCTAAAACTCTGCAAACTGGCCAAAAGTGAATTCAAGTTGTCATGACTGTGACTAAATGAATGATTACACTTTCCACTATAAATGCAGGAATATGACACTTTGTCTTCAGGTGTGTATGAGTCAGCATTTATCAAACTACTACTACTATTAAAGTTGTGACAAAGTAATCATACTTTTTCCCTTTTAGTTTTGATTTCAGGAATCATCTGATTTTGGGCTTAATGATTTTGGACTCAAAGGTTTCCCATGTACACCAATATTACTTTTTATTAAATCACTTACCAGCCAAAATAACACAATCACTATTTTGAACAATCTTTATTACGAATACACCTTTTGTAGAAATCTCGTGAGGCTTGCTTTACCATATGTCACCAACACACGCTCACCACAAGTAAAATGTTGTTCACATGGTTATTAAATGAATCAAATTACTGGGGAAAGATAATAACCTGGAATAACCTGGTTACTTAATGTTGTATGGAAATGCAATACAGTTATTGCAAAAGCATGGAATTGCAATTCTATGAAGAAGGAAAAACTTACTCAATGGGAAAATTAAGAAATGATGATATTCCAAGCCATAACTTACTTATTTTAAAGCAACATCTAAAAGTTGAATGTTGAGTAAACATTCAACTTTTGGATGATGTCCAACACTAATGTGTTGGACATCATTAATATGTCAAACACATTAGTCTGTCTTTCTCCTCTGAAAGTACAATAAATGAAGGCATAGCAACTCACCAAGCCTTGGTATCTGAAGGAGTCATACACACTCCTGATGAAGAGCCAGAATGGCCAAAGGTACTCAAATCTGAACTCCAGTACAAAGTCTGCCAGTAAGACCAGTGCCCAAACCACCAGGAACTTCAGGTACAGGAAGGTACTGAAAAGTTACGAGGACATTTTTAGAGTCTTAAATGGTTTTGGTAAGTAAGTACATTAGGTAAAAATAGTTTTATTTATAGTTGACCTGACTGACAAAAATTACTAATCTTTCTCCCCTTCAGAGTTGGACAAATCGTTTTCGTGAGGCAGCCTAGTCATATAACCTTTAAGATGCATGTTCCTTGTCTATTGCTGCCATTTCTCAGACTGTGTACACATTGTACTTACTCTAACTCTCAAACACAATCATGTGCACAATATAAGTAGCACATAAGCTGGCATAGTACTGGTCTCCAATTTTAAAAGTGGCAACCCTAAGATAGAGAAACCTGTTTAGTGATTTAAATAAAGCCAAACATTCCTGCGTGAAGGTGCCACGTGTGTAACTTGTAGCCTCGAACGTTCGCTTATCAGAGCTATATGAAGTCACATGTTGGTGGGAGCTGTCAAGTCTGACTAGGAAGGAGAAATGACCACACCAATTCCAATTCACACAAACAGAAAAGTGTAACACAAGCTATTTGTCAGACAGGCTAACTGACTGCAGTCTTGTCAATACATGTTCACAACCAATGTCAGCATATACTGTATTTTAGGTCAGTGAGTAAAGAGCAATGAGCTCAGGCAGCTGTAGCGCTAGAGTACCTGCTGCTGACAGTGACGCGGCTAGTGGATGGTAACTGACCGGGTAAAACTATTGATAGCTAGGGGGTTAAAGTCGTTTCTAATACCCAATATAACATATTGCAACGAGTAAGAGTGCTGTCAAAGCGGTATTGAGACACACTTCAAAACAGGCTGCTTAGGGGCCTTGCGCTAAAGCTAAGCTAATATAAAACGAAAATATACAGCTAGCAGAGACTGCGCTCGGACTAGCTAGGTTATTAAGATAGCTAATGGTGGCGGCTCGCTGTCATCCGTGGAAAGTTTCACGTTCTGCAGCTACTGAGCTGCTAGTGTCTTAATTCGGTGTTCCCCGTTATTGTCCTGAGAAGCCCCGGTCCCCAGGCTCCCTTTTAAGTTACCTGCCGTAGATACCCTCAGTGATTCGGTTCCGTTTTAACGGCCGTCGGAGTTTGCTGCAGTCCGCATTGCGCCGCTTCATCCTCCCCCCCTTGGCTTTGGCCTTCGAGCAGCAACTGTAGTCTTATCCAGTTTTCTAGTGTATTCGGACAGGGTAAGACATGAAGTGCCTAAGGAATATGTCGCTGTTATTATATTTCCCCAATGGAAACAAAGAAATAAATAAAGGACTCTATTCTAGAACCTCCTCTTTTTCTGTTAGCGCAGACTCAATAGGACTAAACCGAGGTGTATCTTCCGTTCGCTTGTCAGACAGCTGGTCTATCCAATCAGTCCATCCGCATGGGCCTCCAGCTTTGACGGATGCAGATATGAACCATTTATACAGCACGGTGCCGGGACGCTCCGCTCTGCTTCGCCAAAGACAGTTTACGCCATTCGGGAGGTGGGGGCCTCTCGACGTGGAAGTCCTCATCGCTTGACCAATCAGATGTTTGTGGACAAATTGGGAATTGCAGATTGGCCAATGAGGTGATCAAGGGGGCGGGTATTTGATTTATTTTCCTTTACAGTATTAAGAGGAGAAACTGCAGTCTGGAAATGTATACTGACAGTTCATACGTGTATGGTGTGTGGTTTCTGGACAAACATGACTGCTAGTCTGTGTGCAATATGTGTCCATAATACATGTTTGCTTATTGTTAATGTTTGTATAATTAACTTTACTTGTAGCTTTTTGATTACCACTGCATTTATGAACATTATTAAAGGCAGATAATTAATAGATGGAATAATTAAGGCGATCTTATAGACCAATAAAGGCTCTACTCTAACGCATCTCTTTATGGAAAGGATCAATATAGTGAGTTTTTTTTTAAGTATGCATCACCATAATTACTTTAAGTTTATATGCAACTTAACATTTATCATGCCAATTTTGCATGAATAAAGTAATGCATGGATGAAACAAAAAACGTTTTCTTTATATAAAAATTCACCTTTGATATAACCAGTCATGACCAACGATGACGTGCCCAGGAGCTGATAACAAATGAAGCCTTTGGGGTTGCGCCCTGATCAGAGGTTTTAGACCACAACTTTCGGCTGGATGACAAGCTGACTCTGATGGCTCCTCAATACGCACCAAGTTTACGCTCCCGGCTGACACCACTTCTACTGGTTTTGCAGACAGGGTTTATTATCATATATGCTTTATACGTTGAGATCGACAGTAATGTAAATGTAGATGAGAGTATCAGCAGCAGCTTTTACCCAAGTAAGTAGAGTCTTTGGGGGTATTTTAAATAGTTCATCAAAGTATACATTATTTCAAGCTATTTCACTCAGGTTAGGGGAGAAATATATATTCACATGAAACTAGGATTATGGGGAGAGGTTGCAGTCATTACTGTTGGTCACTGATAAGCTAATACAGTTACTGGCATGTGTGGTGCAGATGGCTTGATAATCAGATGAAGCTCACGTGAAATTTTGAAATCCTAATGCTTTTTTTTTCTTGCAGCATTTCAGGATGTAAATGTGATGGTGATTCTAGGTTTTGGCTTCCTCAACACTTTTCTGGTGAGATATGGGTTTAGTGGCTCTGGATTCAATCTCCTTGTGGCTGTAATTGCCACACAATGGGCCGTGGTGCTGAATGGAATGGAGTCCTGGTATTACAGGGGGAAGATCCGAATTGATTTGAGAAGGTAGGTCATCATGTCAGGAGTCACTTAGCCACATTTTGAATTTGGTTACTTCTTCTTTTCCTTTCGGCTTTTCCCTTCAGGGGTCGCCTCAGCGAATCAATTGCCTCCATCTGTCCCTGTCTTCTGCATCCTCTTCTCTCACATTGAATTTGGTTACTAAACTGTTCAAATACTGTGACAGCAATATATATATATTTCCCAGTGCAAATGTATAAGTATGGTAATGATGTTTTGCTGTAGCCTACTTGTTGCTGAAATGTGCAGCACCTCTGCACTCATCTCAATCGGAGCTGTGCTGGGGAAGACCAACCCTGTTCATCTCATCCTCATCGCCCTGCTGGAGGTGTTAGGGTTTGTCCTGAATAAATGGCTCCTCCAGTCTCTGCTGAACGTCAGTTCTCCAGACCAAACATTGTCACATACAGTGCATGCTATGTACTTTTCTTGTTGTTTTTTCTATTATTAATATAGTGTTTTCTACATTTAGGTTCGGACACTGAACAGCATCATGCTGCTTAACATCTTTGGGGCCTTCTTTGGACTGATGTTGACCTGGATCCTGTATCGGCAAGGATCGGAGCAACAATTTGAAAAAGAGAAATTTGATTCCACAACAGGACTATTCTCAATGTTGGGTAAGAAGTAAACTAGGTGCTCCTGATATTAATGCTCCTCGTGGTTATTAGGATGCTCAAATGGAATCGCTATCCTTGTACTAGATATTTCATTTGAAAACCCTGCATTAGCAAATCAAAATATGAACGGAAATCCTCTCAATCCTAGGGACCATGTTTGTCTGGATGTTTTGGCCAAGTTTTAATGCGGTCCTTGTAGACAACTGGAATCCTGGAAGGAAGCTGGGAGCTGTGTGCAGCACTTACCTAGCCCTGGCTGTGAGCGCTGTAACAGCTGTTGCTGTGTCGGTGCTCTCAAGTCCCAAAGGAAAACTCCACCTGGTATTATATAGCCCGTCATTGTTTAACTATTAAACTTGTGTTGGCCCTCCTTGAGTCGTCACCTTATCGTGGTGGAGGGGTTTGTGTGTACCAATGATCCTAGGAGCTAAGTTGTCTGGGGCTTTGTGCCCCTGGCAGGGTCATCCATGACAAACTGGTCCTCGGTGAGGGACCAGACAAAGGATGACTCACAGATCCCTCATGATGAATAAAAACAATGGACCACGTTTTCCCTTGCCCGGACGCAGGCCACCGGGGCCCTCCTCTGGAGCCAGGCCTGGACGTGGCGCTCGAAGGCGAACGCCTGGTGGCCGGGCCTGCATGCATGGGGCCCAGTCGGGCGCAGCCCGAAAGGACATCGTGGGGCCCCCCTTCCCATGGGCTCACCACCTGTGGGAGGGTCCATAGGGGACGGGTGCATTGTGAGCTGGGCGGTGGCCAAAGGCGGGGACCTTGGCGATCCGATCCCCGGCTAGAGAAGCTGGCTCTTGGGACGTGGAATCTCACCTCTCTGGCAGGGAAGGAGCCTGAACTGGTGTGTGAGGTCGAGAAGTTACGACTAGATATAGTCGGGCTCACCTCCACACACAGCTTGGGCTCTGGTACCAGTCCTCTCGAGAGGAGTTGCACTCTCTTCCACTCTGGAGTTGCCCATGGTGAGAGACGCCGAGCAGGTGTGGGTATACTTATAGCCCCCCGGCTTGGCACCTTTACATTGGGGTTCACCCCGGTGGACGAGAGGGTAGCCTCTTGTGCAATTTCATCCGGGATTATTAAAGTATCTATCTATCTATCACTCTGCCTTCGGGTGGGGGGACGGATCCTGACTGTTGTTTGTGTTTATGCACCAAACAGCAGTTCAGAGTACCCACCCTTTTTGGAGTCCTTGGAGGGGGTGCTGGAGAGCGCTCCCACTGGGGACTCTCATCGTTCTGCTGGGGGACTTCAATGCTCACATGGGCAATGACAGTGAGACCTTATGTTCAGACATAAGGGTGTCCATATGTGCACTTGGCACCAGGACACCCTAGACCGCAGTTCGATGACTTTGTGGTCGTGTCATCGGACTTGCGGCCGCATGTTTTGGACACACGGGTGAAGAGAGGGGCGGAGCTGTGAACCGATCACCACCTGGTGGTGTGTTGGCTTCGATGGTGGGGGAAGATACCGGTCCGACCTGGCAGACCCTAACGTATTGTGATGGTCTGCTGGGACAGCTGGCGGAATCCCCTGTCAGAAGGAGTTTCAACTCCCACCTCCGGCAGAACTTCACCCACGTCCAGGGGGAGGCAGGGGACATCGAGTCTGAGTGGACCATGTTCCGCGCCTCCATTGTCGAGGCAGCCGACCGCAGCTGTGGCCGTAAGGTGGTTGGTGCCTGTCGTGGCGGCAACCCCACAACCCGTTGGTGGACATCGGCAGTAAGGGATGCCGTCAAGCTGAAGAAGGAGTCCTATCGGGCCTTTTTGGCCGGTGGGACTCCTGAGGCAGCTGATGGGTACCGGCTGGCCAAGCGGAATGCAGCTTTAGTGGTTGCTGAGGCAAAAACTTGGATGTGGGAGGAGTTCGGTGAGGCCTTGGAAGAAGACTTCCAGATGGCTTAGAGGAAATTCTGGTCCACCATCAGACGTCTCAGGAGGGGGAAGCAGTGCAGCATCAACACTGTGTATAGTGGTGATGGGGCACTGCTGACCTCAACTTGGGACGTTGTGACTCGGTGGGGAGAATACTTCGAAGACCTCCTCAATTCCGCAGACACGCCTTCCCATGAGGAAGCAGAGTCTGGGTTCTCTGAGACGGGCTCTCCTATCTCTGGGGTTGAGGTCACCGAGGTGGTTAAAAAGCTCCGCCCGTAGTTCGTAAAGGCTCTGGATGTTGTAGGGCTGTCCTGGTTGAAACGCCTCTGCGACATCACGTGGACGTCGGGGACAGTGCCTCTGGATTGGCAGACTGGGGTGGTGGTCCCCCTTTTTAAGAAGGGGGACCGGAGGGTGTGTTCCAACTACAGGGGATCACACTCCTTAGCCTCCCTGGCAAGGTCTACTCAGGGGTTCTGGAGAGGAGGGTCCATCAGGAAGTCGAATCTCGGATTCAGGAGGAGCAGTGTGGTTTTCGTCCTGGCCGTGGAACAGTGGACCAGCTCTACAACCTCCGCAGAGTCCTTGAGGGGGCATGGGAGTTCCCCCAACCAGTCTACATGTGTTTTGTGGACTTGGAGAAGGCGTTCGACCGTGTTCCTTGGGGGGTTCTGTGGAAGGTGTTTCGGGAGTATGGGGTACCGAACCCCTTGATAAGGGCTGTTCGGTCCCTGTACGACCGATGTCAGAGTTTGGTCCGCATTGCCGGCAGTAAGTCGGATTCATTTCCAGTGAGGGTTGGACTCCGCCAAGGCTGCCCTTTGTCACCGATTCTGTTCATAACTTTTATGGACAGAATTTCTGGGAGCAGCCAAGGCATTGAGAGTGTCCGGTTCGGTGGCCTCAGTATTGCGTCTCTGCTTTTTGCAGATGACGTGGTGCTGTTGGCTTCATCAAGCCGTGATCTCCAACTCTCACTGGAGTGGTTCGCAGTCGAGTGTGAAGTGGTTGGGATGAGAATCAGCACCTCCAAATCTGAGACCTTGGTCCTCAGTCGGAAAAGGGTGGAGTGCCCTCTCCAGGTTGGGGATGAGATCCTGCCCCAAGTGGAGGAGTTCAAGTATCTCGGGGTCTCGTTCACGAGTGAGGGGACGATGGAACGGGAGATTGACAGGCGGATCGATGCAGCGTCTGCAGTGATGTATCGGACTGTATCGGTCCATCGTGGTGAAGAAGGAGCTGAGCCAAAAGGCAAAGCTCTCAATTTACCGGTCGATCTACGTTCCTGCCCTCTCCTATGGTCACGAACTGTGGGTCGTGACCGAAAGAACGAGACCCCGGATACAAGCGGCCGAAATGAGTTTCCTCCGCAGGGTGTCCGGGCTCTCCCTTAGAGATAGGCTGACAAGTTCGGTCATCCAGGAGGGACTCAGAGTCGAGCAGTCCTCTGCATCGAGAGTAGCCAGATGAGGTGGCTCGGGCATCTGGTTAGGATGCCTCCTGGACGCCTCCCTGGTGAGGTGTTCTGGGTACGTCCTACCGGGAGGAGGCCCCGGGGACGACCCAGGACATGCTGCAGAGACTATGTCTCCCGGCTGGCCTGGGAAGGCCTTGGGATTCTCTCGGTGGAGCTGGACGAAGTGGCTAGGGAGAGGGAAGTCTGGGCTTCCCTGCTTAAGCTGCTGCCCCGACCCCAGATAAGCGGAAGTGGATGGATGGATGGATGGATGGATGGATGGATGGCTGGTGTTCTGTCACTACTGTTATGGAATACAGTATCAATACAGGTGAAGTCTGATTTATGATGGAGTGTCTCATTACCTGCCCTCTATCAGATCCGTATGCAGTCATGCGTCCTTGCTGGTGGTGTTGCTGTTGGGGTTTCTTTGCCAGGGATTGATCACCCTTGGGAAGCCATGATAATTGGATTTGCTGCTGCTGTTGTATCAACCATTGGACATCGATACCTTAAGGTTTTGATCACTACATGGGGATTTATCCTTTCATTGAATAATTTTTGCATCAGAACTCCTCATAAGCTTGTATTTTCTAGATGCACATGATGCTTGCATATCAGTGCCATGACACATGCACTATCCTGAGCACATACGGACTCCCTGGTCTTCTGGGATGGTTAGCACAACTCCTCCTACAGATTAGACACTGTGACGATCATACCATGTAAGAATGCATTTGCATTACACTACATTAATTACACAGGTTGTCATACATGAAACAAGCTGTGTAAATGCTCCTTATTTTGCAGAGCAGTCCGCTTTGCTGTGTTTCACATTTGTACCCTTCTCATCACCATCACACTAAGCCTGTCAATGGGAATTATTACAGGTGAGGTTGACAAGCATGTGAATCATTAGTGTATTCAACAGTATGTCGTGACTTGTAAGCTTTCAAGATGCATCTGAAGTCATTCTTTGAAGGTTTTCTACTGAAGTGGAGCTTCTGGAGACAACCCCAAGACAAGAAATGTTTTGATGATCAGGCTTTCTGGGAGGTAATCAGTTTTTTTTGCTTTTGGAGATTCTCCTTTTACCAAGTCCAGACAAATGATATACAAAACTTAAAATACATTCCATCTGTCATCCAAGAGGCTTCTTTAATTTTGACTGACTGGTGTGGACCTTCAGGTATTCAAATTTCTGTGAGGTCAATTATTACATTGAGCATCCTTCAAAAGGCTAAATGGATGACAGGTGAAATTTCTTCAGACCTTAAACAGAAATCTAGTTGCTTCTATTTAATCTTAAGAGCGTCAAGGCTAAGTTTTAGTCATGTTTTGTGCTACATCTTTACAAGATCAGTTCATTAATCAACGTAATTTTTTTTTGTAGTTTCCCCATCTCGCAGTGCACAAATGAGAAAGCAGAGGCAACATTTGGCGGTGGAAATGCAAACAATGTATGCTGTTCTTTCCTGTCATTGTAAAGTTTCCTTTGTTATTGCATTAAAACATAGTTAAGAAAAACAAACAGCACATTTACTGCTGAGTATGTTTCTGTTTAATGCTGCCATGGCTGTCAGTCACTGACTTCATGGTTTGAATATTGCACAAGCAGAAATGGTACATGTTGTATTCACATCCAATTCGCCAGTACACATACAACACAGTTCAGAGACCTTTGTGACCTCAGGTTAGGAGTGTGACTCAATTCATTATCAATATATCTGGGATGACTGAAGGTTCAGAGCTGACATTGTTATTTCAAAGAAACTACAAACCACTCCATGTGAGAACATTCAGTTAATGTGCACAGTATAAGTAAATACTATAGTAAATATTGCTCTATGTGATCATTGTACCATAATGATTTATATTATTTCCACTTCAGAGACAGTAATTAAAAGATGTTATAGCAGTAAGTATACCCAAGGGAAATATGGGCAGTTCAGAGAAGTAAAGTTCCCAAAATACAAATTTTTATACATAAGTTGTAAACCATTATAACAACATGGTTGTACAGTCTGAGTGCAAACAGGCCCATTTACAGATGTGCCAAACATGGAAATGTTCAACTTTAAAGGAATCGATGAAAAATTGTGCTCATTTATGATTTACCCATAACACAGCAAACTATATAAATTAAAGGCATTACTTAGAAAGCTAAAAAGTTTACATATAAAATGAATAACAACTGAAGCATTGTCTCACACAACATAGAAAGGAGAGTGTATTAACAGTGAATGAGACGCAAAACATCCAATTACTGCCACAGATCTTCTGTGCGTCCAAACTTGAAGACCAAACCTCTGAAAGTGAAAAAACAACCATTTCACTAAGATGCCGGTGAAGAAGTGTCAGCAGTCTGTTTAAACTTTAAAGTGAGACGTTTGTACACTTACCCAAAGAAAATGAATGCATTTTGGAAAAAGATGGCAATACCAGGATACACAGCAGGCTTCTCTGCAAGACATGCACTTAACTGATTAGAAAATGAAGATTGCTAAACACTGCCACATGCCTCTCAATATCAAACCTCAAGACGTGATCACAATGTGCTATGAAGACAAAGAGGACTTACCAGGAACAACAAATCCTCCAAACAGAATCCACATGGAAGCAATGAGGGAGCCAAAGGCCAACATGAAGCCAAGGAAGAGCCACACTCGAGCGCCTGCAAACACAAATTAGAATAGGTGGACAGCTGAGTGACTCCACGTAGTCCTCACAGTTCTATGTTCTACTGCAGTGGTCCCCAACCTTTTTTGCTCAACAAACTGGTTTCATCTAAGACAATATTCTCATAGACCGGTATTCATTTGCTCGATAATCGTTAATGACGTCAGGACAGCTGTAGTCTAAGAATAAATCATCCGCAGTGGATTTATGCAAAATGCAGACGTCAACAGACTATGAACAACCTTTTTTTTAAATAAACTTATTATCAACATCTCTGTGAACGAAATACTTGTAAGAAATAATTATATTAAAAACTCGATTCAAGTGACGCACTGATGTGGTTTATTTTGAAATATAACGACTTACATTCAGTGAATTAAACATAGGAGAAATACTGTTCATTTCCAATAGAAGGTTGAACAAGTCAATCAAGTAATAATAAATACAATAATGAGAATCAGTGGCTGGGGACTGCTGATCTTGGGGTAACGGGAGACAAGGACACCTGAAGTGTGTTCCGGATGTCCGATCTGCTCCGCAGTTTTGTTTCCTTTACGGTCACTGCAGAAAATCTCGATTTACAAAGAGGTTGGAAATGGAAGCAGGGTTTTCAATACTTTTTGGGTGATTTCCGGATAATCTGCCTTGACTTTAATCAAGAACACTGGCGCAGTTGTGGCCGCTTAATTTAGGGGTAACCTGTCATGTGACCAAGACCTGTCAAGGGGACAGACGCATGCATTTGTCTGTGTGTCATTCCACACACATGTCACTTTTCAAAATAAAACACTTTTAGACTGGTAATCAATTAAAAAAACAGTCAAACGTTCTGTGCTTCCCGGTACCTAATGTAACCGCAACCCAGTACCGGGTCACTGACCAACCACTGACATAGACAGATGTAACAGCGATTCGGGTAATTTTTCAAAATAAAACATCTTTCAGATTCCAAAATAAATAAAACGAACGTAATGTAAGTTATTTATTCTTCCTATGCAGCCCAGTACCAAATGACCCACGGACCAGTTCCGGTCCGCGGCCCGGGGACCGCTGTTCTACTGCACATGTGTCAGAATGGCAATACAAAAACAGCCTGAGGGGAGACTGTAGTAAAAACATTACTGATTAAAATATTAAGAGTATCTGCTAAAGACAAGAACATTATAAATGGAAAAATGAGAAAATTTTGTTTGACAGAAGATGTATTAAAATATAGAGCAGCAGTTCATTCCACACATCATACAGACCTGTCTGTCCAATGCAGCCCTCACTGTAGCTGTCTCCTCTCACCTGGCCATTTGAAACAGCATTTATCCTACAAGGGTCAAATATGACAGAAATACAAGCAAAAAACATAACACAAGCTGTTTAAGTTGCTAAGACTTATTTGTGCATAAACGGAATCAGTAAACCTGTTGCCTAGACGTGACCAAAAAGTGTCTGAACAGACTGAAACAATTTGAGTACTTTGACACATTCAATTAAATGTTCAAAATAGTGTGTGTGTGAGAGAGAGAGAGAGAGAGAGAGAGAGAGAGAGAGAGAGAGAGAGAGAGAGAGAGAGAGAGAGAGAGAGAGAGAGAGAGAGAGAGAGAGAGAGAGAGAGAGTGTGTGTGTGTGTGTGTGTGTAGGAGTGCAGAATGTGTCTTACATGAGGAAGGCCACTGTGGCGATCACCCCACAGGTGTGGTATGCGTGATGAAACTCATCCTGATCGGGATATTTCACCGCTGCGTCGATGATGATCCACCAACCAGTAAAGAACTGTACCGATTACAGGAATACAAATCAGACTTGGACTGCCTATCCACTGTTTTAACTATTATCGATAGAGAACCGTGTCGCCTACCAGAACCCCAGCAGCTATAGAGGCGATGGTGTTTCTTTTCTCTCCCCAGTCCACGTTACAGTCACAATCTCCGCAGCGGATTCCATCCAGAAAACCTGACATGACTGGAGGAAAACGACATTACCTATAGTTAAATAAGTCAATACGGAATTCTTCATCTTGTCCACTAAATGCTTTCTTTGTTCAATTTATCCACGGATTGATTTCAGAGCTGTTGACTAGAGACATCGACTGACGTTTGCGTGCACTCGGCAGCGTTGCTATCAGAACGGTGCTCCAAACTCTCTGCTAGTATACCATGAACCAGGGATCAACGACCTGTGTGTTTTTATACTTAAACACGCTGTTACATCTATTCGACGACAAGGCTGCCGCTGTATCCGTTCCTCATTAGCTTTGTGCAGTGAATTTATGCTGTAGCTTCACATACACACACACACACACACACACACGCCTGTGTCGTCGGACTCTTTGTTCATCGCTTTGGCACGAGCATTTCCTTGAAGCTTTCTGCTCGTTAGAATTTCATATAAATAGCATAACGGAAACGACAACGGTTGAATCGAACCACCATAACCCTAAAACACCACTTATTTGTATTGTTAAACTTCAGTAAGGTGTAGCTTACCGTTTATTTTAGGTTTTGATGTGGACCCCCTAGCTAGACTTGACTTCGCTTCCGACACAGCTCTCACGCATGCGCAGATGACAACCTTCTGACGCTAGAAACCGATGGTGCCTTCAAGTGTTAAGGGAAAAAATCAAACCTATCAATCATGTGCTGCAATCTACAGTAGCTCACCGGTGAATGTGAAACCATGAATTACCAGGCTGTTGATATTTGTGTTTTTGTCAAAAGTGACACATTTATTCAATGCCTAATACAGTACAGTTGGATAAGATTGCAAAAAATGTGCCTGCAGCGTTTTCTACAACATAAACTTCCAATTGAGAGGACTAGTCCGCTGCCTTTCATCTTGTCAGTTATTGTCAAAGTAACCGATTTGAAATACAGTACTGCAGTGTATTACCTTTTAGATGGTTACTTTATGATCGTGAAAATATGAGTACTGCACTTCTATCAGTTGTGCATATCCATGTCATCAATAAATTGAGAAAACAATCTGGCAGACTAAAATACATGAGAACTATGAATATTAAATGTCAAACAGTAATCAATTTTGTTAGAATGTTTTTATTTTTGTATTTGTCTAATGTACTGATTATTAAACAATATAAATTTGTGTTTATTGAAGAGGCATACACCCTGTATACATTGGAGTTAACTTTCAAACACAATCAACTGAGTAGAGTATAACTTTATACTATACTGAAATATAGGTTTGCTGAAGTTCCTGCTTTTAAGCAACTTTCTGTTTAGTCTGATGGCTAATTCATATCTGAGCCGTCATGTGAGTGAGTCACATGCCTGCGGCTGACCCCTTTGGTATTGACAAACAAGAAACTCTGCAACTATGAACAGAGTAACATTGAGAACATTTCTGAGCCTGTTGTGTCAGTCAGTATCTGCTTTATTTTTGATGTTTACATGCAGCAGACAATCCCATAATTTTGGAATATAAAAATGTAGTTTTCTTAGCCTACAAAAATATTCTCAGCATCATAGTGCGAAATTAGCATTTTAATATATCATACAACCTTTAGAGTTGATCTATTACTTACGGGTGAATTGACAGACACAGTATAGATACAGTTGTTCAGGGTACGTATCATAGCAAGTAAGAATCTGGAGCAATGGCCCCAAAGGGGGTTTTCACACAACATATTTAATCTGCACCTGGGAATAAATGACTACATAAAACCACAATCCTCTTAGAAGACTCCAAGTAATTGCAGGCCAACAGATAGGGAGAGGATGATGACACCAAAGTACCCAATGTAGCCATAGGCACCGTTCATCCTCTTGGCTGGATCTGGAACAAGACAAACGGGATAATTTATGGATTTAATGACAAGGGAAGGTCTGAGTCTGATTGGTAAATTCTGAAAGGCTTGGAAAATTCCTAGGAAATTCTTTTGTAGCCTCCACGTGACTGATATCTTTGAATAATGAGATCCCTCTGATACTTTGAAAGCTTTCTACGGAACATGGTTTGTGCTGAAAGATGTGGCAACAGAAATGGCAGGAAACAACTGAACTTAATTTGGGGTTGATCAGAGGCACTTCATTTGGTGTCAGGTGTGTGTTGACTCCAATTTAACATGAGTTTGAATGTAAATGGTTGATTCTGAACATAGCGATATCCCCAGTTATAGAAGGGTTTGAACACCTACGTAACCACATTATTGCAGGTGTTTCTTTACTTCACCTCCCTTAAAGATTTCTGTTTGTTTTTCACTTTTGTTTTACAGGTTACAAGTCAAACTAGAACCAAGGCAATCAGAGACTGCAACATCCCGTGACTTAATCCTGACCTACTTTCAGGGTAGGTCAGGGTACCCTGCAGTAGTAGCTGGCTAGTGCATACTGTAGACTAGTGCATATTGAGAAGGCTGGTGTGAGTGAGACCTTTGATCAAAGCTAGTGCATAGGTAGATCAAAGCACTGACTTTGATCTAGGGTCTTACTCATACTGGCTTTCTCCCTTGTCTTTCTATCTTATCCGGTTCCCGAGTGTACAAAAGTTGAAATTTGACCTTAACCTGGTTTTCTCACGGCCAAGCTCATCATCTCATTTTCATCCCCTTTGCCGCCCGAGTAATCTGCTTTTTATTTCATCTTTCGATCTGCAACAGTTCTGAATATACTGTATTTGGACTAACTAATGAATGGATGAACAAACAGATGAACACTGACAATCACAATACATCACTGCTTTGAAGCAGGATGCAATAAAAGGTGTAAACAGTTGTGAAATTATTTATTTTGATGTCTTCTTCTCCTTTTGGCTTTTCCCTTCATGGGTCGCCACATCGAATCAGTTGCCTCCATCTAACCCTGTCTTCTGCATCCTCTTCTTTCACACCAACTACCTTCATGTCCTCTTTCACTACATCCAAAAATCTCCTCTTTGGTCTTCCTCTAGGCCTCGTGCCTTACAGTTCAAAACTCAGCATCCTTCTACCAATATATTCACTATCTCTTCTCTGGAAATATCCATACCATCTCAGTCTGGCCTCTCTGACTTTATCTCCAAACCCTCTAACATGTGCTGTCCCTCTGATGTACTCATTCCTGAGCCTATCCATCCTGGTCACTCCCATAGAGAACCTCAGCATCTTCATCTCTGCAACATCCAGCTCTGTCTCCTGTCTTTTCCTCAGTGACACTGTCTCTAAACCAAAGAACATCGCTGGTCTCACCACAGTTTTGTACACCTTTCCTTTCATTTTAGCTGAAACTCTTCTATCACACATCACACCCGACACTTTTCTCCACCCGTTCCCTCCTGCCTGTACACGCTTCTTCACCTCTTTTCCACACTCTCCATTGCTCTGGACTATTGACCCTAAGTACTTAAAATCCTCCACCTTCTTGATCTCTTCTCCCTGTAACCTCACTCTTCCACTTGGGTCCCTCTCATTCACACACATGTACTCTGTCTTACTGCGGCTAACCTTCATTCCTCTCAAATCCAGGACAAACCTCCACCTCTCTAGCTTCTCCACCTGTTCCCTGCTCTCACTGCAGATCACAATGTCATTTGCAAACATCATAGTCCATGGAGATTCCTGTCCAACCTCATCTGTCAGCCTGTCCATCACCATAGCGAACAAGAAAGGGCTCAGAGCTGATCCCTGATGCAGTCCCACCTCCACCTTGAACTCCTCTGTCACACCTACAGCACACCTCACCACTGTCTTACAGTTCTCATACATGTCCTGCACCGCTCTAACATACTTCTCTGCTACTCCAGACTTCCTCGTACAATACCACAGTCCCTCTCTGGGCACCCTGTCATAAGCTTTCTCCAGATCTACAAAAACACAATGGAGCTAACCTCTGGCCTTCTCTGCACTTCTCTATCAACATCCTCCAGGCAAATACTGCAGCTGTAGTACTCTTTTTTGGCATGAAACCATACTACTGCTCACAAATACTCACTTCTGCCTTTAGTCTAGCTTCAACTACTCTTTCCCATAATTTCATTGTATGGCTCATCAGCTTTATTCCTCTGTAGTTGCCACAACTCTGCACATCTCCCTTGTTCTCAAAAAATGGGCACCAGCACACTTCTCCATTCATCAGGCATCTTCTCACTATCTAAGATCCTGTTAAACAACCCAGTCAGAAACTCTACTGCCACCTCTCCTTGACACTTCCACACCTCCACAGGTATATCATCAGGACCGACTGCCTTTCCTCTTCATCCTCTTCAATGCCTCCTCACTTCATCCTGACTAATCTTTGCTACTTCCTTGTACACAACAGCCACCTATTGTAGTCTTTGTTCTCTCTCATTTTCCACATTCATCAACTCTTCAAAGTACTCTTTCCATCTTCCCATCACACTACTGGCACCTGTCAATAGACTTCTATCCCTATCCTTAATCACTCTAACCTGCTGCACGTCCTTCCCATCTCTGTCTCTCTGTCTTGCCAACTTGCATAGATCAGTGTATAAATAATTTACTTGTATATACATACATATACTGTACATACAGTATATATGTATACATACACACAGTGATATATATATATATACACACACACATATACATACATATCTCCCAACATATATATTTGAATAAGCTCACTTGAAAATCTCACACTGTCACGCTTTAACTCCACCCACTACCTGCCCGACCAATCATGGCACATCTGCCAGAAGGAATCACATGAACAATATGGTGTACGGCATCGGCCAGCGAGGGTTCTTTGTTGCGGTCATGCCTTTCGTCCACACGAAAATGCAGATCTGCGACGAAAATGCTGGCCAAAGTGAAGTTTTTTGAAAATGCTGGGTCTGCGTTCTCGCTGTAACTGAAACTTTTTCAATCCGGGGGCGTCTCACTGTGATGAAAACCGCTGTGACGTTTGTGTGTGTGACACATGTCTACATGTACACACAGAATGGACGAAGTTAAAACAGCTATTTTTTGACGTATAACAGCTCCACGTTGAAGATCCGTCGATAAACATGCTTGACAGTTGGGTATTTGTTTGTCTGTTTCTTTCTGTATGAGTCATAAAGTTTATATACAGTATTTTCTTCACTATAAGGCGCACTGGATTATAAGGCGCACCTTTAATGAATTGTTTATTTTATAATTTATTCCATATATAATGTGCACCGGATTGTAAGGCACATATAGTAAAAAAGAAATTAAAATAGATTTTAAAAAATAGTGGATGTAGTTGCGCTATCCGTCCACTAGCTAGAGCATTCATGACTGTGAATGGCCCTATTGTTATTTCAATGAAATAACAACATTCTGAGCCTCATCAAGGAAACCTGATCATTTGATCACTTTGCCATCTTAGAAAGAAGTCAACACACATATTAAAAAGCCTGACATTAATTACGAGTGGACCACGCAGCTTGAACAGGGCAGATTATTTCCTGATCTGAAGTTCGAAGCAGATATTTAAACTCCGACGTTCGTCTTCGTTTATTGTTTCGATCGATCGGTAGTCCAGTCGGAGGTGAGGTGCAGCTATTTGCTGCTGTGTGTCCTAAACAATATTTTAACTAGTTTTTAATGTCAGGCAGCTAATTTACTGGAACTGGTGACGCTGTTTTACTCATAGAACTGACTTCAACGTCGGTGTCTCACCACCGTGAATCTCACAGCACGTCGCTGCCACACAGAATACACAAGCCCAAATGCGCTCCCCCCCTAACGTGTTGTTTCAGGTATCAACTACATTTGCAAATCAATACAGCACACCAGACACCTTTGCCTAGCAGTGATTCTGCTCTTGAAATTTCAGAAAAGGCTGGAAGCTCAGCTTTGAGGGTCTTTCACTCACCTTTATGCCAGTTTCTCCGTGTGTTTCCACAGACTATTAGAATGGACCGTCACTAGATTTCAGATTACAGCACTGACACTCGACAACAGCATTTTTTAGACCAATTAAGTTTAAAGTGGGTTATTTCCGGTGCCACAGTGGTTGGGAAATACTGAGATCAGTCAGTTAGTCAAACTTCATTAATAGAATTGTTGAAAGTTCCTTATGTTTTGCTACATTATCGTAGCCGGTCAAAGCGGATGCTCCATCAGACAGCAAGTCAGTGAGCCGCCACTTCGGCAACGCCCCTTGACTGCCGTTGTTAGGGGGCATAGACCCAAATACCTTATGAGGGTGCCCCTGGTGGCATGACTGCTGGCATGACTGCCGGCATGACTGCCCGTTTTTTTTCAGCAAACTTGTTTTTAAATACTAATATTAATATTAATCCATATATAAGGCGTGCCAGATTATAAGGCCTACTACGGGATTGTGAGAAAATTATAGGCTTTTAAGTGCGGAAAATACTGTATTTATTTATTAATTAATTCATTCATTCACGTTCCTCGCCGACCCCAGTTCTGGATTAGACCAGGATGCCCTGCCTGCTGGTGGGAGAACTTTGTGATGGAGTTCATCCTCCAGGAGGAACACCGTAAATTTCCACACGTGCTTATAAACGTGCTGATCAACGCACTTATGCGGCTACTGCATTATTCACGTAGTGGTTCGGTTTGTGCTGCAAGTTTTGACAGTAATATAAGGCGGGTGTTTTCTAAAGCAGGGGAAATATTGTCCAAAAAAAAGAAGAAATCACCCAAGAGCTGCCCACAGTGAACAAAAATTGTTTGTTCACTGTGGGTTTTTTAATAAAAACCAATGATATGACCCAAGCATAATCACTGGCTATACCTCAACGTTACAAAAGCACAATCATTGTCCATACCCCAACCCCCCTCCCCTCACTGTATATGTTTACTGTATTTTCATTTTAGTCATGTCCAAATGATAATTTTCCATACTGCCAGTGTGTGTGTTTGTGTGTGTGTGTGTGTGTGTGTGTGTGTGTGTGTGTGTGTGTGTGTGTGTGTGTGCGCGCGTGTGTGTATACTGTCTATGTGTGCAAGCATTTGGAGTTAAACAAAAGTAAAGTTTCTATGGGAATTATTAATGATCTTTTTTTTTTTTTACACACACACACACACACACACTAGTGTACTGCTATCACTACAATATACATGTTTTGCATACTTCCTTATTTCCAGCTGATATTTTCGCATCGAGTAGATGTTGTACTAGAGCAAATGAAGCCTCATGAAGCTTCGAACTGCAGTGAACTGGTTGAGATGAAGAGATTCACTGCTTCATGGGGCTTCATCTGCCCATCACTACTTATACATGGACTTCCCAGTTAACTTAATTTTAGAGTGTCATAACTGTTCCAACAATTATCATGTTTTTGAGCAGAGAGTCCAAACAGCAGGAACGACACCGAAAATGGCAACCATTTCTGACTGAAACTAGCTGGCTAACACGAACAGTCTGTGCAACTAAGGTTTCCATTTTGAATAGGACAATCAATGTATCCAAAATGCACCTCGGGCATCTGACAAAAACAGTCTTTAAGTAACGACAAAGTTCTGTTCATGTAGTCAGCTAACAGAACTATCACTTCTCTAAAATTTCTTTTCCACTTGCTCTTTTGACAGGTGCCTTTTCCTTTAACTTAAGCTCCTTTCCCAATCTCACGATTAGTTTTCTTTCTCCTGTTAGCCTGCTAACATTGATCTACGGCTTCGCAATGTCCGCCTAGCACCATCCATGATTTGCCAACACAAAGTCGTTACGTCATCACATTGATTTTTGACTACATTGGGTGAACTTGGTTTTTAATACCAAAACATTTCATATGTTTGGTATGAAGTCTGATGTTATTGTTTTACTATACTATTGTGGAAATCCCACGATGAAACAATGATATCAGACTTCATTCCAAACATATGAAAAGAATAAATCGCTACCTTGTTCTATGGAGCTAATGTTAGATTGCTAACGTGTAGAGCTCCAGCTAAACAATAGCAAACTGATGCTAGACGAGCTTTTGCAGCAACACAACGTGAGACACAGTGATGTCATGTATGCTAGCACATATTCCTTCTAGATTACTTTACTACCTGAACAGTGATTTCTACATTTTATGTGAATGAATGTCCATTCTGTGTGTACATGTAGACACGGGTCATACACACTAATGTCACAGCAGTTTTCCTCATAGGGAGATGCCCCCTGGAAAAAAAAAGTTTCAGTTACAGCGTCCACACGACAACGAAGCCCCGGCGTTTTCAAAAAACTTTAGCCAGCATTTTTGTCAGATATCCACGTTGCCGTGTGGATGAAAGGCATAACCCCAACAAAAAGCCTCACTGCCCGATGTCTTATGCCATATTGTTCACGTGATTCCTTCTGGCAGATGCGCCATGACTGGTTGGGCGCTTGATTGATAGGTACTGGGTGGAGTTAAAAAGCGTGACAGTGTGACATTTTCTAGTGAGCTTATTCAAATATATAGGTGGTGAAATATAATAATGACACTGTCATAACCACTGTGTTCTGACACCTGTTCTGTGTTACCAGTCTTACCTCCAGTATAATAACCCCAGGCATAAGAAAACCTGCTGGTTACCCAAATTGCTCCAAGCACAGATGCAGAAAGCTGAAATGAAGAACAAAGAAACAGACTTTTAGTAGAGGTGTCTATAGTTCTGCTTAGTCACCGTGACATTATCTTTCAGGAGCCTGACTCTGTTATCTGGAGGATCTATGTCAAAGATCATGAGCACTGCCTGCACCTCCCATCGCACTAGCACTGTCCTTATACTGTGACAGAAGTTGTGCAGTCTTGTACCAAATAGTGCAAATAGCACATTGTTCCAGGTGAAATGTGCATACCGGGTAGACCAAGGCTGCAATGGTCTGGAAGAGCAGCCACTGCGGGTACACTTCCAGGGTGTTCTGGTGTGCTCTCTGGATGCAATTAAACACCGGCTCCTTGTCGCTGTACATGGTGGGATACTGGAAGACGAACAACACACACACGGTCAGAACTCAGCAAAACAATCACAGACCGTCCAGTTTTAACTCCTGCCTGTTTCATACATCCCCCCCTTAAATCACATTTTAACCACGGTTACCTTCACGTCATACTTCTTCCTGCCAGCCCCAACCTTCACGGCTAAATACCCCAGCATGATCCAGCTGTAGAGGTAAATAAAGATGGCGTATCCGAAGCTGGGCGGCAACACGGTCAGAACGTCCATCTCTGCTCGGTGTGTTCTCGGAGGAAAGCGGGGTAAGAGTTATTCGTAGCACCGTCAAGTTCTGTGCTCTGCAGTCGGGTATGAAGTCCAGGTGGTTACCTAAATCTCGGGAGATCGCCTGGACAAAACCTCGCGAGGTTTTATATATAAAGGGCAATGCCACCAAGTTCAGATGTGTTAAAATAGAATGAGGGAGAATAATAAAAAACATTAAATGGGGCACATTGTTTGTTGTTAAAAATGTTTTAATTGTCCAAGTATAACCCAAAACTAATTTCGAGTTTTTTTATTTGCGGTATGCCATATTTTTCGTCAAAAAAATAAATAAATTCCAAAGTACATCCACCATTACCAAAGACACTCTTCATTCCAGATTTCATACTTGGATGTATCAACCCATAATTTATCATTAGTATTAGTTCAGGTCATATACATTGTGCTGTCATAAAGAATTGAATTAAAAATGAAGGACGGAGCACTATATTTTTTTTTCTTTTTTGACTGACTTGTCAAGTCTTGCCAGATTTCCTACTTCCTTCACTTCGGTGGAACACCCAGACGGAACGTGGTGCGTTCAAAGAGAGAAATCCTCCTCGAAAAACAAACTCCACGTAATTTAAGTCCTTTGGACGGACAGTAGAAAACACTCAAAGAAATGAGAATATCATAAGAAGAAAAATAGAAACGAGTCTGAAGTTGGTGAATAAATAGAAAGACACTACGCTTGTTTAAAATGTTAATGTATATATGTTTAAAACATATACTCATAGCAGTAAAGACAGAAATTAATAAAATAATTATAATAATAATTTAATTATATTTTTCTTCAAATTATGTCAACAACATTATGAAAGCATATACAGGATATACACAAAAATGAGTAACACATCATTTTGATATCATGGGGATAGAAAATATCAGTATCAGGAACAGTACCTTTGGATTGGCAGACCGGGGACCGTAGAGTGGCTGGGCGCACCCCTAAAGATAGGGTGAGGAGCTCAGTCACCAGGGAGGAGCTCTGAGTAGAGCCACTGCTCCTCCGCCTCGAGCGGAGCCAGCGAAGGTGGCTTGGGCATTTGTTCTGGATGCCTCCTGGACACCTCCCTGATGAGGTGTTCCAGGTATGTCCTACCGGGAGGATGGGAGGGACCTCGGGGAAGACCTAGGACATGCTGGAGGGACTATGTCTCTAGGCTGGCCTGGGAACGCCTCAGGATATCCCTGGAGGAGCTGGAGGAGATGTCTGGAGAGATGGAAGTATGGGCATCCCTCCTGAGACTGTTGTCCCCGCGTACCGGCCCCGGATAAGAGGTTGAAGATGGATGGTTGGATGGATGGATGGATGGATGGATGGATGGAGAAAATATCAAAGCAAAGAAAGGACCAATCGCTTCATTAATCATTAAGAACATCCAATCAGTTACAAAACAGAAAACAGTGATTGAAATAACACAAACTACCAATCAACAAGTGCAAAAAAAAAGGATCAACTGGATTGCTTTAGATTAGTTGAAAATTCCAGATACTTATCCTGTTGCAGCAGAAAACAACAAAAGACCGAAACCAACAAGACAATGAGTCTCTTTAGGAGTCGTTACCATCCATAAGGGAGTTGTTGACCTAACAAGTCATCCAAAACCTGTTTGAGTCGATCCACTGGACGTTAAGAAAGTTCTTGAAGACGTTTCATCTCTCATCCAAGAGACTTCTTCTGTGAAGACTGTAGAAGTGAAGATTTAAGTCTTCAGTGAAGACTGAAGAAGTCTCTTGTCTTCAAGAACTTTCTTAACGTCCAGTGGATCGACTCAAACAGCTTTTGGATAACCATGACCTGGATGACTGAGAACCTACACAGACACCTAACCAGTCTGATTTGAACTGGTGAATAGGTGCGTCGACTATTTACAGTGGAAAAAGATCTGTGATTCTTTCTTTTCTTTTGCTTTACTTGATTTACCTCAATCTGTATGAATCTACACAGACAACACAGGGTACACTTGGAATCTGCAAGTCAGGAGTCATAGCTATATCAAAGTTTTTTTTCAGAGATCAGCACATGTAGAGCTAAAGAGCAACAAATTAGCGTACAAATATGCAAAAGAAACAACAAAAACTTAAATTAGGATGACAGTAAACCACAGTCAATCAGAAGTCAAAAGCATATTGTATCAGAGATGAAAAAGACACAGCAAAAGCAATAGAATAATGAAAGGCATTTATTTAGATTTACACAGACCAGATAAACAGTACAAAAAATAAAACTGAGCACAGTAAACAAATGAATACTGTACATCATTATGCACTGCCCACAATGTCAACAGGAGAGACAGATACGTAAAGTAAATATGGAATCAGTAGGGTTGTAGGATGTAGCCTACTGTTTATATTATGGAGAAGCACCAGATTAATTTCAAAGTACCGTCGTAGGTTAAATCCATACTCTTCAATGCAATGAAGCGCTCTAGAGGTCGACCTACTCTTCAAAGCAGCAGGGGGCTCCAAAGCGCGCGAGGCGTTGCCTAACAACCAAACCACATAAAGGCAGCAGCTCAGCGGTCGCTGCGTCAATCCAGAAACGACAGCAAGGGAGTAACAACGTGAAACCCCCTTTGTTCTCTACTTTAAAAAAAAAAATTGATTATTTAACAAGCAAACTGTAGTATTTTTGTCAAAAATATACATTCTTCGTATATTCGTACGTTTTGCAGAGGTGATTTTCTGGAGATACATCGGTAATATCAGCGTTTTTGAACGAAGGTTTCGCTTCAATCTGCCTGGTGAGAAATGCAACGCGTTAGCTTAATGCTATTTTGCCAGTCAAGTTCTGTTGTTAAATACTGTAATTCCATTCATTGGCGTCATTGTATTTTGTTGTGTTATTGATGTGTTTTTAGTGTTGTCGTTTGTAACTAGGTAAAGGTTTTGGATTGAAAGGTCGGTGTAATTATAGCATATGCTAGGTGAAGCTAAAGTTTTTGGGGTTTGTTTGCGTCGTCGGGGAAGTTTCCAGTCAGATAATATATTAAAAATTAATTTTAACGTGCGTGTATGTATCATGTGTACTTATTATTGTTGCTTATTTGTTTAAGTAGTTTTTAATGATGGTGGAAAGTTTCGGGTTGAAAGGCCTATCGAGAGACGGCTTGCGTAATCGTGGAAATTTCCAGGCGTTGCAGTTACTTGCAGTTAGTTCTTTTGGCCGCCAGGGGCAGCAGTAAAAACGATTACGCAAGAGAACCCACAAACATGGTGTCTGGAATTATTACATTAACGACACGTGTTGTTCTTAACAATAACGGAGTCATCCCATTCGAAATGGACTGATATACGACTAAATAAATACTGATGCAGATTTCTATTTCTCATTTCAGCTTGTAGACAATAAAGCAATGGCAGGGGTGAAGGAGTCCCACTCTGAAATGGCTCTTGCTCGCAAGACGGACGGCATCAGTGTAGTTTTTGACCGGAGCAGCTCAGAGTCTACTCATTGTTGCTCCAGATCAAGGAGTAGTGATGGAAACAGTCGCTCTGTCTCATACCGCCACAGGGGACGAAGCAGCCACAAGAGACGCAATAGGTCTCCTTCCACAACATCTTCCACGTCTTCATCCCGCAGCAGGTCCTCCTCTCAGCCGAGGTCCCGTTCCCATCCTCGCTGCCACAGGCCTTCCTCACGTTGTCGCTGTGATCGTCACCGCAGACATGGTTATAGGCGCTACCGCCACTCAGCACCGCGCCGCTGCAGGGACCACTCAAAATCTTACAGCCGCTCACCCTCTCCAAGCAGGTTCACACGTCGCAGACACTACAGATCCCGATCCAGGTCCTACAGCCAACAGGACAGACACAAGAGAACGGAGTCTCCATCCCCATCCAGGACCAACAGGAGCCGATCAAAGTCCAGGTCTGCAGAGCGTTCAGTCAAGATAAGTTTGGAAGGTAAGTTCATTTGATAAACGCCACTACTGCCACCAGTAATACCTTTCTTGCCCATGTTTGTTTTGATAGGCACTGAAGATGATGTCAAAAATGTCTACTTGTATGAATGTTGAAATATTGTCTTGTACTCCTGTGATCCTTAGGTAAAAGAGAACTTCTCAAAACAGCACGGGCCAATGCGATGACCATGCTAGGAATGGAAAAGGTGGAACTTCCTGACAGCGTGAAAGCCATTCTGCCAGAGCCGTTGGAGTCCAACTGGGAGTACCTGGAGCCAGAGACAAGGGTGAGACAGTCCCCTGAAAGGACTTTGTCACAGGTGGGTGGCTCAGAGTGATTCTCATTTTTACGTTGAACACATCACATACTTGGTATAAACTTTGTCAAAGAGCTCAATAAAAAAATGTCCCTAGAGGGCAGATATGAAGTTAAATGAAATGACCTTCATGACCCAGCACTTTTTAACATTTCTGGGAGACATATAAATTCTTAATTCTGAATTTTGGATTGTCTGGTAGTATTTACAGACTCTTCTGCATAACACTGCAGTGACCAGTGGATATGAAACTCGGGTAACGGACTCTGAAACCAAATGTCCAAGAAAAGCTATCTTTAAGTGGATCCCAATTTTCACACCATTTTATCACATTTTCTTAAAGCTAATATTCAGAATACAAAGTGCAGAGTTGTTCATTTTCCAAGCCTGAATCTTTATTGTGTTGCATTCCTGTGTTGTGTTAACCTTTGGACCCCTGGGGGAACACACATACTCTCTGTATTTATTCCTGTCTTCATAGATAACATGACAGTGGTCTCCTTCACTCGTCGGCACCTGGGATTAAAGGGCTGTCATGTGACTTTGGTGACGACAATATGTGTTTTCGGGAAAGGTTATCTGATAACTTTTGAAATTTTCACAATGTTTAGTTTTTTCAACCCATAGTTAATAATTAAACACGTATAGATGACCTCACATTTAGACACCACACATAGTACGCACAACTGCTAATTCCACACTGATACATAATGATGCACAGACAATTTTGATATAGACACTGACACATCTTTATATAGACTATTTAGAATTTTGACATTGCAAATGTATTTATGCTTGCAGTTGAAATGGTCGTTATTTAGCAGAACCTCCACTCGCTGATGGAGCGCAGGCGTGTGGACTGCATTATAGTGACAGTTCCTGTCAAGAGCTAAAAACAGATGAAGAACTCCTCTCCCTTTGCCAAAGATAAGTTGGTACATGGGTCGTGTGCTGAGGGGCTGGGAAACCAACGTCACCATCATTCTGCCACTGTAGACAGAGAAGACTTCCTTTTTCTTTGATATTTTCAATGCTTGTTATATTTTCCTGTTCCAGTGTTTGGCTTTGAGCTTAGTGTGAGGGGGGACGGGTTGTGCATGAAAGCCGCAGTTTGATCAAGCTAATGGTTAATCAGAATGCATAGATGTTGTATATTGTAATGGAAAGTAATGGAGGCTGTAACCCATCTGTATGAACTTAAACTGTCAAAGCTCTCCACCACAAGTTTGTGAACATGTCTAATTCCACCTGCTTGTCTTGTCTTTTTTGAAACAGAGCCCAGAGTCAGAGCGTGACGATATGCCCAGTCTAAGGATGTCCCCAAAAAGAAAAATGATCACTTTCAGCGTTAATGTAAGTGCCTTAGTTTTTTGTTCATATTACACTGAATATGTATTGCTGTGTTCTAACATGCGCTTTCTCTCATGTGATCCACCAGAATTCAGTGGCCAAACCGACTGTGGTAGCTCCATGTGCTAAGGTAACAGCAAGAGTGGACATCTATGACAGCAGACAACCTTATGGACAGTGGGTTGTTGTTAAATCAAGCAGAGCCTCAAATAAGCGCAAACAATCACTCACCATGGTCCGTTAAGGTGAAGCAGTGGAAAGACACTGAACACTTTAAACATTTTGTACATAACAACAGTCATTTATGGCGAACATTTTCTTTCTGATATTAGAGTTAAGTGGAATGAGGTGAAGAATTGGTACAGGTGGGATTACTTCTTTTGTGTATTGTCCACTATAATGATTCAATAAAGATATTTATTTGGTTAAGTGATTGTCTGTTTTTATAGTTTGTCTCTCAAGTTACTGGATTACTAGCCCTGAAAAACAGCTTTAACTTATGACTAATTTTGCATGTATAAAATAGTTTACTTTTTTGAGTAAAATCATGGTGTACTCGCGTAATACGGAGGCAAGTCAGAGGCTGAATGCATAAGAAATCAGGTTCACTGCATACTTGCACATGATACATATTGCATGACACAACAATGAAGACATGATGGTGAACCATACCTGACATACCATGTGTCCAGGAGACCAGGTTGAAAGGTAGCAGGGTTCAAGTTCTAATCATTGTGTAGATTGGAAGAAAAATGAGTAGGAGTTATGTTGAAGGAGGGGTTTGTTAGGAATGTCCTGGAAGTAAAAAGTGATGATTCTGAAGCTAGAAATCGAAGGTGTGATGTTCAATGTTGTTAGTGGGTATTCTCCACAGGTAGGATGTGAGCTGGAGGAGGAGAAATTCTGGTTGGACTTTGATGAATTGATGCAGAGCATACCTAGAAGTGAAAGAGTTGTCATTGGTGCAGCCTTCAATGGACATGCTGGTGCAGGAAATGGGAGGTGATGGGCAGGTTTGGTATCCAGGAGAGAAATGCAGAGGGACTGATGGTAGGTGATGAAGCGAAATCCAACCTACTAGCTCCGCAGCGCATTCTTTAAGATGATCAGGGCATACAGATGACTCTTTGAGACGATGGTTGGAAGTACTTCACTTGAAGAGCTCCGGGCCGTTCTCCAATACTACAGAACAATGGTGAATGCGGTACGAGAAGGACAAATTCTTATCTCAAGACAGTGGTATTTATACTGTTGAAGACGGGCATAATGTCACATGACTCTTTTACAGGAATGCAATTAAATTCAAAGGGAGTCTGAGAAACAGATGTTGAAGGGACAGTGAAACAGACAAATGGTGAATGCATGATAACCTCAGGGTCCATAAACTACATCTTCAAAGGCTGGGAAAGTGAGGTTATTTAGCAGGTGTTGATTGTATCCTGTGAGCAGACCTCATTTACAGTTAAAAGAACCAAGTGTGTGTGTGGGGGAGTAAATCCTGTGGATAGATTTCACCAAATGTTCTTCTAGCCCTAAAGGTTAGAAGATGTTGGAATGTTATCAGTATTTCATATGCAATAACCCTGAGCAATAAACCAGAACAACAACCCTGGACAACAAAACTAAGGGTGAGAAGATGACCAAAGGATTTAAATGCTTTTCACATTTAAAGAGCTGAACAATGAGATTAAAATTTCCTTCAGTGACTTTGCAAAAAGGATGGAAATGGCTTTCGTGAATACTTTCTTCCAGAAGAGACAGGAACATAGAGTGTGGAGTGGAGGTAGGAGCACACAGGTGGACTACATCTTGTGTAGACGGTGTAATCTGAAGCAGATAAGTGACTGCAAAGTAGTGGTAGGCAGAGTGTAGCAAAATAGCATAGGATGGTGGTGTGCAGGATGACTGGTGGTGAGGAAATGAAGAGGGCAAAGGCAGAGCAGTTGACGAAATGGTGGAAGCTGAAAAAAGAAGAATGTCACATGACATTTAGGAAGAAGTTAAGACAGGCTCTGGGAGGTCAGGATGTGCTTCCAGATGACTGGACAACTACAGCTAATGTGATCAGGGAGACAGGTAGGAGAGTACTTGGTGTGTCATCTGGAAAGAAAGTAGATAAGGAGACTTGGTGGTGGAATGAGTGTACAGGAGTGTATACAAAGAGGTTAGCTAGGAAGACGTGGGACACAGAGGACTGAGGAGAGTAGACAGGAGTACATGGAGATGCAGCGTAAGGTGAAGGTAGAGATAGCAGAGGTCAAACAAGCGGTTTATGATGACTTGTATGCTAGATTGGACAATAAGGAGGGAGAGACTGATCTATACAGGTTGGCAAGACAGAGAGACAGAGATGGGAAGGACATGCAGCAGGTTAGGGTGACTAAGGATGGGGATGGAAGACTATTCACAGGTGCCAGTAGTGTGATGGGAAGATTGAAAGAGTACTGTACTTTGAAGAGTTGATGAACGAGGAAAAGGAGAGAACACAAAGACTAGAAGAGGTGGCTGTTGTGGACCATGAAGTAGTAATGATTAGTCAGGATGAAGTGAGGAGGCCATTGAAGAGGATGAAGAGTGTAAAGGCATTCGGTCCTTATGATATACCTGTGGAGGTATGGATGTGTCTAGGAGAGGTGGCAGTAGAGTGTCTGACTGGGTTGTTCAACAGGATCTTACATACTGACAAGATGCCTGAGGAATGGAGAAGCTTGCTGGTTCCCATTTTTAAGAACAAGGGAGATGTGCAGAGTTGTGGCAACTACAGAGGAATAAAGCTGATGAGCCATACAATAAAGTTATGTGCAAGAGTAGTTGAAGCTAGACTAAGTGCAGTAGTGAGTATTTGTGAGCAGCAGTATGGTTTCATGCCAAAAAAGAGCACTACAGATGCAGTATTTGCTCTGAAGATGTTGATAGAGAAGTACAGAGAAGGCCAGAGTGGGCTGCATTGCGTTTTTGTAGATCTGGAGAAAGCTTTTGACAGGGTGTCCAGAGAGGAACTGTGGTATTGTATGAGGAAGTCTGGAGTGGCAGAGAAGTATGTTAGAGCAGTGCAGGACATGTATGGGAACTGTAAGACAGTGGTGAGGTGTGCTGTAGGTGTGACAGAGGAGTTCAAGGTGGAGGTGGGACTGCATCAGGGATCAGCTCTGAGCTCATTCTTGTTAGCTGTGGTGATGGACAGGCTGACAGAAGAGGTTAGACAGGAATCTCCATGGACTATGATGTTTGCAGATGACATTGTGATCTGTAGTGAGAGCAGGGAACAGGTGGAGGAGAAGCTAAAGAGGTGGAGGTTTGTCCTGGAAAGGAGAGGAATGAAAGTTAGCTGCAGTAAGACAGAGTACATGTGTGTGAATGAGAGGACCCCATGTGGAAGAGTGAGGTTACAGGGAGAAGAGATCAAGAAGGTGGAGGATTTTAAGTACTTAGGGTCAATAGTCCAGGGCAATGGAGAGTATGGAAAAGAGGTGAAGAAGCGTGTACAGGCAGGATGGAACGGGTGGAGGAAAGTGTCAGGTGTGATGTGTGATGAAAGAGTTTCAGTTAAAATGAAAGGAAAGGTGTACAAAACTGTGGTGGGACAAGCAATGCTGTTTGGCAGCAGAGATGAAAATGCTGAGGTTCTCTCTGGGAGTGACCAGGATGGATAGGAACAAGAAAGAGTAAATGAGAGGGACAGCACGTGTTAAAGGTTTTGGAGATAAAGTCAGAGAGGCCAGACTGAGATGATTTGGACATGTCTATAGGAGAGATAGTGAATATATTGGTAGAAGGATGCTGAGTTTTGAACTGCCAGGCAGGAGGCCTAGAGGAAGACCAAAGAGGAGGTTTATTAATGTACTGAAAGAGAGCACATGAAGGTAGTTGGTGTGAGAGAAGAGGATGCAGAAGACAGGGTTAGATGGAGGCAACTGATTCGCTGGCAACCTATGAAGGGAAAAGCCGAAAGGAGAAGAGTAAGTCTGCAGGGCTAAGTTGTAGGACGTCCGTATGACCACTGGGTGTCAGTATTAACATTGATATACAGTATACTGTAGAAATCTTGATATGAAGTTTATCAGTGAGTAAAGATACGAAACTATTTAAATATAAATGGGAAGTTTGTAATTATAAATTCATGCAAGGGTTCCAAAAGTACATAAAAACAGTGCCAATGCCAATGTTCTGATCTCATACAGCTGTATTACTCCAGCTGATTTTAAAAAACAAACAAACCCAACGACATGATGAACAATTCTCTATTTGTGTAAGAAGACTGTTTATGGTCTGTAGTTCACGGGGCCCTGCGTGGAACACGACAGGGGCCTCTTTCTCAGAAGACATTTTGCACTGGTACAAAATGAATGATGTCTCATTTCCATGTAGCTCCAGGGTCCTGCTGCGGTGCATAACAGCACTTACTGAGACTCAAATAGAAAAGAGCCACCTTTAATGTTGTGAGCAGCAGCTGTGTGTTTTTTCATGCTATGACAGGTTGAAACATTTGCTGTGAAGGATACGTATAGTGTATTGATCGCTATCCGTAAACCACATCCACACACCTCATTAACAGCATGAACAACTGTGCAAGTCACTTCAAAGGGTTGTACATAACAGGTCTTATCTGACAGATAAGATAAAGATCTGCTGTCCGGGGAATAATGAAAAGTGAAATTTGATATTCCATGATGATATTTTAACATCATGTCACAATCTGCTGTAATAAGAAAGTGAATTTACATAGTTGTGAACAGATGACTGCCAGACTGCACGTCTCCTGGTGCAAAATGACCTATAATTATGATAAATTATTTTGACAGGAGACATGCAAATACATAGCACAATGAGGCTGGTGGAAATGGCGCGAGAGATGCTAGAACCGACAAAGCATAGCAGAAAGACAGGTTTATCTTGTCATTCTCATGACTTTTTGAGTCACGTTTGAATTATCTTGTGGGTTTTATTTAATAAGAATTGGAGCCATTTAGTCACTTGCAGACTTCTGTCTCTATGGGAAAATGGAGAGCGACACTCATTGTTATTCATCCGTTTGTTTAGTTTATTATGCTTAAATTAAAACCATTTTTCTTTACAGGAACACTTGGCAGTTGGCCTGGGAGGATTCAAAGATGTCAGATAATCTGAGGCACAACAGTGGATTTACGTAGTCACTCCTTAAACAGTTCCAATGTCCTTGGGCTGATCAGATAAGACCAAAAAACCTGAACACCTAATCCAGGAACAAACAGCTCCAGAGCAGACATATCAAAGACATCATCTGAAGGCCTCCCTTCATCAATATAGCATAAACAACTTGTCTCCGCACACCATCCTTTAAGGCCTGCATATAAACGTATTCTGTGGTTCAACAAGATTTACTCATACATATTAAATATAACTGCACAGTCATCTTAATTCATTTCCATGCTGATTCCCTGTATAGACAATGACTGTGTGCCCTGTGGACAGTACAACACACCAGTACTCACACAGGGAAGGGACACTCGCACAGGAACCTGTTCTCATGTCCTCTGCAGTCACAAGGCTTTCCTGCTTGTGTTATAGCTTAGGGCAAAGTTGGTTAAACTTAGATGTCAATGATAATGAACACATTCAATTGCTCAATTGTTGGTCCTGGCCTCTCGTGCGTGCATATACTAGAACGTTCGTTTGGCTGGCACTTTCTGCTAAACATCCCCTGAGGTTGGACTGTAGTTGCTGGAAGTTCATTCTCACGATCAAAACGTCTCCCTCGTGAGACCAAACGCTGTCAATCAAAAGAAAAAACAACAAACGTGCAAGTTAACTACATATTGTAAGAGGTTTATTAAAAAATAAATGATAAGAATAATCACACCAGTGGTGTTTAACTCATAATGCTGTGCAAAGAAACACCACACGTTGAAAGTTACAGGAAATTGAATGAACTTCGAGTCCCAAAATAAGCTCAGCACTCTAGAAGCTGCAATGTTACAGATTTTAATAAATGCATTATTGGTATGCAGCAAGTACTAAGAAGAAGATGCATCAAAGACTCCTAAATGAAGAGCAAACTGCAGCAGTGAAACCGTCCATGGAGGTGAATGGACCCACTACACAGCTGTGCCTCTCTCCAGGTTCTGTTTGATCTCTGCTGTGTATTTGCCATAGAAACGCTCTGCCTTCTTGTTGAACTTGGCATTCCTCTCATTAATGTAGTCGATGTCGGCATCGTCATTGTAGGCCCTCCGTCGGCTGTACTTGGCCCGCTTCTCGATCCTGACAATCACACACACATAAAAGAAGGCAGTTGAGGGAGGGTTTCGTAGACTACTAGACTGCTGTCTGTGACATATCCAATAACAGTAATTGGCGATAGGTATTAAATCGGGGAATGGGGGGAGGGTGCATTTAATTTGGCAAGAAAAAGTGGCAAAATAAATCACCACACACATACACACACTCAGGAAAATTGGTGGATTTATGACCTTCCAGTCTTGATTCACTGTGTCTTCAAAGCCTTGTTTTGCGTCATAGCCTGGCAATGGTGTCTGTGTCTAATGACCCACAGTTGCATCTTTAACACAAGCTGTTGACTGACTTTTGTTGCAGTTACGCCTTGCATCCACACAACACCGCAGATATTCGGGACGAAAATGATGGCCAAAATGAAGTTTTTAAAAAATGTCTGGTCTGCGTTGTTGTGTGGACGCTGTATCCGCAACTTTTTCTATCCAAGGGGAGTCTCCCTGCGACGTCATGCGTGTGACCCGTGTCTACATGTACACACGGGTCACACCGGCTATTTTCTGACGTATAACAGCTCCACGTTGAAGACGTGTTGATAGGCATGCATGGCACTTGAATATTTATTCTTCTGTTTCTTTATGAATCATAAAGTTTATGTATATATTTATTCATTCATTCATGTTCCTCGCCAAAGACGCTGATGCCAGTTCTGGGTCAGACTGGGACGCGCTGTCTTCTGGTGGGAGAACTCTGTGATCGAGGTCATCCTCCATGAGAAACGTCATAAATTTCCACACGTCCTGAACCTCTCTCCTGTCGTGATAAATGCACTTATGCGTTTACATGTGGATGGAATTTTTTTTGAAAACGCTGTTGTGTGGACGCAAATTTTTTTCTATGTAGGGTGAAAAAAGTTGTGATTTCACAAAGTTCCGGCAAAGGGTGAACATGGCCTCAGATACAGGAAAGATGGAAGTAATCAGCACTCAAAAACAGCACTCAATTACCTGGGAGAGGCCCCAGCATTGTTTCTTAATAGTAGCGTGCTATGTGGCTTTCATAGAGGTTTGCTCCACCGTCTACCCATAACCACATAGCGACTGGTCTAGCGTGGTGATAAATAGGCACAAGGACATTTGTAGTTGGTCACTGAACAGGACCTGTACCCTACTAGGACCCAGACACACACCCATCTTATTCTGGCACACTTGGTAGACTCATCACCACACAGAGTGGATCAAACAGTACCTCCTATCATGGGCTTGTGCCAGAATTTGAAGTCTAGCCTTTAGGTTGTTAGCTATAGAAACTTAAGGGCAATCAGCATTAGATTTATCTTACTGGTGCAGTGAGTTAGGCTGGTAGTTAACTGGCAGGCTGAGGGAGATTAAATCGATGGACAGTCAAGGCAGCCTACGGCATCCCTGTTCTCTGTTTTTAAGAAGAACTTACTGTTTCTCCACATCTTCAACCATGCGGTCAATGCCCTCCGTTGTGGGGATGTGGGTGCCGTGGATCAGGCTACTGGACGTGGGGTGGAAGTCCTCACCACTGCTCATCACCAGGAAAGAAAATACAGTACATTGAAATGAGATATGCATAACCACAGTAAACAACCATTAAAACTGATTTTTCTATTTCATTGTTGCGATTATGGTCATCTTAACAAGTGAAATGTATTTGGCTTCAGGGCAAAATGTGTTGGTAAGTCCTTCTCCTTTCTCTGTGCGTCACCCTTTAAAGTTGAAAAATCTGCAGGAACTGAACTTTTCCTCAACCCCCGAATGTTCAGACTATTAAAAACGTTTCAGAAATATGCAGCTAAATCAAAACCACCCCCCAGGCAAATCAAGTTAGCATATAGAAAATGCTTTGTGCACATGTGATCAGTTATTTTTTAAAATGATTACATCAAGCAAATTTCCAAAATTAATTTCGCTTGATTGGACATTTTCTAGTTACAGTCTCAGTAGCAGAAACATCCTTGTGTATCACTTCTATGGCCACATTAGAGACAATACCCAGAAGTCAGTTCCCACGTTGAGCTGTCCAACAAACTTGTGAAGTCTTAAAACACAACACTGAGGCTTTACTCACCACTCCTCCCTCTGCTTCTCATAGCCCTCCATGTCTGGCCTGATTTGCTTGGTGAGCCTCTGATACTGTCGGAATTGGGCCTCCGCGTATCCTGCAGTCAATTGTGTGACAGAAAAAAACTCCAGTTATAATTACCGGAACAAACAGCGAGCAGGCATCAGGCTCAGACACACAACCTGTGTTTAGTTAATGGGGGCAACTCTCCATTGTCTCTCTATCTTGAAATCCCTCTGGTGATAATTTTTCACCCAGAGGTTTAAAAGAAACACATTGATGTCATATTCATTTGACACAGCAAGTCTTTTGTCAGTACAGTGGTACCTCTATTTACGAATGCCTCTACTTACGAAATTTTCTACTTTCTACGAAATTTCTCAGCAGGAAAATGTTGGCTCTACTTACGAAAGAAATTTTGACTTACGTAATGTAAAAACACAGTATCGGCTGGTTCCTGAGCACAACATTCTCATAGCTACTCTGTCATTGGCTATTACCTATTATGTATCTTCCTGGCATCCCATTGGCCAAGAGGGATGCCACTCCACCTCTGTGTGGAGGTGGATCGGTGCTTACTGCTTATGCAGTGTCTTCAGCATTCGGCACTCGATCCGTGAGGTAGTCTGATAGTTTTGCGCAAAATAGCTATTTGAGTATGAGAAAGTAACGGAGAAAAGAGGAAAATACGAAGAAAAGAGTTTTTCGTCCGTACAAAGCAAGAGATAATACACTCAACAAAAAAATATAAACGCAACACTTTTGTTTTTGCTCCCATTTTTCATGAGATGGACTTAAATATCTATAATTCATTCCAGATACACAATATTACCAATTCTCTCAAACATTGTTCACAAATCTGTCTAAATGTGTGATAGTGAGCACTTCTGCGTTGCTGAGATGATCCATCCCACTTCGCAGGTATGCCACATCAAGATGCTGATCTGACATCATGATTAGTGCACAGCTGTACCTTATACTGCCCACAATAAAAGGCCACTCTGAAATGTGCAGTTTTGTCTCACAGCAAAATGCCACAGATGCCACAAGCATTGAGGGAGCTGCAATTGGCATGCTGACAGCAGGAATGTCAACCAGATGTGTTGCTTGTGCATTGAATGTTCATTTCTCCACCATAAGCCGTCTCCAAAGGTGTTTCAGAGAATATGGCAGTGCATCCAACCAGCAGGTTCACCTCCAAGATTGTCTGAGACCAGCCACTCAGACAGCTGCTGAAACAATTGGTTTGCATAACCAAACAATTTCTGCACAAACTGTCAGAAACCATCTTAGGGAAGCTCAACTGCATGCTCGTTGTCCTCATCGGGGTCTTAACCTGACTCTAGATCATCACAGTTAACAGACTGGAGTGGGCAAATGCTCACATTCGATGGCGTCTGGCACGTTGGGAGGGGTGTTCTCTTCACGGATGAATCTCGGTTTACATTGTTTAGGGCAGATGGCAGACAGCGTGTGTGGCGTCGTGTGGGTAAGCGTTTTGCTGATGTCAATGTTGTGGATCGAGTGGCCCATGGTGGTGGTGGGGTTGTGGTATGGGCAGGCATTTGTTATGGACAAAGAATACAGGTGCATTTCATTGATGGCATTTTGAATGCACAGAGATACCGTGATAAGATCCTGAGGCCCATTGTTGTGCCATACATCCATGAACATCACCTCATGTTTCTGCAAGATAATGCACAGCCCCATGCTGCAAGGATCTGTACACGATTCTTGGAAGCTGAAAATGTCCCAGTTCTTGCATGGCCAGCATACTCACTGGACATGTCACCCATCGAGCATGTTTGGGATGTGCTTGACCAGCGCATACGACAGCGTGTACTAGTTCCCACTAATATCAAGCAACTTTGCACAGTCATTGAAGCGTGGACCAACATTCCACAGGCCACAATTGACAATCTGAGAAACTCTATGCGAAGAAGATGTGTTGCACTGCATGAAGCAAATGGTGGTCACACCAGATACTGACTGGTTCTGAGTCCCCAGACCCCAAATAAAGCAAAAAAAACCTGCATATTTCAGGGTGGCCTTTTATTGTGGGCAGTATAAGGTACACCTGTGCACTAATCATGATGTCAGATCAGCATCTTGATGTGACACACCTGTGAGGTGGGATGGATCATCTCAGCAAAGCAGAACTGCTCACTATCACACATTTAGACAGATTTGTGAACAATGTTTGAGAGAAATGGTAATATTGTGTATCTGGAATGAATTATAGATATTTAAGTCCACCTCATGAAAAATGGGAGCAAAAAAAAAAGTGTTGCGTTTATATTTTTGTTGAGTGTAGAAAAGCAAGAAAAAGGATCAAAACAAAAGGAAGTTTGAGGAGTTTAAGGCATCACGTGGGTGGTTGGAGAAGTTCAAAAGGAGGACTAGAATTCACTCTGTTGTTCGGCATCGTGAGATAGGAGCGCATGAACCAAAGAGGGCAAAATACAATGAGGACAGCAGTTAAAAGGTAAATGACCATCATTTTTTACATTATGCACAACTCTCATTTATTGTGCAATAATCTAATCTTAACATATATTTATTACATGTTTTGATGCATTTTTATGCTTTATAAAACATTTATGTTTGAATTTTTGGGGGCTTGGAACGGATTAGGGCATTTGCATGGAGAACGCGTCTCTACTTGGGTAATTTTCTACTTATGTAATTTCTTCCGCAACCAATTAATTTTGTAAGTAGAGGTACCACTGTAATTACATTGGGTGCATTTAGATATAGTTACTATCCAAGGGGTATCTTACATGTGATCAGAATTCTGCTGTCAAACAGCAACAGGTTTCAATCAGTCCAAATACAGTCTTCATCAGGTTAATGAGAAACTAATGACAGTGACAACAAATACAAAAAACAGCTAGCTAGGTTAACTCTGACACAACCTATGTAAGGAAGACAGAATACAATACAGTGGTACCTGTACTTACGAACGTCTCTTCATACCAAATTTTCAAGTTACGAAACGCCTCAACAGGAAAATATTGCCTCTTGTTACGAAAGAAATTTCAGGATATGAAAGATAAAAAGACAATATGGGCTGCTACTCGCAGCTCCCAAAAGTTCCTGAACGCAACATTCTTATAGCTGCTCTGCCATTGGCTATCATCTAGCATCCTGGCATCCAATTGGCTAAGAGGAACCTCTACAGTAGGTGTCTATGTGTGTAGCTAGATAGGACTCTATGCAGCGTCCTCGTCATTCGGCCCTCGTCTCATGAGGTGTTCTGATAGTTTTGTGTAAATAATTTGCGAAAAGGCAAAAGCCTTTTTAATGACCTTGTGAAGGCGGATTAGGGCATTTGCATTGAAAATGCGACTCTACTTAATAAATTTTCTACTTAAGAAATTTCTTCCAGAACCAATTAATTTCGTAAGTAGAGGTACCACTGTACAAGTCATTCGCATCCGTGCCACTAACCTGCAAATCCAGTGTCTGGATTTTTCTTCTTTTTCTTTCTTTCCCAGCGCTCTGCATCGTCAGCAGTAATTTCCAGTAGTTTTACTCTGCCATAGTCCTCACCTCTGGCAGCACATTCCTTTAAGACAAATATAAATGTTCAGTAAACACAAAGCATAGCTACATGTGTCCAAATATTCAACAGTGTGAGCGAAACTGCCTTTTTAAGAAATATCTCAAATGAACTGGTGGTGAAGTTATTTAAATTCTCCAACTAAATCATTATTGTAATTTTGTTAGTTGAAGTACTGAAAGCACAGGTTCTACTATCTGTATCTAAATAGAAATGCATACCCTCGAGCGAGTCATAAGAAAAACTGACAGTACAGCACAAGCTCACTAGTTAATCAAAATTTCCCTTACATACCTTTCTCTTTTGATCTTCGGCAAGTTCCCATTCCAATCGAGCCCTTTTAGCCTCCCAGTTTGATGGTAATTTCATTCTTTTATCCTCCTCCACAACCTCCTGGTGATTGAGCTTCCTTGCTTCATTCTGCAGTGAAACAAGAAGATGAATGTGAAGTGCAATCAAATGATTTAGGCAAGACAATGTGTGAAAAAGTTACATCTTTGAGTTTAAACAAATAAAGTTGAAATCAAAATCATTTGTCATTTTTGTTGGATCCTGTCGTCTCAAAATGATTCAGATCTTTAATGAAATAAATGTCTTATATTTTTAAAAACCTTCTGGCTTCGGTGCCCTGCTGCAAATGTGCATAGCTAGACCCCAGCTTCTGGCAATGTTCCTGTGGACTCTTAACCCATTTCTCACGAACAAAGATCTCCAGTACTGGTACATTTTTACGTTATCAGTGACAACCACCTCCTCCAGATCCAACTAGGTTTTCTATCCGTTTCCAATGAGGTGGCAGTAATGCACACTCAAAATATTCAGCACTTGTTCTGAAACTGAGCGTGGTCAATTTTAAGGCGTGCATGACACCACTTTCCTTGAGGAATGCTCAGCGATGCCCAAGCTTTTACAGTGGGTGAGATTTTTAAAATTTATTTTCATCCAGTCATCTGCTATCATCCAAATCTGGGTCAGAGGTTATGCTGGAGCCTATCCCAACCGACTAGGGGCGAGAGACAGGGTATACCAAGTTGCCAGTTCATCCTAGGGTAACACACACAAGGATGAACACCCACTCAAACTACGGACACCAATTCAACTAAATTGAATGTTTTTGGTGGTGAAAGGAAACCAGAGAACCTGGAGAGAACCCATGCTGACACGGGGAGAAGATGAAAACTTCGCACAAAAAGAATGGAATCAAGGACCTTCTTACTGTGAGTGCTACTCATTGCACCACCGTGCTGACCTATAGTTTATTTTTAATTATTTAATGTCTTTTTCACTAGGAAAAATAACCCATTTAAGTCAAGGATCTCTTTCACAAGTGTGAAATGTCCAGGAAATCCTACAAAGAAACCTCTTTTTTGCAGGATATGCTAAGAGTTGTTGACAATCTCACTTTAAAACTGTAGGTTTCCAGTGCATATACAGTGTGCCCTCGTTCTTTGCGGTTAATGCGTTCCAGGATCCACAAGCAATTGAGGAATCCGCGATTGAGATTGCGATTTATTTATGTTATTATTTATGGTAATTTAAACGTTTATGAACCTTCCCCATTCTGATATTAAACCACCTTCTATCTGTATTACCTCTTCCCACACTCTTATCGAGTTTTTAAAGCACTTTTGTGTCTCACGAAAGTCCGAGACTGATGGAACAGAGCGCACTTCCGGATGCTGTCAGCCAATAGAATGCGCGTACGGTATCACGTGACTGCCTACTAAAAATTTGCGATGAGGTGGAGTCGCAATCATTGATGTGCGATTGCGCGAGGGCGCACTGTACTTCATTCTTTCTCCTCAAGTTATACCCATGACCTATAGGCCCCAATATTTTTACATCCCACTTCAAAGCAGTGACGTATTCTGATTGTCAGTTCGTCCATTCTTTAGTCCACCAAATATCTTCGCAACCGTTGCATCTAGAAAGATGAAGCAAAATGCACATTACTTGGGGGGCAAACGGGATGAAAATGAGATGATGACCTTGAGAAAAATGGTCAAGGTCAAATGTCAACTTGTGTATACTCAGGAACCGGATAAGATATAAATTAATGAATGAAAGAAATTTATTTTGGTTGTTCATATTTCACATTTCAAAAAACAACAACCAAAAACTAGGGAGAAGGCCAGCGTGAGTAAGACCGTAGATCAAAGATGGTGCTTTGATCTACGACAGTAGGCCAGAGCACTAGCTTTGATCTTTGACCTATGCCAGTTAGTCAGGGTACAATTTTGAATTCAGGGGTGTCGTGGGATGTTGCCACCTGTGACTGCAACATCCCACAAAGCTGGTGCTTTGATCTATGACTGGGCTTGTGCTAGTCAATCGACCTTTCGCCTTTCGGCAGGAATATGGAAAGAGTACTTTGAAGAGGTGATGAACAAGTAAATGAGACAGAACAAAGACTAGAAGAGGTGGCTGTTGTGGACCAGGAAGTGGCAAAGATTAGTCAGGATGAAGTGAGGAGGGCACTGAAAAGGATGAAGAGTGGAAAGGCAGTCGGTCCTGATGATATACTACCTGTAGAGGTTTGGAAGTGTCTAGGAGAGGTGGCAATGGAGTTTCTGACTGGGTTGTTCAACAGGATCTTAGATACTGACAAGATGCCTGAGGAATGGAGGAGAAGTGTGCTGGTGCCCATTTTTAAGAACAAGGGAGATGTGCAGAGTTGTGGCAACTACAGAGGAATAAAGCTGATGAGCCATACAATAAAGTTATGTGCAAGAGTAGTTGAAGCTAGACTAAGGGCAGAAGTGAGCATTTGTGAGCAGCAGTATGGTTTCATGCCAAAAAAAGAGTGCTACAGATGCAGTATTTGCCTTGAGGATGTTGATAGAGAAGTACAGAGAAGGCCAAATGGAGCTGCATTGTGTTTTTGTAGATATGGAGAAAGCTTATGACAGGGTGCCCAGAGAGGAACTGTGGTATTGTACGAGGAAGTCCGGAGTGGCAGAGAAGTATGTTAGAACGGTGCAGGACATGTATGAGGACTGTAAGACAGTGGTGAGGTGTACTGTAGGTGTGACAGAGGAGTTCAAGGTGGAGGTGGGACTGCATCAGGGATCAGCTCTGAGCCCCTTCTTGTTCGCTGTGGTGATGGACAGGCTGACAGAAGAGGTTAGACAGGAATCTCCATGGACTATGATGTTTGCAGATGACATTGTGATCTGTAGTGAGAGCAGGGAACAGGTGGAGGAGAAGCTAAAGAGGTGGAGGTTTGTCCTGGAAAGGAGAGGAATGAAAGTTAGCTGCAGTAAGACAGAGTACATGTGTGTGAATGAGAGGACCCAATGTGGAAGAGTGAGGTTACAGGGAGAAGAGATCAAGAAGGTGGAGGATTTTAAGTACTTAGGGTCAATAGTCCAGAGCAATGGAGAGTGTGGAAAAGAGGTGAAGAAGCGTGTACAGGCAGGATGGAACGGGTGGAGAAAAGTGTCAGGTGTGATGTCTGATGAAAGAGTTTCAGTTAAAATGAAAGGTGTAAAACTGTGGTGGGACAAGCAATGCTGTTTGGCAGCAGAGATGAAAATGCTGAGGTTCTCTCTGGGAGTGACCAGGATGGATAGGAACAAGAAAGAGTAAATGAGAGGGACAGCACGTGTTAAAGGTTTTGGAGATAAAGTCAGAGAGGCCAGACTGAGACGGTTTGGACATGTCCAGAGGAGAGATAGTGAATATATTGATAGAAGGATGCTGAGTTTTGAACTGCCAGGCAGGATGCCTAGGGGAAGACCAAAGAGGAGGTTTATGGATGTAGTGAAAGAGGACATGAAGGAAGTTGGTGTGAGAGAAGAGGATGCAGAAGACAAGGTTAGATGGAGGCAATTCGCTGTGGCGACCCCCGAAGGGAAAAGCCGAAAGGAAAAGAAGAAAGAAGATCAATACTTTGTTGTAGTCTTAGACTTTTGATCCCTATGACCGGCAGGAATAACCAGCAATGCATGTAAACGTGGATTCACCTCGCTTGCTATTTTTCATGCCTTTTTATTAGTACAAAACTGAAATCAAAGTGTCTAAGTCAAAGTTCTAGTCTAAGTAAAACTTACAAGTAAACATTGAGTAATATTTTGTATAACTATCTTCACATAGTGAATGCAAGTTTTTAATTCTTGAATCTCACATTTATACCTGCATAAAGTAGGATAGAAATAGTTAAGCTTAAGCTTTTGTGTATTTTTGTAGGTAAACTGAACAGAAGATTTGCCCCCTCAGAATGCACCAGAATGCAGGAAAACCCCATTTTCTAAAAAATTTCACAGGGGAGGCACCCCAGACCCCCCTTGTGGGGGTGTATCCCCCTACACCCCCCCCGCGACAAGTGTTGCTCGTGCACTGCTGTCTTGGACACAGAATGTGGCTTTTTGTGGCTTACCCAATTCTTTCACAAAACCGGCATCATGGTGCGCATGAATGTTCTCGCCGATGCTCTGAAAAGCATCAACAATGCTGAGAAGCGAGGAAAACGGCAGGTCCTCATCAGGCCTTGCTCTAAGGTTATTGTGCGCTTCCTAACCGTCATGATGAAGCACGGTTACATTGGTGAGTTTGAGATCATTGATGACCACAGAAAATAGTCGTCAATCTCACAGGCAGGCTGAACAAGTGTGGTGTGATCAGTCCACGTTTTGATCTCCAGCTCAAGGACCTGGAGAAGTGGCAGAACAACCTGCTGCCTTCAAGACAGTTTGGATACATTGTGCTGACCACCTCAGCTGGCATCATGGACCACGAAGAGGCCAGACGGAAACACACAGGAGGCAAAATCCTTGGATTCTTTTTCTAAAATGTAAAGAACTGCAAATAAAAAAACAAGAGAAAATTTTTTTTTCTTTCACAGGGAGCCACAGTGGCGTAGTCATACTACCTCCTAGTGCAAGCCTAGTATGACAGTAGGCCGGAGCACTTGCTCTGATCTTTGACCTATGCGAGTAAGTCAGGGTAAAATTTTTAATTCAGGGGTGTCGTGGGATGTTGCAGTCTGTGACTGCATTGGTTCTAGTTAATTTTTTTTACATGTTCTACATGACTATTCCAAAACCTCTTGTCTAGATGTTTTTGTGCAAGATGTGATTGCTGTGTCAGTAAAAGAGGGAACATGTCCACCCCGTTACCATTTTAATGAATGCCATCCCTCTGAGCCGATATGAATGTGTATCTTTCCCTTTCTTGACCATAAAGAAGATGTGACAATGGAGACATTTTATAAGATCAGAGGGACTAAAATATCTAAAAAAGCCAAAAGTTAGTTTTCTGCAATGGCCATTTTACTGTGCTATAATTGTTTTTTCTCTCATTCCACAGTAGCAACATCAGTCTGTAATTTCCTGGTTTTATATTAAAGATGTGATACTTCTTGCACAACCAGTGCCAACATGCTTCAGTTACAGGTAGTCGTCGACTCGGTCGTAAATCGACTCTTACGTAAAAATTCAATTTGTTTTCTCGCCTATTGTGAGACATGAGGGAGCGTGGGGAGGTGGCATCTCTTTGATCATTTTCTCTAGATACCGTATCATACTGTTCCATATTTTTACGTTTGTCACGTTCAAGTCAAACAATCAATACTGTACTAAAATACAATTAGTTTATTATGTAAAAAACATATAAAACGAAAAACAATGTAGTGTTGAAATACCAAAATGCAAAGACAGTAAAATACTGTACAAAAACATAGTGGCTGCTGGCATAACGTGCTGGTGCTTGGCTGTGGGTCGTCCGGATCATCAGCTGGGGCAGCGTGTGGGTTGGTGGGAGCGGGAGACGATGTTTTCATAAACATTGTGAGCTTTGTCTGAATTGTTTCTTTTTCCCCTCATAAATTTCACGATATGGACAGAAAGCGTCGTTTGCCATCCATTCAATCCTTGCAAATCTTTCTATGTTTGGGTACATTTCTTCAAAGTGTGCAAGGAGCTTATTTAAGAGGGAAAAGCCTTCTGACAAGCCTTTGGTGGTGAACACTTTTCTGGTTCCTCCTCTTCTTTCTCTGCTTCTCTTCTCGGCAATCCCAGCATGGTTTTGGCTTCCTTATGGATGTAAGTGCGTTCTGGCATTCGTTTCCAGAACCACCCAGTTTCATCAGCATTGAAGATTTGTTCTGGAAGATACTCCTCTTCTTTAATCAGTTCGTCAAGACTGGCGACAAACTCACATGCTCCTTTGTCGTGTGCTCCTTTGTCGTCTGCACTCGCTGCTTCTCCGGTCACTCGAACATTATGCAGCTGGAATCTTTTCTTAAATCTTTTGAACCACCAGTACCAGCCACAAAATTGTGACTGTAGTCTTCTCCAGCACGTTCCTTCAAAGTCTGAAATAGACTTCTAGCCTTTGTCTGCACAGTAAAAAGGCTTAATGGAGTCCGTTTTTGAATCTGATCTTCCATCCAAATGTGCAGTATTTTTTTCATTTCATGGATGGGCCCAGTACGTTGTTTTGTAATTACTGTTGAGTGGATAGACGCAGAACCTTTCACAGCTTCACGGATCCTATCTTTGTCTTTCAAAATTGTTGACACAGTAGAGTGTGATAAGTCGCGTGCGATCACATTAACTTTTTTTCCTCCTTCGTGCTGTTTTATCACCATCATTTTTGTGTCCAGATCGATGGCCCATCTTGCCTTCTTGGCAGCCTGAGGAGATGATGGAAACAATTTCCTCTTGCTAGACATCTTGGAGGTATACCTGTACAGACAAGGACGAAGTGTGCTGTACTGTACTGGGCTGAGCTACTGATCTCACAGTTTGACTGGACAGCGAGTGTGCGGCGTGGTGACTGAAGAGAGCATGGGAGTCTCAGAGCGTGAGTACTGTGGCAGGAGGGAATGCCCACCCTACCCGGACATTGCGGTCGTAAAGTTGGTCGGTCGTAAGTCGCATAGGTCGTAAGTCGACGACTACCTGTATATCAAAATTTCTTTAGGATACCACACTGCATTAGTATCAAGTCAAGAAATAAATGCAATGATATTCTAATGTCAGGCACATACAAGGAAAAAACTTTTTGCATGTTAAATATCATCAGGTTCCCTCAACAGGTGCTTTGAAATTATTGTATTTCCAAAAACAAAGCTTTTCAAACTGATTCTTACAAGTTAAAAGAGATCAGAATCAGAATACTGAATTAATCCCCCGAGGGGAAATTGCTTTTCCTCACATTCACTCTGCACTAGAAGAAAGTAAAAAAACCAATGTAGTCACAGACTGCAACATCCCGCGACATCCCTGACTTCAAAATTTTACCCAGACCTACTTGCATAGGTCAAAGATCAAAGCTAGTGCTGTGACCTACTTTTGTAGATCAAAGCAGTAGCTTTGTTCTATGGTCTTACACTGGCCTTCTCCCTCGTCTTTCTATCTTATCCAGTTCCTGAGTGTACAAAAGTTCAAATTTGACCTTGACCTAGTTTTCTCAATGTCAAGGTCATCATCTCATTTTTGTCCCCTCTACTGCCCAAGTAATGTGCTTTTTTTTTCATCTGTCTATCTGGAATGGTTGCATAGATATTTGGTGGACCAATGGATGGACGGACGGAGTAACGGACGCACACACAAACACTGACAATTACAATACATCACGGCTTTGAAGTGGGATGAAAAAAGTGAGACAGCAGTAGAAAAATTAGAATTAAAAAGAGCTGATAAATAATAGAATAGAATTAAATATAAACATGTATAAAGATACACACAGCAACAGTAACTGCTGCTTCCTTTCACCTTCACTGCATGTTAAAGTGAAGCATTGTACAGCATGATGGCCACAGGCAGAAAAAAATTCCTATGGCATTCAGTAGTACATTCTACTACTGAACGTGTCCCATCAGTAAAGTGGATGGAACTCATTGTTCAAGGTGGCCCTTAGTTTGGACAATACTGTGGTTATTCTGTGAAAGTAAGCCACATACCCGTTTGAAGTGCAACTCTCTAAATTTCCGTAGTCGCTCTTCTCTCTTTTGGGACGCAGGAGTTTCAGTTGCGTCCTCTTCAGCCGCTGTAGCGATGGCAGACTCCTGAAAACAACGACAGTGTCCATCGTGTGTTTACAACAACACAGACAATAACACCGAAGAGAACCTTTGTACGTGTTTGAAGAGCTAAGCTAATCGCTAACACAAGCAATTTTAGCACAATACATTATAAACTACACGCGTAAAACAGAAACATAGTCCTTGAAAACAAAGAAAAGGATCACACTTATAGGTTTAACATTTGAATACAACATTCTAAACAGAAAGAAAAAGATAATGTCACATATAAATTGATAAATCTCAAACCTCACTGCATGACGCCATTGCTGTATGAAGATAAGCGGACAAAACAGGAAGTTTGAAACTTCATACCGGATATTACGAAACCAGATGACGTAACGGGAGAGCTTCGGTTCAACTACTAAAAACGTCACCATCTCGTCCATTAACTGTGATTCAATAATTGCCATTTAAAGCAATTACCACAACATTATAAGTGATTACAGTATAAGTAAATGATTTTTTCCGAGTAAAAAACATAAATCCTTTCGTCAGATTTTGACTGTCTTCCATTTAATTCAGTTTCAATGAACACATGTATCTACCATGACTAGCATCAGTACTAATGAATTGTACAACATTTGAATGATATGAATTGTATTCCTCAGTATGAAAAATGGTAGATAAAACACTATGAAATTACTGTACCTGTGCAAGGATCTCGCCATTGTGCCTTTATAGTTAAATAAATAAATAAACAAACAAACAAACAAAGAAATAAATAAACAAACAAACAAACAAATAAATATATAAACAAACAAACAAAGAAAGAAAGAAAGAAAGAAAGAAATAAATAGACGGACGGATGACCGAACCAACCAACCAACCAACCAACCAACCAACCAACCAACCAACCAACCAACCAAAACATAAATAAATAAATAAATATCTGAATGAATAAACAAACAGACATGACATATTCTCTATATTGTCCTCCAAGTAGACAAAATATAATGGTAACCCCTCTTTGGTACTGTTATAATGGATAAAACATGATGATGGGCCATCATGGGTTCGTTTTCAGTGATAACATCAGTCCGACATCACTATCTCCCATCTACAATTATGTCCTTTCATAACTCCCAAAAATATTTTCTCAGCCGATTGACCCAGGTGATGTATCTCATGCTAATGACCCTCATTGCATCCAAAGGCCCCCTTATACACCCCCATCAACAATCGTTGAGGAGCCAGACGGGTTGTTGGAATGTGAATAGCACTGACCACACCCCACAGGGTTAATAAGCTGGGACATTACCAGCCACCTTCAGAACTGAAGAAGCCTCTTGGATGAGAGCCGAAATGTCTTCAAGAACTTTCTTATGATAATAGGGTGTAATAGCCTGTAGCTGAATATTGAAATGCTAAAGTAAATATCACAACATGGTCAGGCAAAATAGATTAGATAAAGCAGAATTTAGATAAAGACGAGATAGGATTTTGGTTAAGAAAAAGCAAAACAGATAATAATAGTCCAAGATTTTAGAAATGCTGTTATGGTACAAATGGTACAAATGGTAAAGCATACATGTGCATATGTGTTTATTGATGTACATTAGGAAGATCGAACTATTTAATTGATGATATGGTCATAGTTTGTATAAAGAGAACTGAACAAATATGATAGAAATGTTTATTACTTTAACTGATTTTGGATTTATCACAGTGTAAGAACATGGTAATGATGATTGATGTTTATTTCATTGTTTTTATTTGTAATTTGAAAACAAAACAATGTTATTTTGATTGTTTATTCATTCCAGGAGTTTTGTTTATTGCAATATGACAACCTGTTTGTATGCAATGATATCTGTTTAGATTGCAAATGTCTAGATCTGTACATGCGAAAATGGATTGGTTTGGTCTGCGACCAGACTGGAGAGTTTTGTGGGGTTTGGTGAAAATAAAAAAAGAGAAGGAGAGCGAAAGAGAGACGTTGGCGAGCGTAATATGGACGGATGAAAAATTAATAAAACTATACACCTGGATTAAGAAAACGGCATCGCTCGCTGGTGATTTTAATTACCCCCTTTTTCCGGAGTGTAACAATAGAGACCACTGGACTTTGTCAGCATCTCTTTTATTGCTGCATGTATGTCCTCTCCTCTTGTTTGTGTTTCATGGTGGTGTTACACTCAGCAAAGAGCTCCTTATCTTTGTGAAGGAACCTGACAAGCACAAGCTACAACTCATCAATGGCCACATATATGCATGGTGCTCTCTGAGTAGCTGCATCAAGCTGTTAATATTTCTTATTTTTCTGGTTGCTGTTGAAGCTGACGTTGGGAGTTTGTCCACACGTCACATCTTTCTGATTTTCCTCAAACAAAATGTCAACAACAGCTTTTAAGCACTTATTCATAACTGTCCCATCACTAAAAGATGTTTTATGTTGCCCCAAAATCCACCATGCCTTTAGTGAACATTCGTTTGCATTTTTCTTGGTTATTTTGAGCTCAGCTCGGACTTCAGGGGATAATTCTGTGCAAAAGCTCTGTGCAATGTGCATACATTTTTGTAACTAATCGAAAGTGTTACTATTGTATATACTGTACTTGTATTTTATTCTTTTTCTACTTTGTTAAATTATTGCACTGCAAGGATTTGCCCAAAATCTCATTAAAATGTCATTGTACTATGTATAGTGACAATAAAGGCTTTCTATTCTATTCTATTCTATTCTATTCTATTCTATTCTATTCTATTCTATTCTATTCTATTCTATTCTATTCTATTCTATTCTATTCTATTCTAATAATTTCTGCATTCTAATAAATAAATTGACATCCACATGTCTTCAAATGGTCATTAATTGATATGTCCCTGTTCATTTTATCACAGAGATGAAGTAGGTGAAGTAACCATCTGAGTCACAGGATTAAGGGAAAGGTTTATGCTTCTTGTTCCCCTTAAATACATTGAAACTTTGAGTAGTACTCCACCACATGTCTTTTTTTTTTTTTCACGACTGCACCTCAGACAGCCTAATTCCACTGTGCAGACATTGTCTGTGGGCCACTGCCCATGATTCCAACACCGTCTAAAGTGAGATACCATTCTACAAAAATATTATTGCAATGGCAATTCTACACTGTTCTCTGGACATATTCTAAATCTTATCTAAATGAGGCTTTCAGAGGGTCAGTCAGTCATTTTCAGATTACCACCGCTATATCCGCCGCAGCGGGTCGCGGGGAACCGGAGCCTATCTCGGCTGCATTAGGCGTGAGGCAGGGGATACTCCGGGCACGATGCCAGTGCACCGCAGAGCCACACACAAAGACATACAATCATGCACACACACACTCATTCCTACGGGCAATGTTGGAACTGCCAGTCAACCTGAAGCGCATGCTTTTGGAGGCGGAAGGAAGCCAGAGAACCCGGAGAGAACCCACGTAGACACGGGGAGAGCATGCGAACTCCGCACAGAGCGGGACTCGAAACCGAGTCTGTCATGCTGTGAGGCGGCAGCGCTACCCACTGCGCCACCGTGCAGCCGCTTTCAGAGGGTGATGTACAATAAAGTTTAGAATATCTCTGGACTGAATGTCTTCAGGATCAAGACATAAAATAACATCAAACCCGTTATATCAATACAAGAAACGTTTATGTGTGCCATGACACAAGTTTTCAGTAATATTTTTGTATTTATAATATAATAATAATGGACTAGATTTATATATTTTCTGGACACTCAAAGTCACTTTTAAATTGGATCCATTATTAATTCACTCCTCATTCATACTTGGTGATGGTAAGCTACGTGTGTAGCCACAGCTGCCCTGGGGCAGACTGACTGAGGCGTGGCTGCCAATCTGCGCCTACGGCCCCTCCAACCAAGTGTCTTGCCCATGGATGCAACAAATGACTCGACGGGGGCGGGAATCGAACCGCCGATCTTGAATCATTGGACGACCTGCTCTACAACTGAGCCACTGATATGGTGTAGTTGAAATAAGGTGTAGTTGAAACAACACCATATCTCCCCTTGGACTTTGAATTGATAAACTCTGCTTTACTATTACCGAGCAAACATGTACCCATATCGCAATCTGAGTATGACTGGCTGTACAGAAAGGCAAGAAAGGTCAGGCTTATATTTATTCATATGCTACACTGTTAAATTCCACTAAATGAAAGTGTTATGGTTATTTTTACCTGCAAAGAAATTGAACCTCATATACAGTATGTTATCAATGCATCTTAGTTTTACCCACAAAAGAATACAAGTATCAATCAGAGCTTTGGAACATAATCTGTGATCTTCAAATATGATTCCATGAACTGATCATAAGAAGAAAGTAAACACTTTCAAGAGCCCTTTGAGCATGTCTGACTTACCAAAATGGATGTCCTCCCTGTTTGATTGCATTATACAAATAGAGCTCTTTCAGAGAATGTAATTAAATGGAGTTTATAGTCTTAGATTAAAGCATCCTCTAGATCACAGGCAATGTTAATGGAGTGATGCATTTTCAGTGGAAACCAGATGGGATCCCATCACAACAGAGCAAAACATCACTGGTTTCAGTAATGGGTATACTCTACCATTGCCATGCACAAGAGAAAGCATCTTCATAATAAATGACCCTCAAATGAATGAGAGGGATACACTAAATTGCATTTGATCTGAGGGGACAAAGGCACAGTGTAAACAAGAACAAAAGATATTTCTTGAGTTGTACAGATAGAACTGCAGTTCTACCTGTACAAACCTAGCCCTAACATTCAGCCATGGCTGAATGTTCAAAACACAAACAAACTGAGCACTAAAATTTGTGTTTTTGCTTAAGTATTAGTTACCTTGTCAGTTCATCTATAAATCCTTTACACTTGTTAGGTATTCTCATACATTAACTTATGGTGCATTTACTCACTGGCATAAATGCTCAAATGTGGAGAACTGATTTGCAAAAACTTGTGTAGCAATAATTTTTAAATCATATTAAATATAAACTTTGTATATTAAACCCTTGGTCCAGAGTAGTAGCAAAGAAGTCTTCAATTTAGTAAAAGATAATGGCTATTAAAAATAATAATCTTTGACATAGACTATACATTAGTTGACAGTAATCAGTAAAAAGAATATAAATTATTTATTTAATATAAAAACATCATGAAGAAGGGTAAAATATTTAGTAATGTGAGATATCTTCGGACCAAAAGATAGTAATCAGGTGATTCTTGCTCTCCCTATCTGTTTGCATTCATTCCGCCAAAAGGAAAGCTGAAGTGACATAAGCTGGCTGGTGGTTGTCATAGCAACATCACATCTGTACAACATACAGTGAAAACAATTGGTCAGAAGTTTGTCTGTTTTTTTAAAGCCACCATCCCAAACTTCTTTAAATGGATAGCACTTCAGACATGTATTAAAATATGGAGGCTAACAGCGTTGCATTGGCTCCCATGTTCAAACAACCAATGCAACCTTCAGTCTGGACCACTCACGTTGCACTTAAATTACACAAGGCTTCTCTTGTTCTGGGTGTATCCACTCGGAAATCATGTGTGAAATGTTCCTCCAAGTTCTGACAACTAGAATTGTTCCTGCTGCAGTATGGACACATTAAAAAAGTCATTTCTTAGAACTAGTAGAGGGTTCCTCCGATTCAAAAAATGCCCATAATTGTAAGTTTACGTACATAATGTAATAGGTTTGGTTATGGCAAAGGAAAAGTCTCTGTGTTCTTTCCCCTGTCAGTAGTTGTCAGGGGCTCGACAGCAGCTCCATAAGTTACAACTGAGATGGGTTTGGTCTAAACCTGAAAGCCGAACGAGGTTTGTGACAGGCAAGGGTGTCATTTATGTTTAAAGGGTCCTGATTTTTAATCAAGTACAACATGGATCTGACATGGATAGGGCCACCCAAAAATGCTGAATAGTCACTCCTCAATATACTTTTACAAGTGATGCATTTATATAATTTTCCATTCAAGCAAATCAGGCCTGAATTAAGAGTGGAGTTATCGACAAATAGAGTGAGGTTTAGGGGTGAATACAGAATCGAAGTCATGTGGTTTCTAGTTTTAATCTCAATCGTCAAACTGGACGTGAGATCATCAGAGTGCCTCATGTCCAGACGGACACAGCATGTTGTTTGTGCACACAGCCATAGTGTAAATTTAGCTGTTGCTGTTATCTTGATCTGAATGAGAGCTCCTCCAGACAGCACATGTGATTATGGAGTACAGTGTGTGTGTGTGTGTGTGTGTGTGTGTGTGTGTGTGTGTGTGCGTGTGTGTGTGTGGGAAGGGGTCTCACAGCACGAGCAGCTGCTTCACATCTGGAACTTAATATAAACATCATGGCCAATAAAATCATTCCATTTCCTTAATTACTATTCCTGTCATTTCCGCACTAAATGAAAAGTTATTAATTCGGGGCCAAGGCAAACACGCTTCTCCAATGTAAGGAGTTACCCCTGATGTGTCGCCACCCTGACTACAGGCCGCTGTCACTGAATTGGAACCGCAAGTCCTGCGTCCCTCTGCCAATGCCCGTTTGTGTTTCTTTGCACATTTGTGCGTACAGAGAACAGAGGCCAAAGCACTGTAGGCATGAATAGAACACATAATGGTGTTTTGTTTTTCATCTCATCCAAACGTGTTTCATCTCCGTCCTTACTCTCTGCTCTTGTCTCTTGCTGCATATCTTCCTCCTGTTGTTATTATCTACACAGCATCTGTAAATCTTTTCCCTTCCATCAATTTTATTTCTTGTTTTTTTTCCTCTGACTTGATTCCCTTTGCAGCCAGATCCCATCCATGTTGGGCAGCAGGTTTGTTAATGCAGCATATAGGCTGATGACAATATTCAGGAGCGGTTGTTGCCGAACTATGGCCTGCGGGCCTGATATGGCCGGCTTCCACATTTTGAACGGTCCCCTGAACAGTACCAGAAAGACACCCTGGTTATTATCTATTTCATAACTAATGTTATTTATTATTTACTATTATTATTTATTTAATTTTTTTTTCTGTTTTCTGTTTCTTTCTGTTTTTCTGTTAAGATCCCGGAAAGGGTTATTAATATTTGGTTATGTGTGGCTTTCTGGAAGACAATAAATGTTTAAATTCAGGCACCCCTGCGATCGTCATAGTTTTTCTGTTACAAACTGACCATGGCCCCCCATCAGAGAAGGGAAAGGTAATGTGGTCCTTACAAGAAAAAGTTTGGAAACCCCTGCTCTAGAGTGTCCAGAGAGCATCGCTCTGTAATACTTCCAAAATAAATGTAAATATGTACCGCAGCTATACATGTGCTCAGGGAGAAATTGCAATTGCTCACAAGGTCATATGTGATTAAGCTGAAATATTCCCCACAGCACATCATTATCAGAGGACCACAGTATTCAAAATGCTTTCTATTGATTTCAAAGCCACTGCTGCTGGTTTTGGACATATCCACAGGGCATGGATGAATAGAGTGAATATAGGGCTTTTGGGACGGGAATTATTGTAAAGTGTCTCACACCAAAGCATCATTATGTCTGCATAATACCCCTGTATGTGTATGCATATTAAGCTTGACTGACGTAATTACCATCTTACCCGGTAGGCTGAATAATGTTAATGTCATGTATTGCATGACATATTGTATTTGACACGGTATTAGCCGACTTGATTCCAACTAAAGCCAATCTCAGGCTCAGATAGGAAGAGGATTCTGTGACAAAATATATTTACAAAAGATGAATGCATGCACTCAAATACCACCAGTTTTGTAGTCAATGCTTTTGCTCTACCGCACACAATTAAAGTCCCAATTAAAGGCCATTATGGGTTTTCCACTAGCAGAAGCCACAGGGAGAGCTGCTCTATGACTTGCACATTGCGGATACGCAGATGTCTCCCAAGTTGTCATTCAAAGGAACTCAGAGTGATCCACAAACTTTATCATCATAATTACTGATCAAAATTAAAGTGCAACACCAATCTCAACTCAGAGGATGCACTAAAATGAAAGTTTGAATAATTTCAGTAAAAGGGGTCAAGTGGGAATATTAGAAGAGTTTGTGCGACTTTCATACTCAGAAGTAATGTCTGAAGCGATATCAAGCAGGGCCTGAAGCCACACAGTCCAATAAACCACAAGAGGGAGACATTTCCCTGACATTATACAAGGAAAAACTTCCTATTTAAATCGAGTGGGATTATTAAATGGGCAACCTTTTCATGCTGTTCTTACTGAAGCGATTGTGTTTCTGTTTCCCACAGCCACAGTCACCAGCAGACAGACTTTTCACCGCAGATAAAAGCAGCACTGCTTATCAGCTGTGAAGCATCACTGTTCACCATCATGCCAACGCACATGTTCAAAACAAGTGTCTCCCCTTGAGCAGGGCCCAAAAGTGTCATGCACTTCCATAGCCCCGTTCCCATCCTGTAACCCAGTTACCTCAATGAGAAACTAAAGTTCTCACTTAGCCAAACAATATGCCGTTGTGGAGGGCTGTGATAAGATGCAGCCAGTCAACAGCCTCCGGACATGCAGCTGTGTAGACGAACCGTCTCCCCCATCTTATCCCACACCATCATGCACACAAACACACACAAAACACTCTGCGTTCACATGCAGTGAATCCCATATCCGCCCAGTTTACTCTCACAACTAAAAATCAGTGTAGTGCATAACTGCTGAGGCTCCTTTCATCTCCAGGTCGAGACAGCAGTGATTTAATCCCAGATCGGATGACGAATACGTCAGTGCCAAATGTCTAAAACAAGTGTCATCGCTGTGAACTGCTCGTTAAAAAATAAGCTCTTGTTTGTGATGAACATAGTTTATTCTCTGAACTATTTGGAACTCAAAGAGCTCTGTTATGTTCACAAACAAACTTATTCTGTGAGCCAGAAAATCTGAATTTAGCAATTTTCAAGGTGTGGAATGTTTTCCCCTGGGAATGAAGTCAAAGTAGAATTCTATTGATGACTATTAGTCAGTGCAATTAGAGAGCCAAAACCATCTGTCTGTCTTCTTGTATGTCTGTCTGTTCTGCTTGTCTGTCTGTCTGTCTGTCTGCCTGTCATCCATCCATCCGTCCATCCACCCACCTGTACATCACTGATATGAATCTGTCTTATTGTATGTCTATTTGCTTTTTGATATGGTCAAATTAGTTTGTAATGTTTTCTTAATGTTATTTCATGTCAAATTCTGTTTTGTTTCCATGTATCCATAAATAGAATGCCATTCTCAAATAAACACACAGAACAGACTTAGGGGATACTTGTAAATCGAATCTTATGACTGTTTATATATGACCTAAATCAGTTGTTTGGTTTGTGTTGCAAAACTGCAGACTTACAGAACAACTAATTCATGACACAAATAATTTTTCACTGTGTTTTTCACAGTGACATAAGTCCAAGGCAGTGATTGAAGGCAGGTAGATAGTCATCAGACGCGCTACAGTTTGACAGAGCAGAACAATAAACTTCACACCGAGGCAACAGAGACATCCGGGTAAATATGGCTGAGAGCTTCCCTTTTAAACAGCAGACTGATTGATGAAGGGGGCAACAGAAGGTTAGTAATCTCAGGCTGGAAATTTTGTGACAACTGGCAGGCAGGTGAGAAATGGAAGGTCTGAGATGACAGGAGAGGTTAGTATAAATACAAAAGTGATGAATCACAACTTAAAACAGGATAGAAAAGAGAGGTCAGAGCCATGCCACCAAACCATGACAACCAAATACAGTTAATGACAAAAGCAATTTCTAGACCAGGAATAGACTGAAAAAGGGTTTTTAAGTGTAAAACTTTCCAGTCTGGTATTGCCACTATTTGGTCCATCAAGTTATAGCAGGCCTGCGAGTGACTTGAAGTCATTAAAAGCAGACACACACGTGGGAGCACTGAACGGGACAGGAAAAACAATGACGGATATTCCAGAGTCAATGAACTGTCTCAGCCAGACAATCTCCAGCGCAGTAGGGCTTTGTGTGTGTGTGTGTGTATGTGTGTGTGTGTGTGTGTGTGTGTGTGTGTGTGTGTGTGTGTGTGTGTGTGTGTGTGTGTGTATGTGTGTGTGTGTGTGTGTGTGTGTGTGTGTGTGTGTGCATGTGTGTGAATGAATGAGGTGTTTTCCCTAATGTAGGCTATAATCTGACCCTCCTGGGAGGAGCAGGACGAGTGCTGAGGAAAATACACAGTGCAAATTCAGTCTGGAGGCTCATTTTCAAATCTTCTAAATACTGAGGAAAAGTGAAATTCTTTCAACCCAGCACAAACACAAACAAAAACACAATGATGTAGAGGAGTCACAAACAAAAACACAATGATGTAGAGGAGTAAAATGAATGTCTGGAGATGTAGAGGAAAAGGCTCAAAAAAGAAGAACATTAGACAGAATGAACTTGAGCCACATGTAAACAGAGTACTGTATATAGAAACCAGATATGGCCAATCCTAAAGGTAATATACGGAGAGAATGTGTTTAGCAGAGTCCATTAAAGCCAAAAGTCTCTGAGGGAACACTCCTAGCCAGACATGGGACTCTGATGGAGGTAGCCAAGACACTCTAACTCCAGGTTAGCCTTTCACTCTGAGTAATGGACCAGGGTGTTTTCAGACGCTCATGGCCCCTCTGAAGTCCCACCGAGGCCCTGTGATGAAGTTAGAAGAGGCAGCAGCAGTGCGAGGGTACACAGAGAGAATCATCCCTGCCCATCTCCTGTTGCGTTTGAATGTAATTTTGGATCGTATTGCAGCGGAAGCACAACTGACAGAGGAGGAATCTATTGAATTCAGCTCAGACATCACAATAATATTGAGTCTTGTTTATAAACACACATTCAGGATGCTTCGGGAGTATCATCAGTTTGAAAGCCTTTGTGCTGATCATTAGAAAACAAAAAAGGTGTTACACTTGATGAGGCAACTCTAAAACTGTGTTCGGCTAACAAAATTGTAAGCTGCTTGTTTGGATCTTTTTCTTTAATCACGTGTAATATGTATATTTAACTTTATTTGCACACATGATAGAGTGTACACAGCCATGCTAGCGATACTTTGACATTGTTAGCACAATGGTATTTTGAGCTCAACGATGAGTGTGTTAACATGCCATCAACAATGCTAACATGGCAATACTCTACAGGTATATTGTTTAAAATTTTGAAGTTATTGTTGTATGTTAACATTTGGGGGCAGCACAGTGGTACAGTGAGTAGGGCTGTTGCCGCACAGCACGGCGGTTCCTGGTTTGCATCCCGCTCTGTGCGGAGATTGCATGTTCTCCCCGTGTCTGCATAGGTTCTTTCCGGGTTCTCCATCTTCCTCCCACCTTCAAAAACATGCGCTTCAGGTTAATTGGCTGTTCCAAATTGACAGTAGATGTGGGTGTGAGCGTGCATGTTTGTGCCTCTGTGTGGCTCTGTGGCGTACTGGCATCGTGCCGGATTTTCCCCCGTGATGATATAAAATGGATAGATGGATGCTAATATTTGGTAATTGGTGCCAAACATGATTCCGCTGATGTTAAAGGGGCCGACGTTGATTTGTGGCTTCATATTTTTAAAACTTGTGAATAATGGTAAAGATTTTAGTGGTGTGACAAGAAAGTCATTTAGTCGCCAAAGCTTTTATTGTTTAGCCTGAATGAAATATGAAATGTGTGCAGAGGACTTCATGGCAGTCTATCCAACAGTTGTTGAGACAGTACAGTTAAGAAGTCATTATGGCATTAGAGGAAAAATAAAGGGATCACAAAAGTCATTATTATTCATTGTGATGGCTGTTTGTAGGAAGCTTCATTACATTCATCTGGCGCCTCTTGTGTAAGGCGTCAGATGAATGTAAGTCCATCCACCGGCGTGGATGGACTGACGACTAAAACTCCTGCTGCAGGCATGGCTGAAACGAGACCGTTTAACCCTCACCTGACAAGCAAAACAAATCCCTTCCTTTTTTGACATTCATTGCATCCCCGTGTCTTTTCCTCAGTGGTTAACCAAGTTTTGGCTCAGACCACCTAGTAAGACGCCATCGCTATTATAATGCCATCATCGCTGCCTGCCAAGCCATAGAGAATGATGTCACTTCCACCTTTGGTCATGGTGGTTTGGGTTTGGCCACTGGTGCATGTGACAATTTGTGCCCTACTAGGAAACCCTGAAGCTTCCAACTTGGCAAGCAGCCATAACATCCACACACTCGCCCATTTTCACAGCAAGGCTAGGATAGAGCTGAATGTTCTAATTCACTAGTGGGCTTTTGACTATGCTCCTATTCTGTGTTCACTCTAATACTTCAATGCTCAATATCCACCCTCCTCTTTCTTCTGCTGTCATGCTGCACAGCATCTCTGCTCCTGTCATTTAGCCCATGGCTTTGTAGTTGTGTTGCGAGGCGGAAAGGAGCAGGGCAGGGCGAGGCTCGAGCCCAGCAGTGGCTGATGTATGGCATCTGGAGAGGAAACACAGCACAGGCAATGTGAAAATGTGGAAATGTTCGTATGGCATGATGCCCGCTGGGCCCAGCCCACTCTCTACTGTGTTTAGAAGCAGTCTTTCTTCATGTGCCAGGTGGGCGGGAGATGAGAGAGGGCACTGGGGGGGCTGGGGGGTGGACACAGGCCTGGGATCAAACAGCAGAGAGGCAGTGGAGGTTTACCACAGTGGGGGTTGGTGGTTATGTGATGAGTGTGAGGAGTGGTCAATTGACTGGATGGTTTTTATTCATATGTGATTAATTACCACATGTCACCATCTCTGGGTTAGAGCATTATTGAGGCAATTAATGAACCGTTCAATAACATTTTAGATACTGTCTTTAATTTCCTTTCCTGATGCTTAATTGCTCCCAACATACACCAGAAACAGATCCTACGCTGTTTACCCTACAGACAAAAAAACTTAATAAATTAATGTGACATTTGGAATTACTAGTGTAAATATGCTTGCAAAACATGCTTTATGAAAGACCGCCTTTTCACTGTAGTTAGTGTCTATAATTTGCAAGTCAACAACATCACTGTGTGAACTCTTATTCTGCATTCTATATTTGAGTTTGGGAATTTCACATGCATACTTACACTGTGACTAAGAGCACAAATTCCCTTGTTGTCCCCATATTATCTCATTATCCCAGTCCTCCAGCTCAGTATGTGGGAACCCCAGGCCATCAGTGGTGGAAATGATGGGACAAACCAACCACCACCACGCATAGGTTTCAGCAGGGTGGGGAAGGAAGAGGGCGACACTCGTGATTTAGAGGTTCGGGTCTAATGCAATTCATTTTACTCCCAGGTCTAGAAATAAAAATAAAATAAAAGTAATAAAAAAAGTAACAAATGCAGCTAAGAATTTGTTTAGTGCAACAGAGATGTACATAAAAGGGTAGAAATCACTTTGAGAGTGATTCGTTTTCACTGAAAAACATGAAAAAGTATCATCTTTGCGATATGGTTGCAGCGGTAAGGATTTCTGTTGGACCAGATGCCCTTCAAAACACCTCACTGACTGTGACAGTTGATTCCTCTGTGCTCCCTGGAAATTTGTGTAATATTGCTGAATATTAAGGAACCCAGCAACTCATGCAAGATGTGCTCAAATCCAAATCCAAAGGGACTGAAGGCGGTGCAGGCTCAGCAGAAACACAAGTTCACGTTCAGCTAAATTTGAAATGATCCCTATAACCATTTTGTTATGTGTGCCTTCATGCCAACAAGACACATGCATTTGTTTTAACTCCCTCTAAAAGTGCAAGTAGGTAAGGAACAGTGTTTTCAATGTGATTAATCGTGACAAATTACAACCTGTTATTGTGACTACTGTAATTTTATTTAAATTTATTTGACTGTCACCACCAAACGACAACCGTTTGCTAACTTTTCAATAATATATAAAGAACTTTAGACTAGCTTTTGCTGGAAGTTTCATGCGTGACAGAGATGTCAGTGTGTCTCAGCGATGGAAACCAGACATTGTTTTGTGGATTGCTAACAATGGCCCTGAGATTGAACAATTTTTTAAACCCCAACATATTTCACAGAGAATCCTCGGTTTGGAATACATAATTAATGTAATTTTTGTCTTACTCTGCTATGTGCTCTTATACCCTACTTGCCATCTTGCCCACTCTCTTCTTTACAGTTGAATGCAATTGCTTTATTGGCTCAGTCATTCCTGTTCTGAAGCAATGGGGCCTTGCCATTCGTCGCGGTTACTATAAAAACTAATCATTTAAATTTCCTTGTATCTTATTTCATTCATTTACTGTAATCACAGTCTATGGGAGTCGCCAATGTTTCCCAATGAGTACTGTCTGCCATAGAGAGCAGAAATTTGGAGCGGGTCATTTTTAGCTGGCACTGGGCAGAGACATCCACACTACTGTATTTAATGACTGCGCTGTAGTTCAAGCGATTAGAGCTCATCTTAGAAGAGCTGCATGTCCTTTTGATCTCTGAATCCTGCAAATGAAGTCAGGGAGAGAGACAGAGACAAATCACCTGCGGTTTTGGAAATAATTTAGTATGAACTGGCTTTCCAAACTGATAGGGGGTGAAAAAGGTTTGATCTTAGCTAGATCTACTGCTTTGGAGTCCCTATCTGTCTCTCTCCCTGCTAGTGTGTGTCTGTGTGTGTGGTAAAAAAAAGAGAGAGTGGTTTGGGTTTCTCAGCAGACTAATTGACGGGAATTCTTTCAAACTGGAAAAAATACATCTCTAAAACAATGTGATGCATGAAGCTGGCATGTTGAGGAATGGGATTACTGAACCTCCTGGCACTGTGGCAGTCTTGGGCCAGTGAAGACTTATAGTCTTCGTCTGATCCATTAATTAACAGCCATTCAGACAGGAAACCAGAGCCTGTGCTCCAGTCTGCTTTTATGTCTCATCCCATTTGCCTGCAGAAACCTCACTTTTCATTATTTACTGTATCACTTCCAGACTGATGATCATCAATATTGTGTAAATGAAGGGGGTGAAATCTTTTGGGGCGGGTTAGAAGTCCGTTATAGTTTGCTGTTGAAATACTGGCCTGTGGTACGTGTTGTTAGGAAAACCCTCTGTCACAGCATGACATTATGAAGGCGGCCTTGTACAGCCACACGTCCAGGCGTAACAATAATGAACCTTGGGGACTTTGCGAGCAGGGGGAAAGTGGACCAAAGTGTTTTATGATCTGGCAGTGTCGTGGACAAAGAAAATAATCGCCAGGCACAGAGGAGCAGGTAGTTTCACTTAACCTCTGCTCAGGGCTGAGCACCGGCTTAACTGGAAGCACATGGCTGTAAAGCACATCAGCTAAAACGAGAGAGAGCTACTCCTATTAACTGATCAACCGAAGAAAAGATCCTTCACAGTACTGAGGTTTTAGACAGTCACCAACTTAACAACACTGTTGTCCCACAGTTGCTGGGCCTCTTGCTGGTACTGAGGATAGTTACTCAAATTTCCTTGGCCACAGAACAAGTGGTAACACACAAAAGACATGAGGAAGCTACAACTCTGGTTGGTGCCTCGGTGTACCTGCATGTCAAATGGAGGAGAGAGTGGACTGTGGTTTGCTGCTTACTGGATGTCTGTGGCCTGTGGCTTTGTCTCCCATTAGTCTGCTTGGAGTTCTCATGCCGACTGGCCCTACGGTAAATGCTGCTTATCGTTCGGCCACTCCTGGGCACTACAGCCGCAGAAAACCCCTGAGAGGATGGTGGTAGGATGAGATGTGCATATTGGGGCAAGCAAGAGTCTGTGTTTAGGCATGTCATTTACTGTAGATACGGTGCATATGTGTGTGTGTGTGTGTGTGTGTGTGTGTGTGTGACAATCTTATTATATGACTGTTTGAGTGCAAATGCCCGAAGGGAAGGTCTCACTTCATAGACCTGGAGCTGCCTAGCACACTGCACAGGTTAGCTCCTCTCTTGCCAAATGCCACTATCAGGTTCCCCCATGTGGTTCCACTTAGACTGCCAGGGGCTCCAGGCTTCAGTCTGCAGACAGCCTCAGGGCCACAGGGCAGGATTGATGCAGAGGAAGGCCTACTGACTGGCTATGCAGCATGCTCAATAACCCACATCATGGCACACACCTCATCGCTAGCAACTAGTGTCTCATGACCTCTGTGGTGCTTCCTGCCCCAAGTGAATGTGTCACTGACCATTGATCATTACTGAGTTTCTTTTGTAACTTGGGATGATAAGATAGCTCAAAGAAAGGCAATCTATTTGTTATTACTCATTTAGGATGGATGAATCTATGAGGTGATAAAAAAGCTACAGAGTTGGACGCAATACTTTTTTTAAAACTTTGGTCAGACTCAGCTGCAAAATAAGAAATCCAGAGTGAAATTTTGTTTGAGTTATGATTTATGAGGCCAATGCAAAATTTGGTGGTGAAATTACAGCTGTCTTGGGACACACCCTGCTGCATATGTTCCCAACTCTTTCTGCCTCAGCATATGGTAAAATCCCTTCGTTCTTCCCAGCGTCCCTCATTGTCCCCCCTCCACCATTTACAGCCTATCACTGTATATTTTTATTGATCAAACCTGACAGCGCCCCAATTCTAATATAGCTTTGGACATTTGATACACACACCCCACCCTTAAAAACAAAAAGAAAAGAAAAATATTCCTTGCTCTCCCTCTCTTAGTCTTGAGACTCCACTCCATAACGACAGGCCTTAACTTCTCTTTCCAGTCATAGAATATGATAATTTTCTTATTTGCAAGAAATATCAATTGCTCAAGGCGGACACATAATCATTGGGGAGGAAAGAAGAAGCTACCTGTGTAATGTGCTTAACAGGCTAACCCATTTAGCCGCAGGCGCTGTTTGAAAATGAGAAAGTGCTGATGGTCAAAATCAATTTTCCCTGTGTCCAAATTACTCCCTGCCCGGCTTAGAATTTCACCTAAATGGCCAAACCTTAAAACACTGATACTAATTCTATCATATTAGAGTCTGGTCATATAGTTGAAGTTATTGCTAATGCTATTTTGCTGTATTTATTGATGTAGAGCAATCACTCAGAGGCAGCAGAGAGCTCTGTTCCTGCCTTTGTGTTTGTGTAGATTCCTATCAGAACAAAAAGCACTGAACATGCAGTTGGTTTGTCAATTTTTTCCTTCCAAAATACTAACAGCTTTTTCAACGTCGGTATATTTAACTGTCCCTACAGAGCATATAATCACCTTTATTTACAAATGTTTTTGTTTATTTAGGGATGATGATAATACAGTACCTCAAGATATTTCCTGGCATTATATGATAATTACAGTGAACAACAACAGGTCAAGCAGACATAGCTGGCAAATGTTTCTCTGACTTTCTTCCTGCAGTTAAGTATAATTATATATTAGACAAAATGTCTTGTTCACACCAGGTCCTAAGAGGCCTGGAATAAATGATCAATGTCTTAGCACTCGCCCAGTGAAGCTTTATTACAATTCTTTTGCATTATGGGCAATAATGAATTTATCATACTATCCTGTCATTCACACCTAATATGCATGCCCAGTAGTTTCATCGTTGTTTGGTTTTATTTGACATTGGGGTCAATCAAGAACTTTGTTTCATCAGCTGATCACATCTATCCAATAGCACAGCGACAGATCATCTTCCTCCTGTCTTCTTGTTTATCACTGTCTTTGTGTTTCTCCTTAAATCATTGTTATGTGCAAACACCCCCTCCACCCCACCACCAAGTCTTCACAGATTAATCATCTTCACCATTAATTCTGTCATCCCCAGCAGAGTTATCAGCAACCACCACCAGCGTCCAGACTCCATGAGGGAATTTTCGACCTTACTGATATTTAGGACCAATCCTCTTGAGAATCTAAATGCTAAAGAGTTTCTGACAGACTTATCACAATAAATAATCATCTTAAGTTCATCCATTTGACTTAATTATTACAGTTAGCATTTGTTGTATCCTACTCTGCTGCAGTTTATATTCATATTCAGAAAACATTGTCTCTTTTATGTGAACACATGCAGCAAAACTGGAAAAACCTGGTCTTATCAAGTTCATAACTACCTTTCCAAGATTACAGTTCTACTCTGAAATTGTTTAATGATACAGATCTCTGCACCATTAATGCACCATAATGAAGACTTGTGTTCTAATTCATTCTAAAACCAAAATGTTTCATGGGCAGACCAAGCTAGCTGTATCCTGGTTGTATCATCAATTCATTGTTGACCAAAATATGAAAACGCTTTCCATCTTATTTTTGTCAAATTAGTGCATATCTGTAAGGACTTTGTACCAGTCTGGACCATTGTCTTGGTCAAAATTCAAGAATGAGACTGAGTTTCCCATTGTGGCTTCTATATTTCAAGCACAGTCTACAGCCAGCAGCCTGGTCTGTGCTTAAAATAGATTCTTCATGTTAACAGACTGCTTTTCATTGATATTTACTGTATTAAATGTGCTATTTTTTGTTTGGTAATGACTTATGAAAAGTCCTTTAGAAAGGTGCTACAGCATTAAAATAAATTTTCCTCATTTACCCAATGAAATCCTGCATCAAAGTTCCCAATCGAGCCAGTTCTTTTCACAAAATACTTTTCAGACATTAACGATTCCTTATATACTCAATCAAACTTACCTCTTTCATTTCTTTTGTAACTCCTATATAATTATAAGATTTTTGTAGAACGTCAAATTATCTGGGAGGTCTTTACTGACTGATACACTTTCAAGATAATCAAATAATTAGTTCCAGGAAGATCTGAGCAAATTACTGCTTACAATTAAACACCTGTGTGGAAATGGAATGTGGAAACAGGCAGTTACTAAAAACACATTAAAATTTACAAGTATTATTCTGGATTTACACACAGACTGCAAGTGATGTATCCAGACTGTAGTCCTTTATACTTCTTAAGCCTATTTTAGATTTTTATTCCAATAAAATAGGCTTGGAAACTTCATTTCAGCTATGGACAGTATGAGATCCAAAAGAAAACGTTGAAATTTGTTAAATGCCATTTTGGAACTTTTGCAAATTTGCTCAAGCTCTGACTTTTTTGGCATTTGCTTAGGGTGATGTTGGCTTTAACATTGATCCTAACTGACTTCTGTTCTCTCAGCAGACTCAAAAACAGCTCTCCTTGGGGCTATAGATCTGTGGATTTGGGGTTAGGTTGGCTTGTGGCCGTGGCCTATCCACCTGGCCACATCATAAACAACAGCTGTGTGTCAGGCCTGCTTCTGTATCAACATCACCACACAGGCCACTGGTCGGAGCCACACATAGGTATTATATGCAAAAAACTCTGCTGGAGGACAGCACTCTAAACCCCAAGGCTACTGTCCAGGAGTCAGGAATCAAAGACCGTTAATGGTAACTATAGAGAAAAGAAGTGAGGAAGATTTTTGTGAGTTCGAGATGGTTTCAAGTTTCTGTTTCATAACAAATTAATGGACTTTAACAAGCCAATGTCTCCTTACACATTATTTCTTTGAGCATATTCCCAGCTTGATATTACATATCTACAGCGACTCTGACTTATTTGCTTGTCCTTGTCCAGTGCTCAGAAGGCAGACCAGCCTAATAACCTTTGTCAGCTCTTCAGGCGTGAAGAAGGTATTTTGTGACCATTTGGGCAGAAAAGGGCCGGCTTTCCCGATATTGACTCAAACACACTGAGAGGAGAAGGAGGGGAGGCGTGGAATAAAATGACACTAATGGAACATTGATGACAAAACAAAGCGCGCACAGGGACCACTTTCTAGCGTTTTTAATTCTTAATGCCGTTGCCTCGGGTTTCAGCATGTCTTGGGCCGAGGCAGCTACTTGCACTTGGATCTGGCACGAGGATTAGGATTTCGTCGCGAGGAAATGGTCACGTGATTTACTGTTGCTGGAGAGGCGCTACAGGTGCCAGCACGTGGGAAGGGAGGGATAAGATGACCGAAAACTCGTCTCCTTGGAACCACACTACACTTCTCACCCTGCTCTGGAATCAGCTCTATCGTGACTGGGCTGAGAGACTGGAGCGTCACCCTATACTTTGAAAACACACTTTGATGGCAATTAAATATTAATATGGGGAATCATAGCCTGAGAGCTGTATCCACATTACACGGATCATGCAAATCGCTCCAATCAGTGAGCCAACTGAAATAGCATCTGGAGAGCTATATAAATAAGACTACGGATATCTTTAATATCACTTATATGAACTAAATGAACTGTGGAGGGAAAAAATAGTGAAACTGGGAAACAATTACTGTAATTATCATTGCCTTTTAAATTTGCATGTGAATTTGTGGTGAATTGTTGGCCTTCAGCACATCAGGAACCATTAATTATAATCAAACATTACAAGATTGAAGATAATAGACAGTGGTGCTTTTTGTTTTCTTCCTTACCTCTCAGCTCAAATATGAGAGTGTCTTGAAGATGCTCTTCACAAACACAGATATTCAAGCAAACGTATTAAAACAAAGCCATCTGCCTTTTCTCGGTTTCTCCTCGCCCTTCATAATCAGTCTAGGTTTCCTCCCAATAGGAAAACATCCCTTTTTCCTTATTGCCTGTGTCTGTCAGCGATTCTGTGTGGGCCTCGACTCAAGTCAGCATATGGCCAAAAATATACCCCCAAAGCTCCTCTGAATGAGACAGGCCACATTGACCACAGGTGTGCCACCCTAAAAATACAGTAGAGTTCAGCTACACCTCCCCTCATTCATTCATTAGCACAGACCAGACTCAAGAACTAAGAGAGAACAGGAAATTTAGGGATCCTGGAGACAGTTATGAACATGGATTCATGCAATGTTCTTACATCTCTATCAGTACATCTCACGTTCTCATAGATGCCCCAAAAAGGTTTTAACAAAAAATGCTGGATAAATGTCCTCAAAGTTCAGCGGGGAGAGAAAAACTTGTTGTTCCTCCATTTGAATATTCAGCATTGGTGATGGCGTGGGAGATATTCATTAGAAGTCATAAAGCTGTCTCATCAAGATGATTGATTGTCCTCTGGCATGCTGTCACAGATAACCATCGTCTCATCACATAATGCCACCCATTATCTCACCGGTCTGATTATAGAGACAGTGAACAGAAGGTGAAAGAGAGCGTGTTTAATTGCAGCGGTATTGTTTAATAATGACAAGTTATCTGTCTGCATTCCTCTCTGGCTATTCACTCATTACACTCCCCAACAGTGTGTGGTGCCAACTCGAACACTGGGCGGCTACTCAGTGTGTGGGCATGGTTTCTGACACATTCCATTCCTGCAACTCCCCAACAGAAGGGACAGGCCCAGACCAAATCACATGGTGTACAGAAGGAGGAGAATTGTCTATTTGTGCAACTGTATTTGCAAATGTGAATGTGTTTTCATGGAGCCTGAGTTTTTATAGATGTGTTCTGTGTTTGTGTGTAGCAGAGAAAGCATGCATATATTTGTGTTTTTATATGTTTGTGTGAATGTGTCTGCGCATGTGTAAGCAGCTGGCAAGCCTGCCTGTGGTGCTATGTAAACCTAAAAAAAGGTATTCTGGCTGAGGTTATGAGGTGGGTGGGGGGGCATGGGGGGCTGAAAGAGGCATTTAGTGCTGACAGCTAAAAATACTCCAACAGGATGAACGGGTACTACTACTGCAGAGACTGCCAATCCACTGGGATTGACCAACATCACTCACCCCCCACTTGCACTGTTCACATCAACTGCTCATTTCAAACCTGATCAGGGAAAGCATGCTAAAGCTGTTGTAAGACAATGGTTAGCCAGAGATATGAGTACAGGTACGAGAATCCGCTGTAACACAGAGATATGAGATACGCTGTATCTATCTACACTCAAAATAGAAGAAACAGTGTTCGCATTGATTGTTTAGTTTTCTAAAAGGCTGCTTTTTATCTCTGTGTCACCTGTGTATTAAATAAACTAAAGAAAGCACACTTTAATTACTCCTTTTCACTAATCTAATTATCTGGCACCTGCTTTTAGAGAGCTCTGTCACATTTACTAACTTTGCATTACAAAAGCTATCAACCAGATTTGCACATTCTGTCCTACATGTCAACAAATCATCGTGCATATGCTGATGTGTCATCCTGATTTGCATATTGTTTGAAACATTTCAGATATGTGAGTGTACCTGTTATTGAAATGCTAACCATTCATTTCACAACAGAAGATGATAGATGATGAAAATGATGGAACAAATACCAGTTAATACATAATGTTAGTGGGGTTTTTTTCATTGAATGGGCATATAAACGAGTATGCATGGTGTCAGAGGAACAATATGCCGTAGGCACCATACCGTCAGAAATGTTCTCTTCCATTGATGCTCAAGTTGTAGCCTCCTCTGTGTAACCTGGTCAAACCTCAGGCTAACCTTTGCTGCTCCCTTACTCTTGTTATGGTAGAGATGCTGGGAATGGAAAAAAGAATGGAAGCAAGGCAAAGCATGTTAAATTACATAGTATTTATACACATTGCATAATTTTGGCTGTCATTAACATAGCCACTTCATTTTGTCACTTAAGGTACTCACAATTTGATTATCTAAAATTAAATTGTAACCAGTTATTAAAATAATACCGTCAGTATAATTATTACAGGTATGAATTTAAGTTTCACTAGTTTTCAAATAACTGAAATTACATTCTAACTACATATCAGGGCACATTATATTCAATTATGACTTGATTTTTAGATATATATGATTGTGATTATTTATGATAGCTTTCATTAGAGGACAGTTGTATATCTCCACAATGAACATTACCACTAGTATTAATTAATTGTTGAAATCAAGAATTAACCTAATGACATTTGAGAATTGACTTATATTCAGTATCTTCAATTGCAACTGCTAAAAAGTATTTTATACACATGTTGATTTTTATTTTATTATTATAGCATGTCAAAATGTAACCACAGATATGTGTGACTGAGTTAGAATAGTTAGAAAAAATAGTTCAGCTCAATAAATTAAACTGTAAGTTGTGACAAAAAAGAGTTAACGAGTCAAAAATAATTCAATGCGGTTAAAAATTCCTGTGATCAACTACAACTAATGGTCTAACCATGGCCTGTTAATTTAGTAAGTAATTACAATATTAGCCAAGCAACATAACAAACAGATGCTGAGAAAATCATATTTTCCATGCTGGAAGTGAAAGAAGGATATAAAAAAAGGATCCGCCCCTTTAATCCCTCATGTTGTTAAATAAATGTAATTGACCAAACACCATATCTGAAGATCTCTGTTCAAATAATGCCACTTCTGGGCTCTACTGCTGTATAATCGGTTCTTATTTGCTACATGTTCCACCATTAATTTACATTTCTTCAGAAGCAGTCAGATTGTTTATGCAAAATAGATGTACCTGTAAATGATGTAAAAAGGATTTTTACACACAGTAAATAAAATGAAAAAAACCCTGTATCACCCTTTTTATCATGACCCAGATCCACAACTTTTCTGGGCTTCCCTCCTGCCACATGCTAAAAACTCTTAACTTCCGTGAAGATCAGTCAAGTAGATTTTATGTAACCCTACCAACAGACCAATAAAACAAAAAACACAAACAGATACACTGAAGAAGAAGCACTGCCCCACTTATCTGGCTTTATGTAACAAATTATGAGGTCACCATAAAGATCATTTCTACATATGATTAGAAGAGAGCATAGGCAGATTTGCTTTATGACCGGCACAAATAAACACTGGCCCTTTGCATTCAACCCAATCCCGTTAACTGGGACCTACTCTATCCATACCTATTTGGATGATCAACAATAAAGTTCTTGTTAGTGTTTGAAAGGTCATCGCTGCTGGGGCTCCATAATGCTCAGTAAATTCTCAGGAAGTCCCAGCTGCTGGTAGTAAGTAGGATGCATATACAAAGAGACTGAAACACCAACTTAATTTCACCAACTCAATCTGGCCATTAAATGGTTTTAGTTGGAGGCAAGTGCAGAGCTGTTTGCTGTTTATCAGGCTGGATGGCTTCCTCTCACTCATTTAATGATAACATTACAGTAATATAGGTGTTTATGATAGGTGTGGGGCTTATTTAGAGTTAATAAAACATTGTCTTTCCTATGCAATGAAAGATGCTGTTTGACATAAGTGCTTTTTGTTTGTTCTGTTTGGTCTCAAGTGTGAGGAGAAGACCATTAACTTGAGACAAACATTTTTACCAGTGGTTTGTGAAAGCCTTCTCTGAAATGAAAGGGAGGAAATAGCACTGATGGATAGTTTCTCGCCAGTCTGTGTTCAATTCCAAAGAGCAGAACAGGAATGTCCTGAATTTTCTGTACACATTTGCTAAATTTAAATGAAAAATATTACAATTTGAGACAAAACCTAGTCTGTGAAAGAATATTAAGGTAGGGCATATATATGAGTGAATCAAGGGTTCATTAGGGGCGGCAATGACTCAGTGGTAGAGTGCGTGGTAGAGCGGGTCGTCCAATGTTTCAGGACTGGCGGTTCAATTCCCGCTCCTGCCCAAAAACACACCCAAAGGGGAGCTGACAGTGAAAGGCGTCAGCTCACCTCCGGAGCACTGCCGAGGCGTCTTTGAGCAAGGCACTGTCCCACTTACAAGTTGCTCATTGGGGTGCACCATGAAGGAGATGCCTGCCACTCTACTTCCCCTGCATGCGTACAGGCCCCTTGTGTGTGTGTTTGTGTGTTCAGGGCCTGTACACAAATGTATGCATAATTTCTACTAACTAGAGTGTGCCACTAATTTCCCTGCGGGGAATAAAATCAGTATATAAAATAAATTTTTAAAAAAAATCAATGTGAAATATATCAGCGCCCTTCCAGGTTATTTGAGGAGCCTAATTTGATCATTTGTGGATCAAGATGGAAACATTGAAATACAGTCAACAGAACAGTTAACAGAAAAAACAGATCAGTGCCTTTCTAATGGGGATGGGGGTTGGCAGAGTGGATATGGTTGACAAAATATTAAACAGAATGTGTGTTTTTGTGTTTAATTTGATAATGTTCCCCTTGGGTTTCCAGGAGTCAGTGGATTGGCCAGGGTAAAAAGAGCTTCAAAAAGGAGCTATTTAAAAGTCTCAGTTAACAGGACCCTCCAAACAGCCAAACCGCTTCAAAAATCAGCCAAACAAGACCCACATTGTTCAATGGCATGCCCAAAGTGGCATTAGCCCAAACATGGGCCCATAAACAACTTCTAATTGGTTTAATTATGATATAATTTTAAAAATATGTTTTAATATAGGCTCTGTCCTTTTATTTACCCAGACTGAAGTGGAAATAAGGTTTCGGCCCAGTAACAAATTCAATATGTTCATTATGTAAACACCTTAAAAAGCTGGGGGAGAGAAGGAAAGTAAGTAAAAGAGGGAATGAGACAGAATTCAGGGAGCCTGAATCTCCTCTGAAGCAGCTCAGTTTCCCCATTATATCACTGTGCCTAAAGGCAACTATCCCTACATGGTTTGACCCGCAGAACAACACCCTTCAACGTAGCCCTAGAATCTGGGTATCATTATTTGTTTGTTAATACTGAAGATTATTTTTTCTCCACTATACAGATTAAACCTGACTGAATTAAATTAGATGCAATTATACATAATTACAGTAAAACGTATTCTTTGTTTTATCTCTAGAACGAATTTTACATGAGCCCCATTCAGTGGTTTAAATTCTGAGATCTGGATCCAGATCAGACTGGGATGTTTGGTTGATTTTATGAGGATATCATTTGTTCAAATTTTGTCCAAGTGTGGTAGGTGTTATATATGAAACAAAAATCTGAATTAAGTAGGGCAGCACAATGAAACAGCAAGCAGTGCTGTTGCCTCACAGCTAGAAGGTCCATGGTTTGATTCCATCTGGGGCATTTCTGTGTGGCATCATGGGTTTTTTTGTATCTCTGTGGGTTCTCTCCGGGTTCTCCAGCTTCTTTTCACCTTCAAAACAGTGCAACTTTGGTGAACTGTTCACTATAAATTTTCCGTAGGTATGACTGTGAGCTTGAGTGGGTCTGTCTGTCTTTCTGTGGATAAGTCCCTGGATGAACTGGGGACATGTTCGGGGAGTACCCTGCCTCTGCCATGTGTTCATTTCAGATAGACTCCAGCATAAAACATTATCCGGATTCTAATAAGTGGTTGAAGACGCTTATGATGGTCTCATCTTCAATCAGATGAATGAATGAAGTAATGATAGAGACTTATTAACAAAGTCTGGATACAGATGATGACATGGATCACCACCAAAGACTAACAGAGTGATTTGATCAACACCTGTTCATAATTTTTTAATCGGCAATCAAAGAAACAAAAACGAACACTGTGATGCGGTTTTCTTCTGAGTCTTGTGGCACAAAAGTAAATCTTTGGTGTTTTATAGAATTAACCAAACAATGCGAGTGACTGATTGAATAATGTCAAAAATGTCTTTATTGTTTGCTGCTTTTCTGAGACATGTGACTGATGAAATGTAGAGGAAGCTGCTCGAGTGTTTCACAACAACTGCTACCTTCCTGGATGGAGGTTTGAGTGCTAGAGAATAACAGAAGAGGAGGCAGAGGCCAGAAACTGACAGACTTGTCAGGAGAGTCTGTCTGTACCCATCAGAGTGTGAGCAGAAGAGGACACTAAACTAAACATTACCTCTGCTGTCTGCTGATCCCAATCAATATGACCTCTTTGGAACCTAGCTGTTCAATCTCGACATGAAGAGGGCAATACGTGGCTCAGACGGTGCTCTAAAACACAGTGTACCACAGTCACTGTACACAGGAATGTCAAAGATGTTTACTTATTGGTGGTGTTATGTGGATTGCCACAAATTTCTGCTTGGCGCAACAACAAAGAAAACATGCTAATGAGAATGCAGAGCCCAACCCTGATCATGTCTGTTCATGTCTAATGAGTTGGGTGCTCTGGTTATAATCACTACATTGACTACAGAGATATACAGTACAGAGAGCTTTCTCAAGTGAGTGGCATAATTTGTCATGAAGAGTTTGAATGAAACAAATCTTAAACTAGACACATTTTCAAATTTTCATTGATTTCTGTAATGATTTTCAAATGTCCAACAATTGTACAACTATTGAGGAACTCTTGATTATTTTTCAGAATAGGCAGCAACTTCCAGTTGTGCTTTCCTTCACTACTGTGGTTGTCATAGGACTCGTGTCTGACAGCATCTACACACAGAAATCCTGTTTTTACTGAATTATAAAAGTAACATTTAAATCTAATGATGTTTGGCTATACAAGGAGTCAATAGATGACAGATGGATAACTATGGGGAGCAACGAGTAACCAACAAAACTTTGTATAAAAAATGTTAACGCAACAAAATTATGGAAGAGAAACTGAGGAAAGAGATACATTAAATACATTTGATAGGCCTCACAGATTTGAGCAATGTTATGATGTATGTCCGGGGAGGTCTCACAAATTGTTTTTTTCATGAGGCACTAAGTTTTAAAGCTGTGTGTGTGTGTGTGTGTGTGTGTGTGTGTGTGTGTGTGTGTGTGTGTGTGTGTGTGTGTGCGTGCGTGAGTGCGTGCGTGTCTTTGTGTGCGTGTGTGTGTTTCGTGCCTGTACACACATACACGTGTGATGATAACCAACAAACTGATGACAGGAATGGAAAAAATAAGTCGTCTTTTTCTTACGTAAGTTACACAGTATTAACCAGGACTAGCTCACACATAGTAATAAGACAACAATGTAGAAAGATAATGGTCATACTGAACCAATTCATGAAACACATTATTGTCCATTTTTTGAAGAGAAATGGTGTCCCTTTAAATGTAAGGTTAATGGAAATTACAGGATATGTGGCCTTCCTGTTATTCTGTAAGAGAGTGTTTCAGAGTTAGTGTTGCATCATTGTGTTTGAGTATAAACCCCTAACAAGCATGGTTCAGAGACGCCAGTTTACCTCCTTTGAGACAAAGTGTTATCATGCCAGGTGTGTGGCCTCACGATGGTTCTAGCCAGTGCCAGCACCAGAATAAGGCATAAACGGCCTTGAGTCATCAGATTCCTATTAGGAAAATGTTTGCGGAATGATTGGCAGTGATACCAGAACCACTTTTAACAGAGTGGATGAAGAAAAAAAAAGAAATGGAGGCATCTGGACTGTTCCAAGTCCAAATCTGACTGTCAAAAATGTTAGTCTGTGATCTAGCGCTCCAGAACAACACGTACTGTACAGCAAGCTTTTAGGAGAGGAAATAGAATATTAGCAGGAACCTGATAGTATTTAGATGGTTAAATCAACCATTCAGCAGATGCATAAATTTTCTGCTAAGGAAGGCTGGTGCTGTTTTCACTCTGCGAGTTAGTTTGTATGTGACAATTACAATGCAATGTTTTGTTCACGTGGGATAACTGGGAGCTAATAGTCCCCCCCATGAAAGGAACACAAATGCTTGCACACACTGCACATCCTCACGTCGTCGGGGGTGAACTCTGAAATGTGTGTTTCATTTGCAGCTTTGACCTGTGGACCACGTCATAATTTTCAAAAAGAGTTCACTCCTCATTAGACGTGAGAAAAGTGATGGAGCGACGTCGGCCAAAGAGGGTAAAACTGAGAAATAAAGATAAATGGGACATCAGGAAGAGAGAGCAAAATGGTGAGAATGAAAGAGCGTTTCAGTTGATATGAGCCAAATGACAGGCGTTGGGACACGAATGTGAAAACTTAATGGATCTGGCCTCTGAAGTGGGCCTCCCCAGTAAAATGAAAAGCCTGTGGAGCTGGCTCCTGTGATGGATGAAGCGTTGTGCTTGCTGGTCCATGACAGATTCTGGGAAAGCGCTTGAGCCGTCTCCGGTCCTGATAAAGAAATAAGTGGAGGGCCAGGATTGCCCGTCTCACTCCTGAAGTAACAGAAAAGCTTTACAACGTGTTGGATTTTCATTGCTGATTCATGATAACATAAGTTACTTTGCGCCTTCTTCTACAACAGTTATCGGATCAATACCACGGTGTGTGGATCATGCCAGGCAGAACTACAAACATGTATAACTTGGTAGCAAAGGTGGTTTCCCTCTGACCCGCTAAGTATTGATCCAGAGCTTATAGCTGCCTGTTCATGAGATGTCTTAAGTCCGGGTGGTAATTGGTACCATCTCCTCTCAGAGTGACATCACTGGAGTCATGCCAGAGGTGATGGGGACCAGATGGTGAAGAGATGGTGACGAGCCACTCTTGAACTCTCTTCTCTTCAAATCTCATGTGGTTTTATTTTGGACCTTTCTGTATCCTATTTATTAGATCCTCCTGGTCTCCTCATTGTCACCACAGTGGGTTTTTTTAATTGCTTTTGGTTTCATATATAATTGCAGAAGACCAAATCAATATACGCTCACTTCAACTCATACGTCTTTCATGGTTGCTGTGATTGATCATCCAGGATCAGTTGTCCTGTTATCCAACAGATAGACTGACTTGGTCATGAAAGATTGGGCACTGATTTTAGTAAAGTGGCTTGTAGCGGTTTCTTAAAACTTCCAATCTCTAGGTTACATCCCTTCTGGCCTTTCTTCTCCCTCTATTATTTCCCAAAAGTGATCTAATACAGACCAGGCAGAGAGGAAACTGTCCTGACGAAGGTCGAACCTCTTCAGGCCCTCACACTTGCCCATGCAAACACACACAGAGGCAAAGACACATTGATCCTGGGGGCTGGTGTTCATTTCAGATTCCTGTTAGGATCCATCCACTTCATTGATTTCATCATCTCCTCTGATTAGGCAATTGAGCGGAACATACCAACGTTCCGATGGGCTTGATCAGGAAGACTTCCCCCTAAGGACAGCTGAGAAAAAAGAGAAAGGGACTCAGTAAGAGAGGCACGAACAAAGAAAATTGACTGAGCTCTGCGTTCACTCTTCTCAGATCGCCACCCCCAATGGTTACCGCCTCTGCTACCAGAGTGCTGTGTTCACGCCAAGCACAGCATTGTTTGGCTGCAAAAGACATATTTGCAGACCTGATTGGTTTGTTTGATATCCTCGCAATCTTTTTCGTCAAGTGTCAGCACGTACTTTAGTTTACAGCTGACAGTGGACACATAGGGCTGCAATAACCTTGTCCTACATTTCTTTATTGAGAAGGAACACTGTTGTGGTGTTGTTCTATGATCACTGTATAAAAAAGCTACAGTTCCACAGTACAGCAGTAGTATATATAGTACATGTTTGTGGTAATACAGTTCGTAATACATACTACAAGTTGTTGCCATGAAAATGCACCAAATGAAAATTGCAAACAAATTCTAAATGACAAAAACACTAACATTAGAGCATTTGGTTTGTTTTTTCCAAGTCTTAGAAGAAAATATTGTGCATTATTTATGTCGAGAACAGATAATATCAATATCAATAGTATGACTGACAGGCACACAAACAGACTGACTTCATACCCCACATTATTTTCTGGGGGATTAAAGGAGCATCAAATAAAGGATTGGTAATTTACTGTATACAAGGTAGTAAAACATGTTCTGCCCAATGATTTCTGACCTAGAGGACACAGAGCCAACATAAAACCCCTGAACAGAACACATGTTTCTGTACGCAGCAGTGTATCTAGTCATAGCATCAGAGGATAACTGTCCAGCCGTTTCTTCTTGCCTGTGTCAGCAGTGACACACTTCTGTGCTGGTTGTGCCCTCCCTCCTCCTGCATCTTTAAAGTACTGACAGAGTGTGAAAGAAGTAAAACAGGTCTGTACTACACAGAGAAGACAAAACGATTAGAGGCCCATTGACGGTGACACTTTGCTATCTTGTGTAGTCCTTAATCCCAGCCTCGTTTGGGCCTTGTCTCCTTCTGGTCCTCCTCAATGTTGCTCTTCAGAAGGATAAAGCAGCAGCTGAAGAGGTAGCCACCCTAGGGGTTGAAAGCTTATATACCATCCACCCCTGAAAGCTGTTTTCACTCAAACTTTGTCAGCTTGCCCAAACATGTCAGGGCAAGTTATTTGTAACAAGGGGGATAGGGAACTATCCTTTAGATCTATCATCAGGCTTTGGAAGGGAAGTTTGCTGCTTATTGGTTACACTCCGCCCTCAGCCAATCAAAAAGCAGGAGAGGAAAATAAATGGGAGGCTCAATGTCCCTCAGTGGACAGCTGTGGTTGCACCGGAATGTTTGCACATCATAGGTTTAGTCCTGCTGCTCATTCATGTTCATAGTTCTCACTAGTGACCACTTTTAATGCTGCATGCGAATCACCATTAATTGGGTTGTAGAGGTTTCTTGTGACAGCAGGGTGCAGACCTTTTGAAATTTTGAGGTAAAAATGAAAGATTTTGCCCAAGAAGAGAACTTATTGACTCTTGCATCCCCAAACATCTGTCACTCATTTTCACTTCTGGTTTTCTGTTCCACTATTGATCTGAAGTCACAATCCAGTTAGTTTTCAGTTTGGAAAATATCTTCAGACACAGAAGACATTAAAAATTTTTATAGTCGTCCTCCTCCTTACCGCTAAACTGAAGTTAAAGTAAAAACATTCAGTTGGCCCATGAAGTTGAAAGATCAAAATGCTCTCATATTCTCTATAACAGTGATGGAAGCAGCTGGTTAACAGATACAAATCAAATAAAGTCCCAGATCACAAGAGAATATAACATAAAATCATTACATCATCTTGTATTTACTTCAAGTGGTGAGCAGAAGCCGAGAAGTTTGCTTTGTACCATCTGTGATGGAGCATGAGACACTGCAGTGTGTAAAAACAGACTTCATTAATAGATCACAGGCGCACTGATTAATAATAGGCGGTGGAAGCTTGACTCATGTGCCTCCAAATCTGTCTGTATAATTTCCTTGTGTCTCCTCTCCCTCATCAGGAATGTGTCCTCAATCAGAGAAAACACCAGCAACTGAAGAAGAATGAGGAATCGATACCAAGATGAACACAACAAACACAACCGACACAGTACCAACAGGGGCCGGCCTGCTGAAACATGCACAGAATAGTTAAACACTCTGCATGCATGCAAGCTTCAGTCCTAAGAAAGATCATTTAAAACTGTACTCTCTCTCTCTCTCACACACACACACACACACACACACACACACACACACACACACACACACACACACACACACACACACACACACACACACACACACACACACACACACACACACACACACACACACACACTCACATACACAGATACACACACACACACACAGACACACACACACACACACACACACACACACACACACACACACACACACACACACACACACACACACACACACACACACATACACACACACACACACACACACACACACACACATATACAGGACCTCCGCTAAGATAAGCTGTGCCCAATCAATTGTTAACCATTATTCAACTCATGTGGCTAATTTCTCCCTAATTTCCATCATGGTTGGGTGATGATCTACAGCCAGAGATAGTACAAAACTGAGGTGGTCACATGACTAGTCTCAACCAAACCATTACAGCCACAAACATGGGGAATAAATGTCAGCACATTGACCAATCCAGCTGCCCACTCTGCTTTAGTCATACACACCCGTGTGATGAATATTGGGAGGACTTGTGCTGCAGGAGGGATGACTGAGGCTCGCTAACACATCACTGCTGGCCTGAGAGAAATGTGAAATGCCTGATGCTTCTCTGGATTCGTTTAACTAAATTAACTCAATTGGATGTGTTGGAGCCTGTGGTTGGAAGAATACAAAGAGTCACTACCTTGTCCACACATTTGTCAATGCAGGCAGATAGGCTGATACATACACACACATATACACAGAGGTTGTGTGGGTAATAGCCGCTGCATGGGTGTTAGAGGGGCGCCACTGTGGTCAGACTGGGTTGTCTGGGAGCATAAAGTGGCCTTCTCATGGTTCCCCACTACCCTGGGTGGTCTGACTCTGGTGTGTGTGTGTGTGTGTGTGTGTGTGTGTGTGTGTGTGTGTGTGTGTGTGTGTGTGTGTGTGTGTGTGTGTGTGTGTGTGTGTGTGTGTGCGGACAGAGACGGACATACACTCTTCCTGCAAAGGTGAGATGAGTGTGTGTGGCTCCAAAGGGTGGAAAGACAGCCTGGGCAGTGCCCACACATGGAGAGCCACAAGTCCCACTGTCCATCCTGACACACGCACATGCACACACACACACACACACACACACACACACACACACACACACACACACACACACACACACACACACACACACACACACACACACACACACACACACACACACACACACACACACACACACAGTCACCATCCATGCGGCACAAATATTTTGATAGGGATGGGCAGACGGCAGGGCATCTCCTCTCCGTCAGCCGGACTGCTATTGGTGATGGGCCACGCTCGGTGCAGGAGAGAATCGGTATGTCCAAACAGGACTTGAGGAAACCTCATCCACATTTAGAGTCAATCAGCCTCCTGCTAACCCCCAACCCCACCCTGACAGCTCCAGAGGCAAACACTGCACTATCGGACTGCGGGGCACGGAGGACAGCAGATTCCTTGGGTTTATGAGTTGCGGCCCAAAGGAGAAAAATAAACATTTTCCTCTCCCAATGACATTTCAACATTCAGATAAACTGTCGCCCTTCTGCTCGCATAGAAGTAGTGTCATTCTCTCTCTCTTTCTCTCCCCCCCCTCTCTGTCTCTGTCTCTCTCTCTCTCTCTCTCTCTGTAGATTATTTTGCTTTCCCAAAATATTTCCTAAGACCTGAAGAGCTGCTTTTATGCATCTGTCGCCCTTGCTGTTTGAGAGTGTCAGCTGAAAAGGACCATTGAGTGGCCAGAATCAAAGTGTTCTGACCATGTTCAATGGTTCTCTATGGGGAAAGGCCACCTCAGTACACAGGGCAGACATAGAGCCCCACAGCATCACATCTGTTACCTCAGTCACTGGTGGTCACGTTTAATCAAACCAGGAGATTTGATTTGCTTGTAGAAAAGGAAAACAAGGCTGCTGTTTTAACTTGTTGCTTCTTCTTTAAAACCATTGGTTATTACCTTTCCTAGTTCCTAGTTTATCTGTTTTTTTCCACTAAATAAAGAATATAATAATTGTGTTTTTATTCAGTCAGTCAGTCAGTCAGTCAGTCATCTTCAGATTACTGTATCCGCTGTAGTGGGTCACGGGGAGCCGGAGCCTATCTCGGCGGCACAGAGCGCGTGGCGGGGGACACTCCGGGCATGACGCCAGTGCACCGCGGTGTTTTTATTCATACATTTTATTTATACATTACATCATTTAGCAGCTTTATGTTGTAAATTGATATTTACATGCAGATTACTTATACCACATTTGCTTAGTTTTATCTATAGTATTTAAGTTCCTAATTATCTGTTAAAGCCCAGAGTAATTAATTTTGTTTTTTGGCTCTATTGTGGCAGCATAAAAAACAGTATAATAATTATGAAGACTGTATTATATTTAGGATTTTATTGACTTTGTAAGTCCAGCAGACACAGATTGACATTATTGAAAATTTGGAATTTCAACTCTGGCCACTTGATTAATATCTCATTGTACCTCAACTTGTTGTCAGCTTTGCCATTTGGTACTAAGAAGGAAGCACACAGTGATTTTATTAGAGACTTTCCTTAAACACGGCTTTGTTTGGGTTCAGTCATTTGACACATGTGCTAAATAGAGAAGCAATGCCCTGAAAGACACCAAAACTGCAGAGAAGATGAAACTCTGTGGGTTCATCACTGTTAAGTGATAATTTGACCCATTGTTAATGTAAAAACAGCGATTAACGCAGCTTTAAAAGATAGAAATGCTTTGAGTACTTTGTTATTCTTCGAATAGCAGGAGCGGGGGATATAGGAATGTCTGTCAGCTTTTTTTCCACTGCTTAACTCAAAAGATATTAAATACTTTTTCTGTAAACATGACAAACAATTTTTGAAATGGTGCCTTTCATTATTCTGAAGTTTTATTTGCATTCATTTTTCTTTTTTATAGACTTGTCTCAGATGAAGGTGTTAGGATCACAACTCAAAAACTGCTCAATATCATCTGACAAAGCATAAATTACACATCACCTGAACCAGATGGATGATATAAAAGGAGTTATAAGCATTTTATCATTATTTTATTGATTATAAAAATAACTTTTTTCCCTCAAGTATGCACTAAACTAGAATTCAAATCAGTAGGATTGCCTTTATTACCTGTGGCAAAGGATTTTCAGTGTTTAAAATATCGACCAGTCAGAAAACTTTGCTCAACACATTAGACAAGATGCTTTGTTGTTGTTGTTCCTCCTTCTGCAGGCATGCAGAGTTAAGGGAGCACCATTCATTATTGATCAGGCTATTTCCAAATGTCCTTATTGAGTAATAAACAGTCATTCATAGACAGTTGGTACATTAGTGTCAGGAGGAGCGCCAGGCGAACAGCAGAGGCCTATCAGTCACCATCAGTCCCTATGTGACGAGACTGATTATAGGTTATTATTAAGCTGTATTGATTACTATCAGGGGGAGCTAAGTGTGCTGCAGAGAGACTGTCGAGTTGTATACGGAGGGATTTTTATAGCTCCCTGCAAAATAGCACAGCAGTAAGCCATAGGATTGGAGAGTTAAAGCAGATTATAATGTAAACACACATTACTATCACACAGCTTCTCTTCCAGCAGTCTCCTCTGTGGGGCTATGTCAGGGACATTCTATTTACCACCAGATTCCATCAGTGGTTTGGAGCGTTTATGGTAACAATAATTATGACTGTCCATTTGTCTCATAATCTTCTGAAGCTATGGCCCTTTGAGATGCCATGGTCACCCCAAACCCACCGCTTTTGGGGCAAAGGGAGTAGCTGACATTCTTTGGAAGCCGTGTGGGTAACCTCCCCCCATACCACTCTGTCCACACTCACACAAACACAGCTATGAGGAACACAACACAGACGTACACAACGTCCTCCCCTCCAAACCAACCATTATGCCCATCCTGCCCACAACTCCAAAGTCCTCAGGTTCGCAGAGAATACTTAGTTGTGGTTGAAGAAGCACTTACATCCACTCAGCACTCTGCCGTTCCCTGCCCAAGATGATGCCGTTCTGGTGGGGGAGATCTTCTTTTAGGAACATCCTGCGATCATCCATCAGCATGCTTAAAAGAAATGGGTGGGTACGGTGGCCACAATCTAACCTCAAAAAGAGCCTAATGCAAGAGGCCTTCCTGGGCCATCTCCTTGGCCACCACTGCAATAAGAAGTGATGTTATTAATTATTAATGCTCCATTGGGTTTAATATTTAATGGTGGCGACATGTAATTTACACTTACACTCAAGAAATCAGGGGGTACAGACCAAAATAAACAAGTGTATTTGCTCCACGGAGCACAGAGGGTGTTATGCAAACCCTATCCGGTGGGTTCCGGTTTCACTAACAATCTTCACTGTAAAACAGCAACTGTCTCTTTGATTTGATTCATATTGGAAAATTTTGGAGCAGCAGACTTTAATGCACCACTTATCAATTTGAACTGAATCAATGAAATCTAAAAAAAATGGTACAAACAAGACATTTTATTTCATTCAAACTAGAACCCAGAGGGGATTTGTCCTTCCTCACAATGTTGCCTTTGATGAATCAATTTTGAACAAGCTGGTTTTCAGCACCACATTGTTCAAAACAAAATGTGCCTCTGAACTTAAAGTATCAATCTTTTCCATTGATTAACCAGACTGTGACCGGCCATTGAGTCTCTTCCTCCCCTGTTAGCCATCCCCCTGTATGTTCATCTCCTGCTAGTCTATTACTGTACTTGATACCAATAACAGTGATTTTTTTATTATGTATTACACAACCAGATATTTTAGTCCTATTTGTTCTTACTATCTGCCACGGACCAGGCCTGTCAGCCAGCGAGCCTTCAGCACCTTGAACAAACCGTACATTCCTGATTAAACTGTCCCGGCGAGGCTGAGCCGAGGCAGCGGCCTGCAATTTAGATGCGGTGTTGAGTTAACACTTTTTTGGGTTATAGATAATGTGAACATGTGTTGTGAATTTGCAAGTGTTGCATAGTGCGTCGAGAGAGAGCAGAGTGACCTTTGACACAGGTAACACCTTCTAATTTGTCCTGAGGAGAGTTAACGATGCTTACCAGGGAGAGGGTCATTAAAACGAGAGCACTGAAAGCTTTGCTGATGGAGACAAGGAGGCTGTGTGTATATGATGTGTTGTGGAGTAAGGAGGTTTTTAACAACAGGAGTACAGGAGTAATATGGATACTTTATATATTGTCTAATTATGTCATGAATTATACGTATATAAATATGTCTTCACATAATTAATATATTCAAAATATTCAAAATATACCCTATCATTTGGTTCCAGGTCTGTGTGCTCGCCACTGATAAACATTCCTCAGACTGCGGTGCAGCTATTTTTTTTAAATGCTGCTGTACATTCTTCTGAGCCGACCAGGAGGGAACACATATAACGGCCTTTCCTTCTGAAGGGCCTCTTTTAGCTGCAGCACCACTGGAGGGCACTGCACTGTGTGGCTTCACACAGACTACTCTTTGTTGGGAGATGCTTTCATCACAGACACTGGGGAAGATCTATAGGAACAAAATGAGGGTTTAAATATTCGTCCCTTTTTTTTCGACATGTGATGTAAGTTTCAAACATATATTGTAAAAGATTTAAGAAATACTGTCTAGGTTGTATGTATAGTCTGATCACTCATTTTCCCTTTTTTGAACTACAGTTCAACTCTAAATATCCCAAAATTTATATAATGATTCAATACCATTAACTATAAGCCGGTGATTTAAAAGACATATTAATTCATCCTAATGGGAAGGACTTGTGTTAAAATATGTAGTTTCTATAGTATGAACTACTTCACTCACCAAAATAAAATCCCAGCAAAACCCAAATGCCACACAGCATGAAGCCACCACAGCCAAAAAGCCACGTTTTTATTTCCTATTTTTTTCCATCTTGGGCAAACTGCAGGAGGGATGCCTGCGTTGGAATGCTGCCGTTCTTGAGTTGATTCAAATAGTTGAGCCTCAACACCTCTGCTCCCTCGTGCCACAATGTCACAAACACTTATATATATGATGGAGGGAAAAAAGAAGTGTGCAGTGACAGTTGGCAGTGATAAAGTACAAAAAAATGAGACAGCTGCAGATCTGCTGACTCTGGGTTTTTAGCCGCTTACACTATTGCCACAAGTGCTACTGTAAAGCAGTTTAAGTAGCTGGAAAACAAAATGTTGAATGGGTTAGGTTGAAGGAATGTGGCAGTTATCAATTACAGGATATGGAAATAAAATGTGTATAATATAAGTTGAAAGGAAAGAGTGAATATTAAAGAAGCGTCGGCAGCACAGTAGCATTCTGCATGGCCGTGAGTTATTATATAGAGGACACAGTGATGAGGTTGCAAATCTCCTTTTGTAGTGGTGTAAGTGAAGCCTGCAGAAGTTGTGACTTTATTGGAGGTAGGCGGTCATTCAAGTTTCCGTTCCATGCTCCACCCCGCATGCAGCTTTAATTGGCCTGTTTACTAGCACGGCTTCCAGAGATCTTTATCCAATACTGCTTTGATTTGCCAGAGCTCTCATCTCATATGAAGTGGTGGAGACAGGGGCCCTTCAATTCACACAAATAGAAATCTGGCAGTCATTTCACAGTCAATTTTTTTTGCACCCCTCCCCCCACCTTCCCCCTCTGTTCATCCTTCTCATTTTATTCCTTTATACCCCCCACCGCCACCTCTGTTTCTCCACATCTTTAGATATAATTACTGAGGCTCTTCTCAGATGTTCTCCTCCTTAGTCTTCCCCTCTCCAGACTTGAGGAGATAACCTGAATGTTGCATCAACAGAGGTGACAGAAAAATTACTCTACACACTACTCATAAATCATGTTTCTCTATTATAAACTACTTAGATATAGTGAATAAAATTTCTCACCATGCCTTGAAGGCATCTTTGGGATATAGCATAACTGCAGCCTAATGTTAATTGCATTTATATCCTATGATAACAGCTGTGCTACAAAGGCTTCAGCAAACGCACAGCAGCTGGAGTGGCTTCTTGGGCTTCGTCTGTGCAATGTAGGTGGGCAGATGCTTCGTCTGCACAAGTCTGTGGTGACCATGCATTAATTAAAACCAAATTTCAAAGTGAGGATTTGTCGATTCAGACAGCTATGGAACAGTACTTCTGTTAACTCTAAGCAGAATGTCAAATAAGAAACGGTTCTAAAAGAAAAGTCAATTCACATCGCAGTTGCTAACCTTGCTCCAAGGTTAGCAATTGCATGGGATCTACACAAAAACAAAAACTGTGGGTGAAGCAGAGTGACAGACTGAGTTCATTTATCATGACGATACAAACCACACCTGGGCAGACGAGGCCAGAATATCTGATCACATGACCACAGTCAACAGGAAGTTTCAGAACAGCAGTTTACAACAGCAGTAAGCATGTGTTTTCTTGATTCCCCGTGTGATTTCATTTGTCATTCATCAAAGAGCCATCCGTGAAGGGCGATCCTCCGCTGTGCCTACTCAACGACCTGGTGATAGCTAACCCCAAAGTCTGCTCCGAATGAAGAAAATAGAAATTGTGGCTTCAAACTGAAAGTAAAACAAACAAGGGAATGAGTTTGGGCAAGAACACCCCTCAGTGTAATATCTGCTCAACTGCCACAGTCCAACTGAGAGGTGTGTTTTGACTTGAAGTAGTGTGAGGTGTTCTGCATGGTAGACAGAGACAGGAAGTTCTAACTGAGGCTTGGAGGGTCAACAGGTCGATATAACGGTTTCAGAGAAAGAGGGAGAGAGAAGTTCAACTGAAGCGCAGAGCCCCTCGCTCATAATCCTCCTTTGGTTTCCTTCCTCGCCTCTCCGGCCCAAAAACCTTATGCAGATTGCCTCCCTCCAACTGCAGCTGCCTGTAAACAATTCTACTACCATAACAGACAGACACACACACACACACACACACACACACACACACACATGCACGCACGCACGCACACACACACACACACACACACACACATAAACACACACACACACACACACACACACATAAACACACACACACACACACACACACACACACACACACACACACACACACACACACACACACACACACACACACACACACACACACACACACACACACACACACACACACACACATCCTTCCAACACTCCTTTAATCTTTTTTTCTTTTCTGACTGAAATAGGACGATGCTCATTCAGATCATTCATTCAGATCTTGCTTCATTTCTGACTCCACAGGACAACATGAGGTTTCTTAAAATGCTGTGAATTCTGAAGTGGAGTTATATATATGCGGGATTGTGCTTAATTTGCTTGTTTGATGGTACAATACACCTCCATCACTGGTGTACTTCAGCATCTGTCTGTATTATCTATCCCTCTTTACCATTTCTGAATTTGCTTTCTTTTTCTGCATATTTTATTTTCTCTGTTCTGAGATAGTGTTCATGAAAATATGTTGGTTGGTATTGACCTGATAGTTATTTATTGTGGAGATCAAGACAAAAAGGTTTGTGGTTAACTGTAACATACTGTATTTTGCAAACAGAAGACAATGAGACCACTCTGGTGCTGGTATGACAACATGAGGATGACACTCAGAAGAGGTTAGCTTAGCATGTTGGCTGAAGATTCAGGAAATAAATAGGTTTTCCTGTTTGTTCTTTTGATGCAGAAGTGTAAACCCGACAATTTTTTTATGGTTGTCCTATTGCCATTCATCCACAAGAAAGACTGAGAAAACAAACAAAAAAGAAAAGGTGTCCAAAGTTGTTATGTTTAGTCTCTGTGATGGGTGGAGAATAATCAGTTTCAACTACAATGCATGATGTAGAAATACCTAATAAAGGAACACACAGAAGACAATATGTGTATTAGTTTAAATTACGTTGACCTCAAAAAGGAATTTTAATCATTAATTATGGTGGACATATTTAGTTTGCTAAAGTATGCATTAATTTATGTTTGGATAAGTGTGGGTGTGATAGGTTAGATTTGATAGATTAATTCCATCAACGATCATACGTGTTTGATTTCAGTGGGTTTGTCTGTGCTTCTCCCTGTTAACCTCATAGAAGTGGAATAAAAGTTGGGTGCCAAGTGGAAGAGAAGAGTTTAAGCCTTCTTGAATATGCTAACCACTGAAAAGAATTGAAGTGCATTCTGACTGATGAACTTGATGAATTAGCTGCACAAGAGAACAGGCTTCAGGACTGTTAACCTCAGACTACTAGAGTCATGCAGTGGCCTTTACAGAGGGAGTAGCCTCAGGTTTTCTACATTCAGTTACTAACTCAGCTTTACGTTATTTGACTGTCAAAGAAAAGGCTTTAAAACTAGAGCCATACTATTGTGTATAATTGATTAAAATCAGACTATAAAGAGCCCAAGTTCAACCTGCTGGTGAAGAAAGGTTCTGACAAATGGGGCTAAGACACCAATATGTACACACAACTCTATCTCATTGACATATCCCACCCAATAACTGCCCACTGTACTCATCAAAACATTACATAAGACTTGTGCACTGGTAGGATAGGAAGTCTGGCTTGGATCCAGTGGCTTTCTGCAGGCACTGGCTTTTCTCTGTCCATTAGGCAGGATATTTAAGGAAATGCAGGCAGCCACAGACTCAACAGCTGTGGTTTGCCATCAGCCGGAGTGGCACACTGTTTGCCCAGGCTTTACATGCAGACTGCGTTGAAGGGAGTCGTCGATAGAATGGATGCGTGGCCACTGTTCAGTGTGACCTGTCAGCAGCTGGTCGCTATATAATACTCACTCATTACACATAATAGACACAGGGACAAAGAGGTAGAACCAGTTCACACACACACTCATTCTCATTGTCATGAGCAGACATTCAACTGGGGCCCCTGTGTGTTCACGGATCATTAGCATGGCTGCAGTCTGAGCAAATCTGTTGTGATGGTGTTTGGGACCGGCTGGGTGGAGCAGGTACTATTCAACTATGGCACTGCCTGGTTGCCATGGAGAAGACAAAAAGTGAGCTTAGTAGTGCTGCAACGCAAACACACACCCCAACAGGGTAGACATGGAGGGGAGGTGTGGGGAAGCATGCATTCCTCTGATGTCTGCACAGAACAACCTCTCGTCTCATCGATGCAACTTTTTATTTCTTTGAATACCACCCAATGTGTGTGTGTGTGTGTGTGTGTGTGTGTGTGTGTGTGTGTGTGTGTGTGTGTGTGTGTGTGTGTGTGCGTGTGCGTGTGCGTGTGTGTGTGTGCATGCGTGCGTGCGTGCGTGCGTGCATGCGTGTGTGTGTGTGTGTGTGTGTTTGTGTGTGAAAACACACATTAGCATATGACTCAAAGTATGTGTGTATCCATATTTATTAGGTGAATATACAGTATAGGGGCATACTGTGTGAGTCTGCGTGTGCATGTCTGCGGGGGATTGTTTCTTAATATAGTTAAGCTGTGAAAAACCCCAAAGTCTTTGGCGAGGTCTCACACACACTTCTCCTCCTTCTTCCCTCTCAGCAAAACCATTTATCAGAGCAGAACAGGGGCAGGTTGCGTGTCGTAAGCCTCTTTGGAGCCACAAACAAATCAAGCAGGGCTCTCCATCAAATGAACTCCCCACTCGACTGGTGGTTACATAAAGGTTTACTCACTTGCTGTGTAAGAGCATGTTTCAGCGGGAATGGCTTCTGATTGAACACATCCATACGCAAGAGCGCAGGGGGAGAAAAATGATTGTGACTCATAAAAGGGGGTTGATTGTCAAACTTGTTTCACTTCTCCATATGTCGAAGTGTTCAGGGGGTTTATTGATTTGCTTTAAGTGCAGGTGTAGGTTCTCTGCAGTTATGAGATTTACTCCAGTGTGTTTCCAATATTTTATTTGCCTTACATGTAACATCCAAAAAGCTGTAATGATTGTGATATACTGTATATACATATATAGATTTTCTCCTCAGCTGGCATTGAACCAGGTTGATGTGATCATACTGTAAGCGTCTTCACCGCGATCCCCCCAGGTTGCCCTGACTATAACACATTAAATCAGATGTATGTTGCTGTTCCTCTCCAGAAACATTCCACATGTGGCTCTGGGTCGTCTTTCGCCCGGAGCCATCCTCTGTGCATGCAGCTGAGCACCCAGGCTGGATTTAAGAGCTATTTAAAAACAACACAATAAATACAAAATTAATTAAAATCAATCAAGTTCAATCAAGTTTTATTTATATAGCGCTTAATCATGACAGCAGACATTTCAAAGCGCTTTGAAAAGGATTTTTAAAAGGATTTGTTTGAGATAATGATGTATGCAACTTCCCCTGGATGCTACTAAAAGTTTATTTTATAAACATAAAGTAAACCTAGCTATGTAAATTGCTCAATAATTTAGTAAATGATTGCATTATATCTATGATGCACAACAGCGATACAGATAGCATTCACCACGGAGCTGGGACAACTAGGACAGAACCATGGAATGATTTTATCCCTATTAGCTTTCTGTGGGGCTTAATCTCATTTTCGTTTAAGAATAGCTTTTTAAATGAATGCACTAACTCATAATTCAGCTGATCGATCATTGCCCAGATAGAGTCAGGCTATGGACTTTACCACAGTAGCTTGATATGATTTACAAGATAACTAATCAATAACATCAACCATCACCCTGCCCTGCTGCCAACCCTGCAGCTAACAGGAGATGTCTTTGTTGCGCTGTGACCTCGCCATCCCTCTAGCAGCTCGGTCACTGCTGACCGTAACCACAAGGGCCATGAGGAGGAACCATTCACAATCTGGGGGTCCACAGCCTCCACAAAAGCTCAAGTCAGCACAAAATGAACAAACAGACGGAGCGCAGCGTTGAACCTTCTGCTCTGTGGTTGAGCTACAGCTGGGACAGTCACTCTGACAACTTGACCTTCGCCTTTGGACCTGATTGTGGCTTTGGAGGACGGAGAGGGGGCTGTGCCCTGCACTGACTCCTACCGCTATGTCAGTAATGGCATTGATTACTGCTCCTGGACACAAGGATTGGTATGTATCTGTCTCTCAGTGTGTGTGTTTGTGTGTCTGTGCGCATTAGCACAGGCATGACCCATGTTCGAGCGATGCTAATGAAACAAACTTACAGGCTTGAATTACGGGGACAAGATGGATGTTGTATGGCCCTGCTGAGTATTTTGAATGATTCATGGTGATGAGAAACACTCACTACCTCACAACGTAAAATACAAAGAATACGGTCCCTTTGGTTCTTACACCCTCTCAGCCCCATCTCACACACCTCCCTTGTGGAAGACAAAGGGGCTTTTAGGGCTCTGATGAGGATGCAGTGGGAGTCATGGGGTGATGAGTCGTCTCTCTCTCATCTCAATTACTGCTGTCATTAAGGCAGAGGACTTTCATAGGAGATAACCCAGAGTGACAATTACACACACTTTGCCTTTGGGAACATAGATGCTTCTACACCCACTGACATGAAGGGATATGACTTCATTTGAGAGAAAAAAAAAAGATCCAAAAAGGCTGTGTGTGCATTTTCAATTAAGTAAATTAAGAAAAGTGATCTTTTAAATTATTGATTATATACCCCTTGGTTGTCATCATCACTAGTAATTAATACTTCATTTTCAAATAATAAAGTGCCCTATCTTCCAAAGTTCGTCATCGTTTTATGGCATGACTATAGAGCAGTGATCTACATGAGTTTGTCCAAATGATAGGCTGTAATTTGAAATGAAGTGTATCCTCATCCATGGAGGGTCTAGTCTCATAGGGACACTAGTGCACATTAGGAGAGGTCTGCTGCTCAAAACACATGAATATTTAAGGACACACTGGGACTCTTCCATTTGATGTCCCAGAGGGGGGTGAAGCAGGCCCCTAAATCCTCGCTCCTGCCTTTCTGCACTTTCTCCTAACCCTGACCTCTTTCACCTTGTTGCACGTCCCTCTCTTCCCTTGTTTCTTTATCTCCCTTCTTTCATATTGGTGTCCAGAACTCCAAATCTCGTCTAACATTTGACAGCTTTCTCTTCATATTGTGGTTCCTCAGAACTCTAAATCTGCAGAGGCAGATGAAGGGATGAGCACTTGTCTTTCACCCTCTCCCCCGTGGTCCTGAGCCAGCAGGCTGCCAGTGCGTGGAGGAGATTGAGATGCGGTAGACAATACAGCAGCTGGTTCTTCTTTCGCTCTAATCATTCCCAGAGAGCCGGCCATGGTTTGATTTGGTTTTTTACAGCCCGAACTTATTTTTCACATCAGTGATGTGAACGCCCCCGCAAACCCTCCCCCTATACATTTGATCAAATTTGCACCATACGGGCATGCCTTTGAAGGCAGATGAACCGACTGGCGGGCGTGCTTCTCTTTTACTCCCCTTCCTGGTGCAAGTAGTTTGATCAGGCCCCAATCCTGATGGGGGCATGCTTTCCAATTCGGAGACAGTATTATGTTCCCAAAATTGCCTGACTGGAGATAATGAAGGGCTATGATTTTTTGGAGCAGTGCTTATATCCAGTAGGAGGAAGAGAAGGAGGAGACAGGGACTTGACTGAGGATGTGCTCACTAGACCGTTACTACCAAATCAACATCCATAGGTAGAAATATGCAGATATGGGCAGCAAAGGAAAGGCCACTTACGTCTAATCACCTCTAAGCTTGATGTCTGTCCTTCTACATTTTCTGATTCTCTCTCACTGCCTTATCCAATGGGATTAAAGAGTTTTTTTTCACCTTGAATTACCACTGCACGCACCATGCTGTGTAATCCATATTGAAAGACTTCTGGTAAGAGTTTGGCCAGATGAGGAAAGAGAAGAAGAGAGGGAGGATCAGGGGTTGATTGCTGAAATGAATGCCGTGTTGCCCCCATATATTTATCTCAATGAAATCCTTCCCTCCTTCAGAAGGAAAGCCAATCAATGCCCTTATCAACTATCTCATCAGGCCACTGGCCAAATTAGTCCTTGGCAACCCAAGGAGTGGCGCATAGTCTGTGTAATCAGGGACAAATCAACATCTAAGAAGCAAGAGCATCAACCGGGAATGAGAGAAATGACCAGTGACAGAAACAGATGACAGAGATGATAAGGGCCCCGAGTCAACAAATAAAAACTGGCAAAAAGTGTAGATACTGAAATGCTGAAGACCCAAAAAAATCATGCTGATGACACGTAGGAAAACAAATATTATTTGCAGATGCACTTGAAAGAAATAGTAATAAAAATTAAGTCACAAATAAGTGACCATCAGGAATACATAATTTCACACACAGTTACAGCAGAAGCAGTGTGAGCGAGACCTAAAAGTGAGTATTAATCCACCCATTGTGACGTTTTTGGAAAATGTTGCAAAGCCCTTTAAAGGTCAGCTGCAATAGTTTGTCTTTTCTCTTGTGCCTCCTTGTCATCAGTGACAACGTGTTCTGCTTCTGCTTCTCTGTCGGCTGTCAGAAGGTTTCCAAACAGCTGTGGATGTTTACTGGCTGAAAATAATAACTTTGACTCGCCTCTGGGCTTAAGTCACGTCTGTAGCGAGTAAAGAGTTTAAGTCCTTGAGGGACGATGGATGCTTCATTACTGCACTTGTTTAAGCAGCAGTAACGGTGACTTGTTCAATCAAGTTGTGCTTTTCAGTATCAATAGATCAAATCAATCGGTGTGTCGTCTGTAGCTTTCAGGTCTACAGATCTATTTGTGTCCAGTTCTCCCATGTGTGAGTGTAGTTAAACATCAGCTCACAGGCTAGTCGACTACAGCAGGGCTGGGAATCATTAATGAACAGTAATGAACAGTGCATACATGTACTCCACCAGATGAGTGTGTGTGTGTGTTTGTGTGTGAGTGTGTGTGTGTGTGTGTGTGTGTGTGTGTGTGTGTGTGTGTGTGTGTGTGTGTGTGTGTGTGTGTGTGCAAATATTTATGTGTGCAGCATCTGCGATATGCTGCGTGCAGCACGCCTATCAGCAGACCATCACTATTGATTTATTAATGCTAGAGAATGCTGCTGCGCTAATTGAATTGAGATCCAGGAAGTCAGTTAATGTAGCTGACAGCGATACAGGAATTTAATCTCCCCAGTGCACAAAATTATGACTCTTCCCTATCTGCGCTGTCAGAAGGATAAATAGTAAATCAATCTTTTGTACAATAGGCTCCACTCAGAGCTTGTGCAGGATGGATCGTAACAACCTCGCCCTTTCTTAAACCATCGACAATCACTGCTCAAACTGCTATATTGGTTCTTTGTCTTGGTCTTTCGCAGCAAAGATCTAGTGAAAAAAGATGTAATCCAATGCAGAAGTCCATAATCATCAAACCTGCCCTTTATAAAACACAATAATCAAATCACCGGTTACCTAATCATTCATAGACAACGACATCGGCCAAGTCAGTGTGATCACTCTACATTCTTCAAAATCCATTTTGTGAAGTACAGACTAGTCTAGCACCATCGTTCTCCACCATCAAATGCCCTGGAAGGAGTCAGCTGACATCAGCGTTTCGTTAGAGACCACCTCTAAAACTTCTCAGAATGTCAGAACCGCCGTCACAGAGAACCTCCAAAATAAAGTCATTAATGCAGGCCAGAGTTAATGTATATATGTTTATACAGCTGCTATTTAGCTGCTGTATGAAAGTAAAGGAAGGCTGTATAGCCAGGTCTCCAGCTGAATGTGAGGTGAACTGTCCAGTGGAGCTAAAATACAGACACTAGTAGGCAAGCCAGGCAGGGGCCCAGGGCCAAACCACTACAGTGTACTCAAAGGCACCACCACCCAGCCAGCCAAGGTGTGTGGGCCAGTCGGCTCGGATCAGATGACCCCGAACAGTCAGTGTGTAGAAGTGTGAACGCTCGGTGTAGTGTGTCTTTGTGAAGACCAGCTGACAAAATGCACAGTAGCAAGTCAAGATACTGATAATAAAGTATATGCTCCACATGAATTCATGAGCCAGGGAGGACACATATAGCTCTCCCAATGAGAAAGTGCAATATAGCGTACAGAAACACACACAAACAGAGAGTGGAGAAGGAGATGAGGATGAATACATTATACATTTATAAAAGAGAAGTAGCCAGGCCAGGACAGAAAAGAAAAACATTTTCTGCTCTTTCTGTTTCTCCTCTCAGTGGTTAATGGATACATGAGTTATATACAGTACTTATTTTAGTCCCTTTAATCATGAGTTTTTATCGCATGTTCTGCCAAGACCTTCCACCAGTTACTGGTCGTGCCTGCCAAGAGAAATGAATGAAAATGTAGAGAAACCAAATATTGTGGAGCCATGGCTCAGAAGTCATAACCAATCTTTTTCTTTTCTTTGAAGGCTAAGCTATAAAAGAAACACCTAACTGGGACCAGGTATTGTGTTCACAGTGTGTGTAGATGACAGAGGGGGAAAACACTATAATCGGGTTTGTGATATGAGAAGAATCTGTGCAGTTAATATTACTGGATAATACTTGTGCAACATAAGCTCATATGAGCTGCACAAAGACAAAACGAACGGTCATGTCAGCATTTTTGACTTATGCGGTTTAAGAGCAGAAGAGACAACATCATTAATCATTTCTTGACGTGCCTTGATCTGTATGAAGTAAAAATTCTGGAGCGATTCTCATTCTCAGGACAAAATCCAGGAGCAAAGCCCTTAAAAATGGTTGAACAGTCAAATAAATGTGAAAACACCCACTACACATCTCGAGAGATCAAACCCACTGCAATGATGGAGGTGTCGACCATTATCCTGGCGTGCCTTTAATGGACGGAAAGCCTGCAGAGTGTCTCTGGTCAGGGCTGATCCATAGGCAGCTGCATTAGGTGGGGCCAGGGCTGTGGCCACTGGAGATCTCAGGCCTGGAGAGTAGTACTTAATGCTTGGGGAGAGTGGGGGACCTTCCTGCCCACAACGTCCTACCCTGTGCCCCCTGGAAAACCACAGCTGACCACCAGGGCACTGGGAAATGAAACCGAGGAAACCACCGGCCAGGCAAGAGCAGCACGGCAGCCGACACAGAGGCGGAAAAGAGTCCGGCCTTTTGGCGGTTGCAGCTGATGGAGGTATTAAGATATTAATTGCTTTTTGACGTGATTTTGTTAAGGAAGGAGGGCAAGCCTGTGGCTTTGCACACAATCGCCAGTAATAGCAGAGAGACCTGACAGAGCAGACCGGCGTCGACATGGGGCGCCAGGGTGGAAGAGCTGAAGGCATAGAAAAGAGACCTGCTGTCAAACACACTAGCATTATAGTGATTGAATCACAGCAAATATTCTTTCAAATACAGTATTATAGTCAGATGAATATTACCGGTACTGATTAAACAAAAATACAGGCGTTAGACAAGTTCGGAATTTTTTTTATTATTATTAAAAGTTAGATTCTACTCTCATGTCTGGAAAGCACAAATTAAGTTAGTCAGTAAATGATTAGTTCAGCTAAGCTCAAAGGCTGCAAAGTAATATCCTGTCCAAAAGTGATCAAATCTAGTGACATCGTTTGTCAGTCTCTTAACAGACAAAAAACCAAATTGCATGTATAAGCGTTAATAAATAAATATATTTTAAAAATTCTGACATGAAATATAAATATGTGTAAATCCACATCTCCTAGGAAAAATACCCTAACAGACTCAGGAAAAGAAATGTTCCTTCATTTGGGGTAAAAACAGTGACTCATTGATAAATTTGAGGTACTCTATTTTATCTTTGTAGGGCAGAGCTAAATCTCCTGAATGTGCCTAAATGCGTCATAGACAGACATTCCTGGTATAGATCTCTTAAAATCCTTTCACCAAGTGCGTTTTCAAAAAATCTAAAAACATCAAATAATCATCAAAGTTGAAGCTGAAAAATAATCTCCAGTCACAATGAATGAGCATATGGTGCTCTGATGTGTAAGACTGTCTCCCATAGTAGACGGAGTTCACTCCAACAGACGCGGTTGTGCGTCAGCTGGCGGTGCAGCCTGCGTACACGACAGCAGACATAAACAGCACTGCAGCAGCCCTGACGCAAGGCCACGGCCTCACACACACTTAGAAAGCAGCTAGAGTTGCAGTGGGAGAAGTGAATCACCGACCCTGATGATTTAGGGCAGGGAACCTATACTTATGGGCTGCTGTGTTCATGAAACTGTACTGTACTGATCATGGGAGTGGCGTGTGTCCGATGCGTGTGCGTATGTGCCACAGGCAGCTGTCAGGGGATGGGCTGGGAGCATTAGCATCAGCATCTCTGAGGATCAAGGAGAAGCCCCCAGTAATCCGGGCCTCTCTCAAGGCTCCTACACACCACAATTAGGATTAATCCTTCCCTCCTCCCATTTACCGGCAGAACAACAGAGGACATTGGAGTGAGTGTTTGCATGTGTGTGTTTGGGTGTGCGGTGTGGCTATGGGGGGCAATTAGCCATCTTTGTCTTTGGGGTGGAGATTCCCCCCTAAAACCACCAGACGACCACTGGGCTGTGGGACTGTGGGATGGTGCCCCCCCCCCCCCACACACACACGCACACACGCACACACACACACACACACACACACACACACACACACACACACACACACACACACACACACACACACACACACACACACACACACACACACACACAAACCTGAAATATTGAGCTGGAGTAACAAATTGACCAAAGTGGTGGCAATATAAACAACTGTTTGACCAGTGGTCACATTATTGACTGTAAAACAGTTCTCATGATCTGAAGGGAGTTCTCCCTACCAGACCCATCAGCTGAGGATTTGTCGTCATGCATACGTTTTATTTGACTTATTAACAATTCTGTCTGCATCACTTTGTTGGAGTTTATAACATTTCAAAAGCTTTCACACTGAGAGTGTAGGATGTCACTGGCGTCTCACTGAAAGGTAATTATGGCCTTCACTTGGTTTGACAGATCATCAGCAAACAGCTAAGGTGCTGCTGCTGAGGGCAGATTAAACAGTGCAGTGCAAACAGAGCCCTTGGGTCATGGTGCAGACTAATACCACTACAGGAAATAAATCCAGGTGTATATTAGCTAAAATGGGCAGAGCTGCAAGAAAGTTTTTTTTAAATAATCAAAATAGTAATTTTTAAAATCCAGCCAAACAATTTATAAAATAAATTATTAGAAAAGTTATTCAAATGGGTTTTCTAAGCTGCCTCTCAAAGTACAGTTTGGTTAAGTTTAGGCAGAATTTGATGGTTTCAGTTTGAGGACAGGAAAATGGTCAAAGAGACTGAATTGAGGTAAGTTGATTTTAGTAACTGATGCTTTCCACATGAACAGGTAACTGCATATACCGTAATCATTTAGTTAGAAAACAGAGGACATGAAGGTAGTTGGTGTGAGAGAAGAGGATGCAGAAGACAGGATTAGATGGAGGCAATTGATTCGCTGTGGCTATCCCTGAAGGGAAAAGCCGAAAGGAAAAGAAGATGTAGTAATCGTAGTAGTAACTGATTGAGTAACTTTTCCCACAGATGTGTTGAAAGTGATTTACAGTACTTGGTAAGTCGATTGTGTGAGCAGGAGATGAGTGAGTGGGCAGATGTGTGTGTGGGCAGTGTGTAACATCATGCCCCAAAGGCTGCTTTAGCCTTTAGAAAATCTAAGACATTATCTGTAAAGACACATCAGCACCTCCTCTAGCTGTCCTGTTTTCAGCTACGACACCTTTTTATATGCTTATTAAAAATCATTTTACAGTTTTCTATTAAAGGATATCTTCCTTTACAGACTAATAACAAGCTAAGTCCCCATATGAAGCTACATTCTAAGAAAAAAAGCATCAAAATCATTTCCAGAATGCACCTGAATGGATTGAGTGGAAGGATGGCCAGGAGGAGAGGAAGCCAAGACAAAATAAATTCATTTCAAATGTACAAGGGATTGGCAAAGGGAGGGACTTTTTTTTTTTTTGCGCTGATGGAGGAGGACAGGACCAGTAAGCTGACAAGGTGTCAGGATGGGGAACAGCATGAGGCAACTGAAAAGCAACACAGGTGATGTGGTGCATGGATTACAGCAAGTGAAAGATGTGCAGGGATACCCAGAAAGAGCAGCGGGCTGCAACTGAGCCAGCTATGTTTGAATGCAACTGAGAGCCAAGCCAGATCTGTTAATCTTTAAGGGAGCTGGCAGAGAGCTGATGGGCCACAGTTTGATTTGTGGCTGTGACAATGATAAACGGCCTGGAGAAAAACGCTGTAGAGATCAGTGTAACACCTGCCCTACCCTGCATGAGCTCAACTCAAACGTGCAGGAGGGAGAAGACTTTACTCCCTTCGCCACTGCCTTTGTTGTTGCAAAGCCACAGATATGATGGACAGATTTATCCAGACCAAGAGCAGGATTCATGGCTTTGTAGCAGGATTCTGGCAGTCCAAAGACTGATCATGATTTATATTGTTAAATACGGTAAGGTAATTTACTGTTAAATTAAATACACACACAGCAGGTAAAATAAGTACTGAATATGTCACCATTTCTCTCAGTAACTATATTTTTAAAGGTGCTATTGACATGAAATTTTCACCAGATGTCGGTAACAACACATACAAAGAAGTCAAACCTTAGATGTCCATAAAGTTATGTGTAATAAAATGTAATGACACAGGGGAAAAGCATTAAACACACTTACCGTACTTAAATGTATTTAATTCTGTGTCCGAAAGCCTTTGTTGTAATAGCAGCTTCAAGATGCCTCCTGTATGAAGAAACTAGTTTCATGCATCACTCAGCTGTGATTTGGGATCGTTCTTCCATACAAAGAAACAGTCTGTAAATCTTGGGCCTCTTCTATGAATTCTGATCTTTAGTTCTTTCCATAGATTTTCTATTGTATTTGCATCAGGTAATTGGCCAGGCCATTCTAGCCGCTTTATTTTCTTCCTCTCAAACCAAGTGAGTTTCCTTGACTGTGTGTTTGGGATCATCGTTCTACTGAAATGTCCACATCCTCCTTGAAGATGGCGACAGATTTTTTTTATCAAGGATGTCTTGGTACATTTTTCCATTCATCCTCCTTTCAATTATGTTAAGTTTGCCAGTGCTGTATGCTGACAAACAACCCCACATCATGTTGTTCCCACCTCCAAACCTAACTTTTGGTATGGTGTTTTGGGATGATGTGCAGTGCCATTCGACCTCCAAACATGGTGTGTATTACGTGTATTACGACCAAATTATATTCTCCCAGTATTTTACAGGCTTGTCTAAATATCTAAATGTGTAGCAAACTTTAAAAGAGCATCAACATATGTTTTCTTCAATAATGGAGTCTTGCATGCTGAGCGTGCATACAGGCCTGTGAGTCCATTACTTACTGTTTTCTTGGAAACAATAATAATAAACCTGCTATTTCCAGGTCTTTCTAAAGCTCTCTATAAGTGGTCCCTGGCTCCTGGACAGAAATTTGTCCCTCTGTCAGAAATCTTGTGCAGAGCACCTGGTCTACGGAGAAATGATGTTTCCACTTCCGGATTATGGCCCCAGTAGCGCTCACTGGAACATTCAGAGGTTAAGAAATCCTTCTTTAACCAATGCCATCAGTGTGCTTTGCAACAATAAGGCTACAAAGATCTGGAGAGAGCTCTTTGTTTTTCTCCACCACGAGATGCTTCTTGTGTGTCACCTCGGCAAGGAGACACCTTTCTGCAGACGATCGGTTGGAAGCAGCTGATATTAATTGTCACTGACAAGAGGCAGGATGGTTTTCTAACTTCTGACAGATTTTAGCTGGTATTTTGGCTTTTTTTTTTTTTGCCTTTTTGCAAAGCTTGAACAGACTTCTGCTACAACATTGGCAGACTATGTACTTTATCAAGCATATTAAAGCATATTAAATTCCTTATTCCAAATCTATAACTTTATCTTTTATAAAAAGACACAGTCAGAAAATTATTTGGAGCAAGATAGTACTCAGAAAGTTAATACATTATTACACCTAAAAGCTAAAAGCTAAGTGTTTCATCAGAATCCATCGGGTGGTTTATATGGAACAGATGGAGATGGAGTAAAACCCAGTCACATAATCTTGAAGAAAATCAAACAGAAATTCTTGGATCCCCATTTTAATCTGTATAAATTCTGACATCTGATGCATTCTTCCTTAGCTGCATGACTAAACCACCCACCAATTTTAATGAAAATATGTCAGTAGTTTTTCAGTAATCCATCCCAGACAGACCAGTGAAAACAAGACCTCCCGGGCAGAGGTAATAACATTCATTGTTATAATATAATTAATTTGCCGACTTTAACTAAGATGTTGGATGACGTATGACTTCATGAATCCTCCACTTTACTCTAATGTGTTCTATACATTTGACATAGCAACTGGACTTCACCCATAGCTTTATGAAGCATTGTAGCACTACTAGTAGAAGTGACCATGGTAGGATGAGAAGGTGGATCACCATGGATTCATGTCGGTTTGCAATAGTGCCTTTGGAGAGACTTGTCAATGCGAGCATGAAGAATACCACCTTTATCAGGTGCTCCACTTTATGTGCTAGTAGCAGTTATTAGGTTAACATTATGTTATCAAACATAAATCTGTATTAGTAATGCTCTGATAATGAAGGATAGGATTTGTTCTCCTGATATTAATTGAGAAGAATAACATTTTTTATCAATGAGCCGTAGTAAATATTTGACTAATTCATGCTCCTAGAAGTGACTCTTGTAAACACACACTGGTCCATCTGGAGCCTACACATCCTTCTCCGTCTTTTTCCCCACCAACATAATTCAATTAAAGATTGACAGCAAATATTATTCTGTGTTAGAGAATAGTTCACGAGACTTAAATGGAATCGGGCCTCAGAGTGATGTATGCTGGTCCTCTCATGGGAAAGAGACAGGAAGAGAAAAACAGGATGAAAATATATGGTGTCCAGATGATCCAACAGCAGCAAAATTATTCATTGTCACTGTCTGTTTGTAGTTTTCAGTGATTCTGGGACACACTAAATACACAACATGATGGACAATTATTTTGAAATTTTACTTTATTGCAAAGGGTTTAACGAGAGACAGTGTTAAAATATGCCAGTTACACATATTAGATGATTTATGATAGTGGTTAGAGTTGTTGGCTCACATCTTGAATGCTCTGGGTTCAGACCACGCCAACCGGCATGCATGTCCTCCCAGCGGTGATCCAATTTCCCACCACAGTCTAAAGACGCACAAGTCAAGCTAATTGATGTCTCTAAATTGCATAAGTGTGAATGGTTGTCTCAACTGTCTGTGGAACTGTCCTCCTCTCCAACCAGTGATCCTCTGCTGGATACACGGATACCGCTAATGGGAGGGGATTGCTAAAGGTGTTTTAAAACAGCGGCAGACAGACCTGCCAAAGTGAATTTACCTAGTAAAGTGAATTAGAAGGTGATAAATGATACTTTGGCAGCAAGGCAACAAACTGCTGAGAGAGGCTAAACACTAACGTGATTTGTCAATGAGTTTATAAGCTATAAGTGCTGCGATGAAATGACTACCTCCATTGGACGAGATAAAAACAAACTAATAGACCATTGGGAGGCCAAAGGAGAGGAAATGGTTAACACTTGCTGTTGCTGTTTGCACTGGTGGTTGAAGAGGAGGGATACTGCTATCCTATATGGCCAAGCTGCTGATGTATGGACTTCTTATGAATAAACATCTTCTGGCTTCACCTCCGCATTTTCATATGGGAGGTCTCGGGTGAAACTACATTCTAAAAATATCTTACTCCAGACTCCAAGCCACATTGCTGGACACTCACCCTCACACACAAACACATACACAATCCTCCTTGCATACACACTTCCTATCACTGTGGCTGTGCTGTGTTATGCTGTGGGAGGCTGAATTGGTCTTTGTGGGTTGGGTATCTCTGTCCTCTCTGGCAGGGCCTCATAGCGCCCGCTGCCGCCTTGCTGCCTCAGCCCTGGGCACAGGCTGCCAGTCGGCCCGGCGACCAACCTTCCCTGAACCCCTGCCAAGCTCCTGACGCCATCCTGGGTGGTCCCACTTCATGCGGCTCGGCAAGGACCCAGCTGAATTCGCCCCCTCCCACTTCCCCTCCTCTCTGGCTCCCTCAGCAGCCGCAAACAACCTCGCTGTGTTCCCAATGTGGAGCTCCTCCGAGATTAAGTCAGTGTGAGTCTAAGTTATATTTTTATCTTATGGTAGGATGTGGATTTGCTGTATGTTCGAGGGTTTCAAAGAAGTGAAAAATTAAAAATATAAAGTATGTAGGAATGAGTGTTTTTATTAAGTCTGTGTATGAATATCTGCTGATGTATTTAATTTTTTTTAATTTTTAATTTTATATACTGGTTTGATCCCCGAAGGGAAATTAAGAAAGCACACTCTAGCTACTGATTACAAACGCATGCATACATATTTGTGAGTACAGGCCCCTGTATCACACACACACACAAAGGGGCCTGTAGGCATGCAGGGGAGGTAGAGTGGCAGGCAGCTCCTTCTTAGTGCGCCTCAAATGAGCAATTTGTAAAGGGGACGGCACCTTGCTCAAGGGTGCCTCGGCAGTGCTCCGGAGATGATCTGACACCTCCCACTGTTAGCTCACCTCCGGGTATTTTTGGGGGGGCTGGAGCGGGAATCGAACCGCCGATCTTAAATCATAGGACGACCCGCTCTACCGCCCGCTTTACCACTGAGCCACTGCCGCCCCAAATATTTGCATGATTTGGGGGTATAAAAGTGTATCAGATGCTTTACAAAGACCAGAGGGAGGCAAATATATCTCTTAGTTGAGTCATGGTAACCTCTGGGTAATTCTCTGGTCTTTTCCCTCTCAATCTCACTGACTCTGTCTCTTTGTGTTACTATCTTTGTCCTTCTGTGTCTCCCTCAGTCAATGAACCACGACCAAAAGTTAAAATCATCAAGACGCTGCACTGAAATCATCCACCGGCCTGCTTGCTACTCGGAGTTACAGTGATGAGTTGGAAACTGACTGTCAAATTACAAGATGAAGACTCGAGTTTCTCTTGTTACAGAAATCACAGCAGACAGCCTACAAATTAAACCTGCTCGAGCCACAGCGGCGCTCCCATTCCCCATCTCCCTGGTTTAGGGTTGGGAGTCATGTTCCCGTAGAGCTGTAGAGGTAATTGTGCCACGCTCCTTCACTCCATGTAACCCCTCCTTACTCTTCTTACCCCAGTTAAGAAAACTTCCCTCTGGTCTGTCTTGTCTCTGTCTCTTGTCCAGAGATTCAAGCCTCCTGGACCTGATTGCAGAGGATTAGAATCATTAGAGGTAATTAGTCACAAACTCTCAGCTCACTCTATGAGTTGGGTGTGGTCTGGGGGGGAAATGGGGTGTTGTGGCATCTTGTGTGTAAGGGAGGGGGGTCAAAGAGTAGGCAAGTTTCATTCTTTCCTCTGACCTAAACCAAAGCATTATGTGCTGTCAGACCCCAAATGTGCATACCTGCTCAAACGTCCATCTACCCTACCCTTCAACTTCCAACAGTCTCACACACCAAACTCACCCAAACTGCCACAGATCCTATCAGCACAACGTCAGAGAAGAAAAGCACAAATGTGTGTATTAGCAATGTGTGTAATCACAGGGCCTTTGGGGGCCCTAATGGATTAGCACACTAACACACTGTCAACTGTGGGCCAAGCTGGGTCAACGCTTACAAGGAAATTTCCAACATGGTTAAATGACATAATCATTGTGATGCAAAACTAATTACCCTTGTTAGTCATCGACAGAAGACTTCATGATATTCAAATAGCTCATTTTTTGTTCCTGCTGTTTTGAGCTGGTTGATTAGAAAAGCGAAAACACAAAAATTGTATTTACAAGAAGGGAACATTGACAATTTTATAAAAATGCTCCTGCTGTCAAGAGAAAGTATGACCACCTTATTCTGAACGCAGATGCAGCACAGATGTGTTTATCTCAGTAAGTTACAGCAATAACTGCGGTTGGTTTAAGCAGGCTTATATTAACTTTAATGTGCTTGAAAATATGCTATTGTCGGGCCGATCACATCCGTCTGCTGGTGAGCTGAGTGGCTGGACAGCTGTTGTAGTCAGTGTGTACTGTGAGAGGATGGAGGCATGAATAATAGATGCTGTTTATGAGTATATGTTTTCCATCTGACCCCTGGGTCTACAGTAAAAACTGCAGCATGGCCTCTTAAGGGCTTGAAGGAGAAGAGGGACAGTGAGGGACTGAGAGAGACGAAGAGACAGATGAAGCTCGTCCAGGGAGACGATGGGTCATTCGGTACCCGGGGACTCCCCGTCAATGGCATGGTCAATCAGGGTGTGCAGCGCTATACACAAAAGGAAATACAGTATTCCTGTTGGTCAGAAGGTAATGCAGTGCATGAACGTTCTCCCGAAATATTCACCTGTTAAATATGTAGCAGTAACTTTCCATGTCCAGCTCTTCTGTTGTCGCAGTAAGGAGAAAATTAGACATTCCGGGTTGCAAATAACTGACTAATGAAGGTCAGGCCTCATCTTCAGGCCCCGTCCACACAATGCCAGAACGTTTTGAAAACGCAACCTTTTTTTTGCGTTTACGCCTTCCGTCTACACGACAACGCAGATATCAAGAACGAAAACGCAACTTGTTGACAATGCCACCTAGTGGTGCAAGTTCTGGGTCAGACTGGGACGCTGTCTGCAGGTGGGAGAAATCTTCCAGGAGGAACAGCGTGAATTTCCACACGTCCTCGGTCCTCTCTCCTCTCGTTCTCGGGGTTGTTCTGCTTACACACGTGTTGATCAACACACTGATGCGGATACGTGTGGACGGAGATCTCTTTGAAAACGCTTTCGTGTGGACGCGAATCATTTTTTATGCGGGGTGGAAAAAGTTGCGTTTTCAAAAAGTTCCGGCACCGTCTGGACTGGGCCTCAGATTTGTGAGGCCCAGACAATAGAGACAACCTGCTTCCAACTGCTGGCAATTTAGCAAAGCAGTTCAGATCTGTTTAAGAGGCTCCAGGCCTTACGACTCACACAGCTGGCCTGAGTGGAAGCCTCAGCCTCCTCACAGAGGGGTCAGAGAATTCAACGCTTTACAAGAGTGGTTATGGTCTGTGACTTTTGACAGTGTTGTCATATGTTGAGAAGACTGTTAGAAGGGTTATCGTAGTCCTGGTGGTTTAGGTTATAAGTTTCTGTTGATCCTTAAATGTCATCTTGAGCTCCTGTGATTGTTTTGAGGTTGCAGCAGCTGGTGTGAGGACACCCCACGTCATAAGAGGCCTGTCCCTGAAGCACCACTAGGTGGCATTGTCACTTTGAACACATAAACCAAGAAAACAAGAGAAATACAGGACCACAGACGATCATGCATGAAGTGCCACATTTTAACACTTTATCCTGTTCACAGTCTGGTGAGGTAGAACGTTGGATTTCTGATTGACTAAGTAAAAACAGGTAACACGCAAAAGAGACAAAACAGTTCTGAGCGTGATGTGATATGTAAATGAATGTGTGGACATTTTTTGTCAGGACAGCACAGAGAGAATCTCTGGACTTACATGTTGTAGTCCTGACAGGGCGATCTCTTCCAGTGTTGCTCATTGTGTTACTGCATTCATCAGTCCCTGTGTCTGCGTCAAGTGTTTGCTATTCTGATGATGCATGAAATCACAATGAGGAATGACTGGATCAGTGTGTGTGTGTGTGTGTGTGTTTGTGTGTGTGTGTGTGTGTGTGTGTGTGTGTGTGTGTGTGTGTGTGTGTGTGTGTGTGTGTGTGTGTGTGTGTGTGTGTGTGTGTGTGTGTGTGTGTGTGTGTATGGGGCCATATTTGTGAGTGTGTCTGTGTGTGATCACAGTTTTAGCCCACTGAATAATTCAGCACCCCCCCAGTGTGAACACTGACACTAACTGAGGGGAGCCATTAACGATCCATGAGGAGATCATTACAGGTTGCTGCGGCCCTCTCTGCAGCCATCCCTGGGGGTGAGTCCCTCTCCAGCCCGTAGGGCTGAAACCTTCAATGTGAGGTCACTCTCCAAACTAGAGCTGATGCTGGGGCAGGGGTCAAAGGTTAGCCAAGCAAAGGCATGACCCATGGCACTAATGCACTTGTAACACTTAAAAACACTTTTGCAAAAGTTAAACAGATCTTCCTCTCAAGGAGGACCACACAGAGGGCCCGCTGGCTGCTCCCCCTGGTTTTTCCTCTTTCCCTCACTCACTTCTTGGTCAGCTCTCATTGGTTCTTTGGCTGGTCTTCAGGCCAAGGTTAGAGGAAAGTGAGGTATATAGTTACTGTTTCTTTACTCTCCATTTTCTGTTTGATTTCACAGCAAAGTGACACACACACACACACAGACACACACACACACACACACACACACACGCACACACACACACACACACACACACAAACACACGTGTCATGAAATAAAAATAAAACACAGACTCAGATGTCTCTTGACTGCTGGTTCTTTGCTCTTATAGCAGCCTGTGAATGACTCGTAGCCTCTCCATGTCAGAGTGGGGTGAGGGCACCCAGTTCACTGCCGGTCAACAATTAACTCACATTTGAAGTCCCTCTTGGTGGCAAATCAAATCAGACAGGAGTTCTCACTCGCTACCCTATACCCAACATCACAGGCTGATAAGTTCCGCCTCTGAAACAAACTTACAGCGGGATGCAGTGTCTGTGTCTTTATTCTCCCATCTAATGCATCTGGGCTGAACAACAGATTTTGCCTTCATACTTCATGTCCATGTTTCTTATGTTCACACCCTCTGTGTCAAATGATTGAAGAGATGTCCTGATACAAACCTCTCCTCCACCTCCCTTTCCTTGGATTTATTCATATTGGTCTGTTGTCATTGTAAAAGTCCAGTTAAGGAGGTCATTCCAGTGCCATCGTCTTCACTGATGACTGAGGTCAGAGGGTCAGTCGACCACCAGAATAGGAAGTAGAGGTGTGTGTGTGTTTGCTGGAGGCTATGGAGTGTGTGGTTAGCTGGCAGGCCAGCGGTGGGTCTAGAGTGGTCTGGCTTCAGCTCTCAGGCAGTAGTGGCAGTCCAGACCACTGACAGATAGTGGGGATTATCATTTGTTAAGTGCCCCCTTCCCCTCTGGTAAGGAACACTTAACACTGTCTGTGGTCGCTAAATGCTGCTGGACTGCTGGTAGTAAGGTAAAATATTCATTGTCACGGAGTGGTGGTTTTGTTCTGGACCAACACTAAAAGCCAGGCTTGGTTTTGCGTTTTTAACCAAGGCCCTAAAACCAGTCCTGACAGAAGTGGCCTTTTACTGGACAATGGAATAGACCTCAATAAGATCTCTGTTCCTCACCACAAAATCACAGGCGCTGGAGACATCCAGCCACAACGTGGACGGAAGATCTGTAAAATACAGGGCAAATATGAAAGGAACTGCAATTAAGAAGAGAAGCATTTTTAAAATGAAATGCTTCTGTTTGAAAGATATGCTGTTCAAAGTAACATCCGCAGTATATTTCACAGTTTACTTGCCTGGGAAGCTAACATGAGTGGGCATGATTTGTCTTTTTGGTTTAAGAGCAGATGTACTTTTCGAGGGGGTTTTTCAAACTCCGAACGTCCAAGAATGGAAAAAAATGATTCTTTTTCTACTAGTGACATTTACTTGTCTCTTTTTTAGTGAATAATTGAGTCACCTGTGGTAGTTGGGTTTGGAAGATGTCCCCATAAATGACATTCATGAGAGCAGTTGCATTGCTGACAGCGGGGGGACTTTCCATAAGACCCTCGCTGCCTGTCCTTCTTTTAAACAAACCGCATGACATTTACAACTGTGTCAATGGGCTGAAAAAATAAGCTGCAAGAGTGCTTCCTTATTGCTGACTTGTTCTATGTCTGCTGTGGCCACTGCCTGCAGTATTGTTGGATGCTGATTCACAGTTGTTGAACAGACCCTTCCTATTGCTCAGCTTTAATAAGGTCAACAGACCAGCTCTCACCTGTGGCGACTCTGGCATTTAGCTTCCCATAAAGTTCCGTTCCCCTTCTTTCCCTCGTCTTTCTTCTTCCTTTAGGTCTTTCACAACCACACACACAAAAAAAACACTGCAGTCAGCATTAGGTGCTTCGATGTGATCTGTTTCATAGTTTTATCTTTGTGCCGGTTTAGTTGCGGCCGATGGTATGGCTGAGCACCACAGAACTGAGTTACAGTTCAGGGTGGTTTTACACACCAGCCACCTCAGACCAAGTTAAAGGTTTTGGGTTGTGAAGTTTTTCCTAAGAGGAGCTGTTCCCCCAAAGGGTGTTCAGCGGCATCCTCAGTCAACGCATCGGCTGCTTGAGGCAAAGCAGAGGTCAGGCTTACAGGTGTGGCTACGGGATACAGGAGGGATCAGCTAGAGGCAAAGACACACCGCTGAAAAGCCTCTTGTGCTGTGCAGAAGTAGGATTGTTAGGGATGAAGACAATGCATTTCAGTAATTAATAACATATTGAAATGAAAATACAGTAGAGATCCTGTTTTTTTGACTCTGCTCATGCAGATGTGTAAATTTATTTCTCAGATTAAACATCCAGCACACACATAAGCTTAAGCACAGTAAATATATTTAAAGTAACTGCAAAATATAATGAAAGAAAGAAAAGAAGAAAGAACACGACTTTTATGCTGCATAACATTGGGAAATGTCTGTCTTTATGTCAGAATCCCTACATGGTAGAACATTAATGGAATAATATGTAAAACATGGTCTGGTCTACAGTGGTGGTGCATGTAAGTCCGTGAAGGACAGATGTTGGATTTATTACCTACTTCAATCACAGCTCGCAGTAATGGATATAAACTGAAACAGAAAGCAGAGCGTCTTTAATGCTTGGAGATGACAAAAAAAGAGAAATGCAGAAAAGTTGCAGATGAAATTTCATCTGTGTTGTAAGATATTCTTTCTCAGAGATTTTGAGCTTGAGCCAGACGGCCACAAAGAGTGTCTGCAGTTACCTTGAGCAGGGCTTATCAATATTTTATCATATTTAATTAAGGAAACTACAAGTCATGATTGAAGAAAATCCAACTATTAAATCATCACGGAGGGTCTGATCATCGCTCAGGGACATGTCATCTTGGGGAATGTTTCAACTTCCTTCTCAGAATTCTGGTGAATTTATGAAATACTTTTGTGGTTAGTAACCAGCCCTCCTTCAGTAGAAAACTATTGTGTGAAAACAGTGTGTGGTTGCTGTGGTTTGCTAAGGCCAGGTGAGACTTGCATCACTGACGGACACTTTGACAGCAGAGCCCGTGCTTCGCCGCCTTCCTTCAGAGAAAGATAATGGTGAACAAAGATTTATGTCGTGGTGCAGTTTGTGACGATGAATGGTTTCTTAGAATTGTGTGCACGATGCTGAGGGAAATGGGTCACAGGCAATGAGGTTGTTTGAGTCGTATATCTTTGCTAGTGCAGAATCTGATATGAGTTTTCTTGTGATGGTGATTCCTCTTCTGATTCACATTAGGATATCAGCCTAACAAAAAAGCCCTCAGGGTGCAGATGTAGACATTATGAGGATGACATTCCCACACTGAGCGTCAGCAGAGCACAAGGCCCAAGTCACGGTTTTTCTCATGAAACCACGCTGAATGGCCATCAAAAAGCCAATAACTTCCTCAGCATGCCAGCTCACTTCCACCTTCTGCATGTGCGGACCTGCTGTTGCTATGGTTTCCTTGCCGGCGTTTGCGTGCAAGCAACTTAGACAGCCGTCTGGGGTTTTGCGCACACATAACAGGAAGACGCTCGTCGGGCTTCTCAACCGTTTCTCACTTCTGCCTTCTTGGTTTAAGGAAGGCTGGGGAGACATGCAGACACAACAGACAGCGACTGACAGCAGAGGAAGTCTGCCTCCCCCTCCAATAAAAAAAAAATCACTGATAATTTGTGATGATTAAATGTAATCAGCAGCCATGAACAAACTGAATATAATATTCTTTGTTCATTTAGGAAAACAAAACAAAGGTTAAAATAAAGCTACAGAAATTTCCACAGCGGCCTTTGAATAATGTGTGTCATTAAAACAAACAATTAAATTCTATTTACTAAAGGATCATTGTAGGACATCACTAAAAAGGGCTGATCATAGACACAGCTTTGGGAGGAAAGGACTTCATCAGCTTTTTCTATAATCATATTTAATAAAAAAAATACTGGATGGCGTCACACTGCTTGTATCTATGATATCTAATGGATTCCACATGATTGATAGCCACAAATGTTGGCATATTGATCATCGTCACAGGATAAATCATTGGAGTTGTCAAAAAAAAAAAAGAGGCAATCTCAGCGCTCATTCTCTTTTTGAGGACCCAGTGAAGTCTCTACTTTTCTTAAGAACAAAAAAACCCCATAGTACTGTATGTAACCAATGGTAAGTGTTAAGCAGCCATAAGAGAGGCTGTAGCTGCTCCGCGGCTGTGGGAAAGTGCAAAGCATGTCTGTCGCATGGTTAAGAACTTCTCAGAGCAGAGTCGTCAAGCCACAGAGAGGCAACTATGCACTGTAAACTCATACCGGAACCCGTCTGTGGCCAGAGCTGTGCCAAGGCAAGGCCTACCCAGGCCAACCTGTCTCTGATTCCACTCAGCTGCAGCAGGCAGGTCTGCACTCCGCATATAACAAACTAACCTAAATCACATTCACACACACTGAAACCTTTCAACAGAAAAATCACTTCTCAGAGGAAATAGGATCCTTCAGCAATTTTTCATACGAAAATGCTTCAATTTTTGTGAGGCTGCTGACATTCCATCATGAATATTTTATTTTATGGCTTATTTTGAAAGAAGAGAGGGGTTTTATTATCCTGAATGTTCCAGTTAAATTGAATAGTAATGCATATTTTTACATTTTACTCATATAGATTTTTTTGTTTAAACTCTATTTGCATGAAGCTGAAAAATCCAGCAAGGAACCATGAATTGCATCTAATATTACAGTTTCATCATTTTTGTCTACATCATGGTGATACATCTCGCGGTGATTGATGAATGTGTTTAATGGATGTGAACCATCATGTCAAACATTGCTGATACAATGCGCCCTCGTTCTTTGCTGTTACTGCGTTCCAGGAACCATACACGATTAATGAATTCTGCAATAGAGCGACAAACTATCTTATTATTCATGGTAATTTAAAAGATTTAGACCCTCCCCATACTGATTAAACCACCTTCTGGTTTACCTTTTCCCACACCTTTTATTGACTGTTAAAAGCACTTTTGTGTCTCACATAAGTCCGATACTCATGGAGCCAAGCGCACTTCTGGATGCCGTCAGCCAATAGAATGCGAGTACGATATCACGTGACTGCCTAACAAAAACCCGCAATGAGGTGAAGCTGCAAGCTTTGATACGCTGTCACACCTCCTGTCTAATAGTTTCTGTTTTGTTTTTGTATCATTAACTTATCATGTCATTTTAGATTCTGTCTCATCATCAATCAGCTCATTTTCGTAACCTGCCTTCTCTCCACTCACCTGCAGCCCCTCCCTAATCAGCTTCTACTCCTCATACGTGAGCTCAGCCCTCTGCTCTCTGCCAGATTGTTTAGTGTTCGCCCCCTGACCTTCTAGCCTTAGAATCCTGCCAGCTTTTGTGATTGACTACGCCTGTTTCCCAGACTCTGCCTATCGTCTACCTCTCCTCGGGTTTGTCTGCCTGGTTTTTGGTTCGCCTTGCTTGTATGACCCTGCCTGGTTTTTGGTCTCTGCCCGTTCGCCTGTCGTTTGTCTTATTGATCTACCTGTTGGACTGTTTACCTGACCCCTGCCTACCTGATTAATTCCTTTTTGTGACTCTTGACCCACCTGCTTGTCTGTCGTGCTTTTGGGTTCCCCTGCTAGTCATGTTCTAGCCCTGACAGGCGCACTGTATTGTGTAAAATAATTTGTCAAATGGTTTTTGATGTGGAATGATGGCTCATCTGCTACCAGTGATGCAACAGGACATGGCATTACTATACATGCATGAATCATGATCTTGAAATATCAAGTGATGTGGAAGAGGTTGACGTTGCAGTGGAAAAGTGTATAAGGGTGTGCGTGGGTTTACAGAAACCGCATTTTAGCTTTTTTTCCTAAAAGTTCTGTCCTACAGCTAGGGAGCAGCAGATTATTGTTAGACATCATTCTTTTTTTTCTCAGATTATTTGCACTATTTTAACTGGAAAACAACAAATTCATAACAATATGAGGTCAAATCAGGTCGTTGACTTCGGTCTGTTTGTGTATGTGTATATGTGTGCGCAGGTTTAAATGCTTCATCTATGTGACTCAGAGAGCACATAGTGGTTTCTGTGAGGGTAAATCTGAAGTCTTTAACTGGGTCAAAATGACTCAACTTAGCAGAACCTAGCCAACTCTTCTGGGTAAAGAGGTTTTACTAACCAACACCGTGAGAATGTGGCAACGTGTGTCCTGGTCTGTGGCGACATCGGCATTAAACCCTCTCTTTTTGTGTAATATCTAACAGATGTGTTCAATAGTTTAATATCAAAGTGAAAGGAGAACAAGCCTTGCGTTAGATACTATCAAATAGTAAAAAGCATTTATTAGAAAGAGTCTTGGGTGTGGTAGCACATCGGCAGAAAATCTAAATTTACCAAGGAATAAAGAAAGGCATTTCATATCCCAGCCACACTCAAAGTTATTCATGATTACTGGGTGATCCATCATGTTGGTAAAGTCACAATTAATATTCTGTAGTGAAGCAATCTGCATTTTTACCACATGATAAACCAGATGTTTACACAATGTTAGAGCCTGGTTAGCCTACTTTACGAAACCTCACCCATGTCACATGTCCACAGACCTGAGCTGCTGTCTTCAGGCCTGCAGGCCACAAAGCTATTTACCTTGGGCATCATGTGACGCCACGCTGCCATGGGTCCTCAGCCAAGGTTGCGGGAATGGCAGAACGCCACCTACTCCCACTCTAGCCTTTGTTTCCCTTTGTAGTGAGGCCACAATAAGCTCCCCGTGTGGGTTGAAACCAGCACTAGTCTATCTGCTGACCTATCACTTGTTTCTGCAGCTCTGTTTATACAGCACAGTTTCATTTGAATAGAAGTTCAATATAGAATTCATAGAAAGATCACATGACAAATGATGCCATGTTGTGATTTCAGCATGTACTGTTGAATTGTGTTTATTCACAGTTTTAAATTAAGAAGACTGAAGAATATATGATCACATCAACATATTTATATAGAGCGCTTTAACAAATAAACACTTATATGTATAATTAGAATTGCAGCGAAAACCCAATCGTTTAGACGTGTCAGGAAATGCTTGTCAGTCTATGAGTAGTATAAAATGTATCTTCACGCTATACTCACACATATAGACAGCAGATAGAGGCAGAAAAAAGTAACGGTTCCCCTTCAATTGTCTGCACAGCAAGCAAGCCACCAACCACAACCACAAAGCCCCAGTATGTCAGCAAGCACCTGGCTGCACACCTCGTAGACAGACATGAGGCACACATGAGTGCACACAACCGCTGGAAGATGCACAAATTATACGCATCTCCTGAGTAGACAGGAAAAAAAGAACCGTCTGCCCTCATGATGCATTATATATTTATTGGATATATAATGCAGCATGGATATATATTCATTGGATATATAATGCAGCATGTGTGTGTGTGTGTGTGTGTGTGTGTGTGTGTGTGTGTGTGTGTGTGTGTGTGTGTGTGTGTGTGTGTGTGTGTGTGTGTGTGTGTGTGTGTGTGTGTGTGTGTGTGTGTGTGTGTGTGTGTGTGTTTGTGGGTCTGTCTGCACAAATGTATTTGTGTTACACATGAACCCGACAGCATCTGTAGACCTATTTACAGCAATGAGCGTGAGAAACATCAAGTGTTGTCTTTAAAACCAAGAGTCGTACCAGAGCACTGACATGTCACATGACACATAAATATAATTCACTGCATGTCTACCACATTATTATCTGCATTGAGTAATATCCCCACTTATATATATTTGTATAAGCTCACTTGAAAAGTCACACGCCCACTCAATCATGGCACATCTGCCTAAAGGAATCACATGAACAATAAGGCATCGGGCAGCGAGGCTTTTTGTTGCAGTTACGCCTTTCGTCCACACAACAACACAGATATCTGGGACGAAAACGCTGGCCAAAGTGAAGTTTTTTGATAACGGAATGCGTTGTTGTGTGGATGCTGTATCCAAAACCTTTTCTATCTGGGGGGCGTCTGCCTGCGACAAAAACCGCTGTTACGTCAGTGTGTGTGACCCATGTCTACATATACACACAGAATGGACAGAGTTAAAACCGGCTATTTTCTGACGTATAACAGCTCCACGTCGAAGACCGTTGATTAACATGCTTGACAGTTTGATATTTGTTCGTCTGTTTCTTTCTTTATGAGTCATCAAGTTTATATATTTATTCATTCATTCATTAATCATTCATTCACGTTCCTCCCTGACATCAGTTCTGGGTCCGACCAGGATGCGCTGCCTGCTGGTGGGAGAACTCTGATGTTCGTCCTCTAAGACAAACGGCATGAATTTCTATACATCCCGTTCTCTGAGTTGTTGTCCCAGTTGTTAAAAATGTGTTGTGTTTTCTAAAGCAGGGGAAATATTGTAAAAAGGAAAAAAAGAAAAAAAAGAAATCACTTAATACCAACAAAAATGTTGTTTTTAAATAAAAACCAATGATATGACCCAAGCATGATCACCTAGCTATACCTCAATATTACAAAAGCACAATCATTGTCCATACTCCAACCCCACCCCCCCACCCCCATGTACATGTTTACTGTATTTTCATTTTCTTCATGTCCAAATGATAATACTGCCAGTGTGTGTGTGTGTGTGTGTGTGTTTGTGTGTGTGTGTGTGTGTGTGTGTGTGTGTGTGTGTGTGTGTGTGGTTGTGTGTGTGTGTGTGTGTGTGTGTGTGTGTGTGTGTGTGTGTGTGTTTGGGGGGTTGAGGCAAAGTTAGGGCCGTCAAGAGCGCCCTGTGTCACCATCACCTCATAAAGGTGTACTGTATGCGTGTGCAAGCATTTGGAGTTAAACAAAAGTAATTATTATTAATAGATTTAATAATGTGATTTTTTTATTTTTATACACACACACACACACACACACACACACACACACACAGTGTACTGCCATCACTAAAATATATATGTTTTGCATACTTCCTTATTCTGCTGACATTTTTATTCACAGGCTTGCAGCAAAATGCTGCACACTTCAAACTCATGCCAGCTAATATTTTAGCATCCAGTAGATGTTGTACTAGAGCAAATGAAGCCTCATGAAGCTTCAAACCGCAGTGAACCGGTTGAGATGAAAAGCTTCAATGCTTCATGGAGCTGAATCTGCCCATCATTAATTATACATGGACTTCCCAGTTAACTTAATTTTAGAATGTCATAACTGTTCCAACAATTATCATGTTTTTGAACAGAAAGTCCAAACAGCAGTTACAACACTGAAAACGGCAACAAATTCTGAGTGAAACTAGCTGGCTAACATGAACAGTCCAGCTATGGTTTCCGTTTGGAATGGGACAATTGATGTAGTATCCAAAATGCTCCTCGGGCATATGACAAAAGCGGTCTTTAAGTTCCTACATACAGTTCTGTTCATGTAGTCAGATAATAGAACAATCACTTCTCTAAAATTTCTTTTCCACTTGCTCTTTTGACAGGTGCCTTTTCCTTTAACCCTTGGATGCACAAGATACCGAGACATGTACTCTTCCACAGGGGAGGTCAAACATGACCCACGGACTGATTTTCTTCAACAGCTTTGAAGTGAAAAGTTGCAATACATTCATATTCCAGGTATTCACAATAGAACAAGTTTGTGACACAAAACCATTTAAATTATTTATTTATTCTTTCATTTACTGGAATAATTTGCAGCATAAAAAGACCGATCTCTCAAGGTCTGCATCTGTCACAAACTACTTGCTTGTGGCTGTGACAGTTGCACACAGGGGTACTGCATTTGACGCAGCAATCAGTGGTTTTCCGATCTTTCTTTCTGGGACACAACCTGCACCTCTTCCGCTGGCGATGTGTGTCTGTTCCCTGCGGACGGGTCACAGCAGTCTTTGTCACTCCTACTTTTTCCATTGTGATGTAGGCTGGTGGGTTCGGAGTACTTTCCAGTCGACTTTTCATGTGAGGTGTCACAAGCTCCGTTGAGTGCTCTGAGAGGAATTGTCATCTTCCATGAGTTTTTTCTTTGGTGCTGGCTTCATCCACTGTCCTGCTGTGATGCATTGTGCTAAGCAGCAGAATAGCCTTTCCCTTCTTTCTTACATAGCTGATCATGGTCATGTTGCCATTGAACCCAAATTCGGTGCTGTGGACCTCTCTGAACCTAGAAGCCTTCATGACTGGAGGAATGTCCGCCTTGTTGTGTTGCAAAGTTCCCACAATAGTCAGACCCTCCTCAAGGAGATGCTCCGCAAGAGGTACACTGGTGAAGATGTTGTCAATGGTGATGTTTCGACCTGTGTGTCTGAATCCACTGCACAACTGACAATGTTTTCCAGATTCTTCTGGCAATTTTCCCCTGGTTGTCTCCCTACATACGCAATCCCATCAATTGTATATGGTCTATGTGCATCACAAACCCAGAAGATCTTTATGCCGTACTTGGCGGGCTTGCTTGGCATGTACTGCAGAAGCTGGGTCCTCCCTCTGAAAGGCACAAGTTGTTCATCCACTGTCACAAATTCACTGGGGATGAATTTGAACCGGCAGTTTATCAGGAACAGATCCCATATGTGGCGGAAGGAGTGCCAGGTGATCTGTTTGCAGTCGGTTGGCACTGGTCCACTTGTCATCAAAGCATAAGAACCGGTGAATGTCTCTTTTAATTGACATAGTGGCCTTGTACAATGGGTTGTGCAGAGGACTTCCGAAAAGCGTACGTACCGGCGCATCCCAGTTCTTCTCACTTCCTGCAAGAATCGTCAATCCAATGAAGGCCACCAGCTCATCTTTGGTTACATTTCTCCACTCTCTCCCCATTTGTGAGGCTGCTCTTTCTCCCTCCTTGTTTGTGCATGTCAGTACCCCTTCTATTATATCATCAGACATGAACCCCTTCCATGCATCTATTGGGGAGACAGTCCTAAATCTAGGTACATGTCCTGGCCGAATACATATCAAACTGTGACTTGGGGTGGCAGCCTGTCTGGGGAGTAACTCTGTCCAGTATGAGCCCTTGTGGCTCTGTCGGCCGGCATAACATCCACGGCCTCTTCAGACGACTCATCAGGGGACTTGTGTGCGTCTGACAGCCCTTGTTCAGTGGGAGGACAGTAGGCTGGGTCTTCCATATCTGAGACATCAGAATCTGAGTCAATGACTGCGTGTGGCTCGTCATTCCATTCGTACTGGATCATTTGCAGGACATGGTCCACAGAGAATGGAGCTGGTTCTCTAAAATAAACACATTTAACCTGTAAAGTGATCACACTTCAGAATATATCACTAAAAATTAAGTTCATAGAGAAATGACTTACAAGTCATACGAACTGGCCGCCGATGTGGAGGATGTGGGCAGTGTAGTAGAGGTCGTTTGGCTTGCTGTCGGCCCCGGTTGTGTGTGTGGAGGCCTTGCTGGATGTTACGAACGCCTGTCGGGCTGCTGGGGGCTGGGAACGGGGGTGCGAATGCCCACCATCCTGCTGGAGGCTCGGGTTGTGTGGCTGAAGTCGGCTTCCAGGTGGAGAGCTTGCTGACTCTGGGTGTGTTGATTGGAAAGCTCCTGCAGAAGTGAAAAATTGACAACAGGTGTCTGAGTGAGACACTAAAAGTGGCTAAAAAGTAAAGGTTCATCCGAAAATCCATCAAACCTATTCGGGGTCATATGTAACCCCGCTTGTGGATGAGCCGGTTAGTGATACAAAAACTGTCATTTCTTGAAAATTATTCATTACGTTCTAAAAATGAAAACAGCCTCATGTCACAGACATATTTTATGAGGAACACCTGGAATATGACTATATTACAAGCTTTTATTTTGAACCACCTGAAGAACAACAACCGATGGGGTCATGCCTGACCCCACAAATGCATCTAAGAGTTAACGTTAGCTCCTTTCCCGATCTCACAATTATTTAGCTTTCTTTCTCCAGTTAGCCTGCTAACATTCATCTACAGCTTGGCAATGCCCACCTAGCACAATCCATGATTTGCCAACACAAAGTCGTTACGTCACCGCGTTTTGATTTTTTGACTACATTGGGTGTGCCTGGTTTACAATACTAATACATTTGTTTTCCAATGTTTGGTATGAAGTCTGATATTACTGTTTTATTGTGGAATTTCCACAGTTTCAAGCTAGCATCTTATATAATGTATCGAACAATTCAAGCTATTTCATTTCCAACATAGCAAATGTCCCAACATACTTAAAACAACCTCATTGCTTAGCCTCCCACTGGAGGAACCATTATTGTCCTGACCAACTAGACATGGAATATAACAACTCATGATGTTTTATTGAGCTTTGTAAAAAATTATCCATGGGTTTGTGCTATTTTGTTCTTATATTGTATTTTATAATAGCAACACATCTGGAAGAAGCTCAAAACACTCTATTGGGTCATTCAGCAGGTACAGAGGTTCAGTAACAGGTGAGGTGATCACAGCTGAGTATGTAAAGGAGGATCAATTACTACCAAAGATGGTTGACCACTTGTGAAAATTTGTGTGCGCTGTTTCTCAATATGCAGTTATTCAGAAATATTTTTTAAAAATTGTCAATCTCTGTGAACGATGGAAAGGACAGAAAAAGCCAGCAACCATGGATCCCCCAGACACAACTATGGTAAATTGAAACCAATGTGAGTCTATCAAGCATTTGTTCCCTGGAACGACCAGTCTGCAAACACAGTTCATCTCTGTCTCTACAAACGTCATTTAAGACTTTTCAAAGTGATCAAGGATGACTTCTCTGGAAACAGCATCATGAGATCGACTCCTGACTGCTACGACTTAAAAAAAACCAGCAGATGTGATGGTGTGGCTGACCTTTGGCAACTTTCACATCTGTGAAGGACTCAGTTAGCAATTTGTGGTCTATTATGAACCATCAAATACAATATCAGAGACCTCAGAGACAGTGATCCAGCATTTGAAGTTAGAATGAGTCAGAGCTTTACTTTAAACATTTCAACGATCAGTGTAAAAGATCATCTGCTTTACAGGTCTGCTGGAGTCAATCTGGGAAGTGGGGTACACACCCAATGAGACGCCAGCTCACCGCAGGGCTGCATGAGAGACAAACAACCACACACACTCACACCTATGGACTGTTTGGTGTGACTAGTTCACCTAAGCTGTATGTTTTTGAAAGTGGGAGGAAGCCACACAGACAACATACAACATACAAACTCCACAAAGAATGGAATCAAATCCAGAACCTTCTTCCTGTCCCACCATTTTTAGAAAATCATCACAAAACTATTGAACAATCTGTTTGAACTTTTAATATCATCTGTTTAGACTGCTTTATGTTCAATTCTACATCTGTTAAAAAAAAAGATTTTCAAGCATTTCCTTGTTATTGTTGATATTTTGCATAATGCTCCAACTTGTAGAAGTGCGTATCAGACGCACACATTGACATCAACACACACAAACACAGACACACAAGCTAGCAAGCAATCTGCGTACAGACATACTGTTTATAGTGGTTCAACATGTCACAGAGGACGTAGGTCCAATCCACAGACATCAAACTCCACAGACATCACACTCCACAGACATCACTCACTGTCTGTTACTCAATGCTATGAATGTCTGGTGCTGTTGGGTTGTACTTATTTCAGTGCACAATTCAAAGACCCTAAAGTGTTAGAACTACACAACCAGCACAGATATTCAGATGTTTCTTAATTCACTTTGGTCTGTTCCAGTCAATGTTTAATTTACACATTTATATTTAAATACAGGTTATTATATATATATATATATATATATGGATAGACTTTGTTACTTCGGTATAACTAATGTATTCGACATGATCTCTACCAAAATGATCCTTTTTTGCAAGTGAAAAGACAGTCTTGTCTGACTTTCTACTGAGGGAGGATAACGTAAAATATCGAATAACAGCTGGACGCTGGTGTTTCACTGATGGCAGAATTCTCAAAGATGAAGCTGCAAAATGTGATTTAGTTTTCCATCCATCGCAAATCCATTCATAAAGTAGTTTATGTTCAGGTGACAAGAACAACTAAGCTAAACATTGAAATGTTGGGGAAATATCATCTCCCCAGTAGAGGTAACTATTTCCTTCTATGGCAAATATTCCTCAATGTTTTCACTGAAAAAAAGCAACTTTGAAAACAAATAAAAAAATCTTCATTCATATTTCAACTTCAACTCAATAATGTTTGTTTTCATTGAATGAGGTTAGTTCTAAAATGAATTGACAGCAAATCCAGTGACAATTCTCACAATCGTTAGTATGTTCAAAACCAGGAGTTTTTGAAGTCTCAAGTTTTGAGATTGTTAGTGTACACAAACGTCACTGCGCTAGCTATAATATAGTTATACACAGCACTGGGCTTTTTTAAAAAACTTTTTTAAAATTAGATACATTACACAACACATTGTGTAAATCACTTTAGTTGAACACAGTAGGTTAAGCTATTAGTTTCTGCTAGCAGGACAACAGTGGACTGACGGGGTCTGCTTCAGGTCGAGCTTGTCGTATCTGACTCTAGTTAGATTTAGTGACTTTCTTCTTTCCCATTCGTCTTGTCCCGTTAGGGGGTCACCACAGCATGTCAGCCTATCCTCTGCATCCTCTTCTCCTACACCAACTGCCCTCATGTCTTCCTCACTACATCCATCCACCTACTCTTTGGTCTTCCTCTTGCTCTCTTTCCTGGTAGCTCTATCCTCAACAACCTTTTACCAAATATACTCACCTATGGACTATCCAAATCATTCAAGTCTGTTGTCTAAAAACTTGTCTCAAAAAACATCTCTCCTTGGCTGTTCCTCTGATGAACTAATTTCTGATCCTCTCTACTCCTAGAGAGAAGCTAAATTCCCTTTGACTTCCACTTCCTACCCAATCAGAAGACTGGACTGGTACAATACTCTATACCAGTGGTCCTCAACCCCTTGGCAGCAGGCCGGTACTAGTCAGTTGGTACCATGCTGTACAGAAAGAATACATAACATTATTCAATTTTATTATCTGATTCTGAACAATATTTTGTTTTGGAAAATAACCGCTAAACTGAACTTCCCAAGCTAGCAAAACAAATAAAAAACAAACTTTGGCATGAAGTTACAAGGATGCTGCTAATAAAGTTGCATAGATATTGGATTCATGTTTATAATTATATTTAGAATAAACAGTTTTCCTGCTAATTGTTTCATTTTATTTAGTTGTATTTATCTGCCACACCTTAAAGGCCGGTCTGTGAAAATGCTGTCCGACCCACTTGATCTCCATTTGCTCCTGTGAATAATTTAACTCTTGAATTCAGGAGTGGGCAGGAGATTCGTTGGAGATGGTCTCAATGTGCTCTTTGACAGGACAGGCAGTGTATAGCATACATGGTTTCGGGGGGCGGGGGGTTATGTATTATACCTCTGTTGTTCTACACCCTTGAGCCTCACCAGTCATCCAGCCTGCCAGCCAGTCCGGGGGGCCTGGGATGCATTAGAGGCCGGGGGAGAGGCCACCCTGAGTGGCCTTCATTAGCAGCAGTAACCCCCCAACCCTAACTCCCCTCCCACAAAGGAAAGACTGTACGTCTGCCTCAGGATAAAAGCCAGCCCAGGATCATAGATCAGACGTGGAGCGTCTGCTGAATCTGGTGCTTGACTGGTGAGATCGGCTCACCACACCTGAGGGTTTCAGCTAAACACACACACACACACACACACACACACACACACACACACACACACACACACACACACACACACACACACACACACACACACACACACACCCATGCATGCATTGCAGTGGATGACAAAGAGCAATGAGCTCTGATATTAAAGAGCAGAGGATGAACGGAATGGCAGAGAGAAGAACAACTTCAAAGTGTATGTATGTGTGTGTGTGTGTGTGTGTGTGTGTGTGTGTGTGTGTGTGTGTGTGTGTGTGTGTGTGTGTGTGTGTGTGTGTGTGTGTGTGTGTGTGTGTGTGTGTGTGTGTGTGTGTGTGTGTGTGTGTGTGTTAGTTTGGGGGGTTGAGGCAAAGTTAGGGCCGTCAAGAGCGCCCTGTGTCACCATCACCTCATAAAGCATCCTAATGGACGCTGCTCCTATTTGTCAGAGAGAGAGAGACAAATGAAAGAGAGGCGGTGTGAGAGAGGGGTGAAAAAGAAAGTGAGACTGACATTTTAGAGAAAAATGGAGTGCGCTATTATGTTCCTGGCTTTCAAAAGGCAATAGGAGCTTAGGCACATATGCCTAAATTTACAATTACACACACACATGCTGCGAACATAGCTGTGGATTTCTTAAGGACTGTCACACCCGTTCTAGGTCACCTAAAACCCAACAGGTATAGAAATATGGTGGCTGCAATTTGAAAGCAGGTCACCGCTGAAAACAAACAGACAGCAGTGGGAGGGATGGACAACAGGAGCTTCCCTTTAAACTCACAAGATGAACTGGTTTTACCTTCTTACAGATTGATGAAAAGGGAAGAAATGTCTTGTCCGCCATTCCACAGGATGACATCATCCAAAGGTTGTACCAGTCCATAAGGAGGATTATATAGTATAACAATGGAGTATAAAGTGGTATACTCCATTGTGTCGCCCAGAATTTAATTTTCATTGTTGTTTTTATTGAGTCTGTTTTTCTTCCTGAATAAACTACATGAAGTTGAATTTTATCTTCTCTTATCTTTTTAAGTTGTTTGAAGCTCTGAACACTGAATCCTATCATCACATTCATCATATTTACATATATGTACTGTATACTTAAAAACTAGCTAAAATAAAAAAGTATTTTTGATACATTGAATGAGTAATACAATAATATTTTTATCTGTATTAGTGTATAAATTAGTGTATAACATAAAATGGAGGACTGCAAATATTTTTAACTGTACTTTCAGTGTTGACATTGTTTCATTCATTTTAAATGTGGCAATTTTTACCACTACAAACATGTAATAAAAGGTGTAACTGGACAACTGAGCACTTAAATTGCAGCAGAGGTGAACCTCCATGTCACTTTTTCCTGTGTGGCTCCTGCATGCACACTGAACATTTAAGTGTTTCATGCAACAGTGAAGCCACACATGCTCACATGCTCATGGTGTCTGCTGTAGAGGAACATCCTGCCCTGCACAGAATAGCATGCCTACAAGCTCGTCTGTCACATCCAAACCATGCCTGAACCACAGGAAATACATACGCGGACACATATAGACACAAAAACCTGCACACACATACATAAATAAAACCCCGCAGAAAGCAAACCCCTCCGCTGCATGGATTATATGCATTTGTTTCTGCAGTGACTTTGAATGGCTGAAAAGAACCAAAGATGCTGCAAAGCTGCGACTTTCCACCTGTGTAAGCACTGAAGATCCTGGCGCTGTGCTGAGGTCCCTGGGATCACTTTGGTTTGTGGCAAGACCCTGGTCTAGTCTATTCTGGTCTGACTGGTGTGACGCTGTGTGTGTGTTGGGGCATTTGGGGTAACTGAGGTCTTGGGTTTATGGGTGCTTTTATGTGAGGCTTCAGCGCTTCACCCTTCAGCTGTGCTGCAGCAATGATGTGGTGCCTGTGTGTACCTCAAAGTTGAGTGTAAATTTACCACTCTGGTTGCCGCAGGTTGTTCAAAAAAAATGTGACAAACACTGTGATACAAAACATGATGAATTGAACAGCGTTCAGCGGAATGTTTGGTTTGTTCTATCACTCGTCTTCCTGATTAGATTTTCCAGTTGTGTCTGAACAGGAAGCACACTAAGCAGCTAGAGTATCACATATGTGTGTTACAGCTACAAAGCAGACAAAAGAAACAGGTGGATCCCAGAATATTACAAAAATAATCACTAGATTAAATTTGAAACAGTGGTCAGAAGACACATAAATAACAAGTTTGAGCTGTGTCATTTTAATAAATGCAAACACATTATCTATCAGAGTTACCTGGAATAAATGTAATATCTTAAAATGTACTGAATAGAATCATGCAGAATTGTATTGAGTGCGTATTCACACTCACACACATTTTATGTTTCATTTAACATTTTCTCTCAGTGAATCCTGTGTGAATATTTTAAGCAACAGCAATCAGATAAAATGAATGGAACTGAACAGTTCGATGAGTTCAAGGCTCATAGTCGTGACTCACTCAGAATCGGAGGGATCATGTCAATGCACAGATAAGAACCAGGTCCTCGTGTGAACCCTGAATCATTCATTCATTCATCTGCTTGAAGACAAGATGGTTGTAATCCTCTCATCTGCTGTTTATCCAAAATATGGGTCATGGGTTTTGTTGGAACCAGCTGGTCTATCACAGGATACTTGAATTAATACATATACGGTAATGACAAAGATTGACAACAAATTTGCTCCGTTAATATCTTGTACTGTGCTTCAGAAGCGCTAAATAGTGCAGACACTCAACCCCAGGTGCTGAGAGCATGTTGGCCCGACTTCCAGACTAACTGGACAAACTTTGGTAGAACGTGTGAGGATGAAGTGTACCACATGCAGCAGGTCACAGAGCAACAACACTGCATTGAAGGACTGAAGCTGTGTTCTCCAGCTGGCAGTCGTTACCATGCTGTGCAGCTAACAAAGAGCCTACGTCACACAGTTCCTCTCTGATCAATGCTGCTGACAACCTCAACCTCCTCCTCAAATACCCACCTTGCACCAACGACCCAATATTCCTGTTGTCCTGCTCCCGACCACAGGTGACTGTGCACATGTGTTGCTCCTGAGGAAGTGTGTGATAAGACCTACTCAGTGCATGACGACACGGCACACACTCCTTCTTGTGTTGTGGTTACCACAGACAAGCCTCCATGTCTGCTGGAGCCAATAAATAAATAATGGGCCCGGTGATCACTTCCAACTGTGATACTGCAGCTAAAACCACCAAATCTGGGAGTGCCTCACTTACAATGACAACAGAAGCACTCACACACACATGGTCCGAGACGTCGCCGTCACGAGCACAGGACGCACAGGGAACTGAACGACACGACAAAACTGATACATACAGCGCACGCGCACACACACACACACACGCACACACGCACGCACACACACACACACACACACACACACACACACACACACACACACACACACACACACACACACAGGTAGAGGCTGACATGGCGACAGAACTTTCCAAAAACCTGAAACTACTTTAGAATAACATTTCCAAGAGTTCCTTCATGTTGTGACAAGGTCAGAATTTATACAAGTTTTATAATTGTGTTTTTTCCGCAGTCTTGTAAAGACTTCCTCTTTGGGGTTTCTTCTGAAAATACTGGCAACTTGAAAACTTCCCGAAAAAATCTCTTTGGCATCTTGTATTAATATGAGTTTGATGGAAAACTATGCTCTGCGATAAATCATGAGAGGATTTATGGCATGCTATATCAAGCGTGGACAGGAGCATCCATCAGCCGAGTGAGCCGCGTAATATAATTTGAAGAGAATGGCCAGTATGAGGTGTGAGTGAGCGGCTGGGACACTGGACCCGTGCGGCCCAACATCAGGCTCCCATGGCCTGTCCTCCAGGCAAGCAGGATCATGGTGTTTGATGCAATGACGGCCACTTCATTATGAAAGCCTCCTCAAGTCCCACACTGCATTCCACGTTTATAGGGAACATATGGGGAAGCCTGCAATTTTTAGACCACAAAATAAGCCCCTTTGCAGCTGGACGCACAACCGCACTGGGTCCTTTTTGCCTCGTGAGCCACACCCAAGAGGCGTAGGACCACTGACAGTGATTAAACCACCACAGTTTTCTCAGCAAAACAGGAGTTATATTAAGCTTAAATACAGGGGCTTGATAAACAAGGCCTGGGCAGGGGAAAAAAGAATTGAGTGAAAAACGGCCACAATGATCTTCAGACTATTTTCCCCTCACGGTCATGGGCAGTGCAAAGCAATGAGATACATTTCAAAACATGAAGCAGATGTTTAGCTAGACAAAGAGAAAAAACACAGTGTGGACCGAGGACGGAGAAAAAGGCCTTGACTCCAGCACTTTCTTCAAATATCAAGTTTGGGCTGAACTACAATAGAGTCAATTCCTGTTCTTGCACAATGCCGTGGGATGGTATGATGTTTGTTTTGCTTTTCTCTATTCCTCATTGAAAATCCAGAGGCAACATCTCCAACCACAAATGGACAAAAGTTAGGAAACTGAAAATAGTCTGAGACAGTCTCCTTGTAAAAACAGCTGGCAGAAAAATATATTACACGGTGAAGCTAAATCTGAAAATAAAACTGTGAGAATTATTACAAGCATCATGTCGAACAAACAGACCAGTCAACACAGAGTGCACGAAAGACCACAACCCCTGCAGAGACCCTCTGTTCCAAATGAAGATTAAAATAAAGAAACTAAGTTGTACATTTCTTCTTATTTATCTTCAGCTGAAGGAACATAACTATAATTCAGCACCGCGGCTCGGCGGCATGTCCCGACAGCGGTTGGCCTCGCTGACACACACACACAGCGCTGCAGTATGTCCCTGGGCTGGCAGGCCGGGCCCCGGCCATGTTGGGAGGCAGCAGAGGTGTGAGAAGAGGAAGCCTCGCTGTGTGTGAGGTTAGGCCAGAGGCCTGTCGTGGCCGTGTGGACGGACTGATAAAAGCCCTGCTGCCGTGGATGTGGCCTCAGTGTTCGGCCACACTTGCCGACACGCTGTGTCATTTAACCCGCGCTGCCGCCTAACTCAACAGCAACTGCTCATTTACAGGGCAGTGCGGGCTACCAGGAAGAGCGGCTAAGTTCTCTCTCTCTCTCTCTCTCTCTCTGTCTCTCTCACACACACACACACACACACACACACACACACACACACTCACACACACACACACACACACACACACACACACACACACACACACACACTTAGAACATGGTACTGTATATACACATGCTGTGGTCCATGTGGCAGTTTGGTCCGGTAATTAGCCGAGGGCACCGTGGGCCGACATTCATACACAAAGCAGTGTGAAACAGACACACAGGAGAACACACAACTCACACAGGTCTGCAGGGAAAGCAGCAGCATCACATGAGTGACCAGACGGCGGTTTGGATCTGCTGTCCCATGGCCAGACATGGTCAGTGTGTCACCGAGACGCAGAAGAAAGTAGAGGAAGTGCAGATACCACAGGCTTGCAAATGCCAGTGATTTGTGCACTCACACAACCAGGCGGAAATAAACACGCACTCATGTAGCGCTGCAAAATCATCAGGTTAACAGCACCACAATAAACAGCCTCTGGACATTAAATTAATCCCTCTGCTCCTCGGTTCAGTTCTGTAGGAATCCAAATACATATGATTCATTTCCTGTTTTTTCTTAAAATGCCAGAAAGCTCAGATAAATATTATTGCAAGAAACAAAGTAACACCATTATCAATCACATGTCACACGGCTGTTTCACGTACGGAACCAACCCAGCAAAGACAAGAAACCCACATTCAGGTTAAATCTGTTTGCACTTTAAAAGGGTTGAACAGACACTTGGCCACAGATGCTCAAGTTTCTTTTTTCATTTGTACTACAAAGGCTCTGCTAAAACTGTTGCTTTTTTTTAAAAAAAGAAAAAGAAACAATAATCAAAGTTATCATAAAAGTGCTTTTTTTAAAAAAAACCCACTGCCAAGTGAAAATGTACTGAAATAAACATGAAGGAGGAAGGAGATGTTTACTTAAAGGTTGAGTTAAAATTTAATCTAAAAATGGCTGTAACCTGTAAATATGACCTGAAACAGGGGGAGAAGAGAGGAGGGGCCCCCGAGGCCGAGACAAGCAACTGGCATCGTTGTGATACTATCAAGTGGTAAGTGAGGGTGGAGGTTTTGCAGTCCCAAAAACCACTGGTTCTTACAAACACAGATGTGCTGTGAGTCAGACACACATGAAACTAGCACAGGACATGCGTGCACACAATCGAGAGCAGCACTCAGTGTTCAGCAGCAAGACTGACACTTTGCTGTCTCCTCTTCATCCCATTCGCTCTTGTCTTTTCTCTTTCTTGTGTTTGGCCTAATGTATTTTAATGCTTCCAGTGTGGTTTCATCGCTCTCTACGAAGCTCAACGAGCCGCAATTGCGCCGCGCCGCCACTTGGTCTAAACTCCAATGTTTCTAAATCTTTCACGATCGTTGAAAAGTGAGATTAAGGATGGCGAGTTCGCAACATAGAAGCATGGAAAAAAAACAACATGAGGCAAAGAAACCAGAAAAAATACAAAAAATGATAGCAGAAAAAGGGAGGGAGGGGAAGGAGGGCGATAGGGTGGGAGGGAGAGGCCCGCTGACCTCACGTGACATGTGACGTGGTCTCCACCACTCACAGAGAGGAGTGTGTGTGTCTCTCTGTGTGGAGGATGGCGAAGAGGATGCAGATACACTGTGGCTTTTAGCCTCTTTCTGACGCTGAAGCTCCAGTCAGGCCGCCACCATCGTGGGATACAAAGAGAAAGCAGACCACGCTATCCGGCTTGCTGGCTAACCTCAGACCCTCATCCCTGTGACAGAGGACCACAAACCCAACCCACCCCACCAACCCACTTCCAGCACCCGGGCTCCATTTCTTGGGCCCCTTCTCATCTCCAACCCTGGTGAGTTCACCTCCACACCTGGAAGGACAGATCCTTCTGCCACTGCTTATTCTACGTCTTTCTTGAGTGCCTTCTTTCTCTGTTTCTTCTTTCCTTTCTCGCTCCGACCCTCTCCTCGCTCGAACCTCTCCTGGTACTGTTGCAAACACATGCTGCCGCTCTCTCTGCAGGCTTGTGGCTTGGGATTCCTGTGGTAGTCACTAACCCAAGATTCTTGGTTGCAAACCGGCTCTGAGCTTCAGGAGTTTTATCTTCTTTGCTCTCCTTCATTCTCTCTATTCCTGCTTGCCTTTCATTGCTGGGATTCAGTCCTTGTTTTTCGCTCCCCAAGGTCAACGGAAAGCGACTGCAGCGAGGGCTTCCTCTCATTCTGGCTCCTCTGTCATGGCATCCAACAGCATCTTTGACTCCTTCTCCAACTACAGCAGCAATCTACTCAGAGGTGAGTGCTGATCCTCCCCTTTGTGCCCCCCCTCCACTCATCCTCTGTCCAACTGTTTTGAATGTGCAGCCTGGTCAACATGTTCATTTCGACAATAAAACACCAAAATGAGTGCATTTGGAGGTAAGAGCTGGCTGCTTCTTGTGGGGTTTGGACACGTTAATCTCTCTGAGACGCGTGCTGAGGGAGGGTCTGATCGACACAGTAGCCCTCATCTAGTTGACTGATATGGCCCTCAAATGCCTTTCCTCACCGCTCCTGTGTAGGCTTGATGGAATAGCTCCATAATGGGATTCTCACCACAGACATTCATTATCAAGTGAAACTCGGCGCTCCCACTGTGAGAATACGAGCTCAGAGGCTCCATGTGACTGGGCCCTTTACTGGAACATAGCAATACAATAAAAGAGCAAAGAGAAGAAAACATATTAGGCTCTCTTACTTTACTTCCAGGAGGTACTTTTGGTCTGTGTGGTGAGGTGAGTGCACTATACTTGGCAACACTAAACACTGGCCTCACAATGGAGGAGCCATTTGTTGCCATGGAAATTCCAATCAGGCAGCTTCTATTCACAAATAATGAGGCTGTCAATTGTGGAGTAGTTGATGAAACTTTTACCTGATTTTAACTGGAGGACTTGCTGAGTGCAAAACACAGTTTTGATATAGAGGCTGCCAGTAGGATGGTGGGACGGAGTTCTTCCCATTGTCTATCACATAAACACTGAGACCGGCACCAAAAGCAGCAGAAGAAAACAAAATCTCCCTCCCAATTAAGGCCTTGTTGCCGTGTTAATTCGAGACAGCCGCAGGAGAAGCACTACCAGCTCTTAATTGTTTGCAGAGTATATCTTAAAATCTCTGGAGCCTCACACATACTGTACACTCACACATAGTCAGACACAGGCCCAAACACAAACACTCAGTACATGTGTGTCTCACATTAGAATGATCCTCTGATATCTTCAGTGGAACCGCAGTGACAGATGATGATGTTCCAGTGTTCTCACAGTTTCTACAGACACCAAGGCATTTATAGTTTCCTCCTGACAAGGATCCGGCCTTTCTCGATTTAACTCCTCATAACCGCCAGCACTGGATCTGCATCCCTTTATCTCCTCACTGTTTACAATTCAGAGTGTCACTGGCTCCAGGCTTCCAGCATGCCATCCATAAGACTTTTAATGCCATTTAAAGTACTTTCGAGTGTGCTTTTTGTGTCTGATTTTGATTTTGAGTCCCACCACGGCAGCGAGACAGGATGTGAGACAGCAGGTCAACACTGAGAATAGAAACAAGTGTTTAAAGCTGTAATCATCCATTGGAAATCATTAGCGAATATGCAATATCCTTTTACAATTCTGTCTGTCAGGAGACTGAAACCAAACTGGGAGAGAACAAAGGAGAACAGTCATTAAATCCCCCAGTTCAATCTGAAAGCATTTCAAATCAGGACTACCTCATGTAAGCAAAATACCCTCGTGGTTAGTTTAACAACTCGCGTTACCCAGGCAAAGCAATTTGGCAAGTTCACTTTTTTAGACTCAAATCAAACTGAAATGAAGAGGATTGGTTTCAGAAAATCAAGGAGACTGTAAAACGCTACATTAATCTTGACAGAGAAGGGATATCATATTCACTGCTTTGACTTGGCATTCATTTATTTATCTTGAATCTCCTAAAAATTATTTATGAAGTCCCCAAAATAATATTTTACCATTTATTTCTCTTTTTGGAGGGGATGGTGCTAATCTATGGTAATCGTCTTTTATTGACAAAAATAAAAAGACACCGCCTTCATGACAATCATCATCACACAGTAACCTTTCTGCTGTATCGTTATTATACTGATATCACATTTTATCTCACAGTGCAGAGACACACACGTTAGCATGTGATGTGCTACATCAGATGCACATCGCGTGAGAAGCGAGAAGCCGCCTCACCTCAGAAACCTCAGGGCTGCGCCGGAGTTCAGGAGGCACACACACATACACACACATGAAGACATGTAAAACATGTGATATACCAAGTCACAAAGAGAACAGACAAAACACAGCAACATTCACTCTCACGTTGTCCAGTTCTTCATCAGTGATGACTGTCAGTCTGACTGTACGTTCTGGGGAAGGAGAGGTGCTAATCTGATGCAGACTCGCAGTTCACTGATAATAACCACAATGAGGCTACACCTGCTAACCCTCACAGCACTTTCACACTTTTTTTTTTTTGAGAAAAAGGAAAAAACAACGCTGGGCAGAATTGTATAATCTTTATTGAGTTTTCCGATCCTGACGTTTTGACTGTTTGCATCAGGTGGGGCACCTGGTTTATAGCAGCTGCCACTGTGCCTGTGTGGTGGCTTGTACCCTTGACTCAGTTTCTGTTACCACATTTCCCTCTGCTTGGAAAGGCTACCGAGTTCCCTGCAGGCTGTTTTATACAGGGGTGCACTTTTTAGAGTGTTACGCTCTTGGGAGCCAGCTCCCTTTGTGGCAGAGAAAAGGCCCCTAGTTTATTAGAGTGGGAATGGTTTTATATGTTTGGCTTATTGCATTGCATGAATGGAAGTGAGAGCTTGTGTGTGAGAAATGCGCCATGCCTCACCGCAGTTGTAGCAGGGTTATTTTGGAGGATTCTGGGAGGTGGTCTGGTTTGTTCTCCAAGTGTCGGGGAGGGAGAAGCCTGAGAGTCGCATATAACCATGTGAGAAAAAGACACTTAAAATGCATCAAAATTCTCATTCGCAGCAGATAAATCTCCACTGACAAATAAAATGGGTGATATACAGTAGCTACGGCTATAAATCTGACTGAACACATGGCTGACCTCAGCTGAGTTTATTAATAAAAATGTCAAAGGGTGAAGATTTTTTTCTCCTCTCTTAAATTAATATGCGTGATTGGAGCTGGTTCAAAGTCCTGCTGAATGAGGCCCCCGAGTGACGCCAAAACACAAAGACTGGGCTGAGCAAACTGAAATCTGTAACAAGATATTAAGAGTTCCAATATTCCGAAGTGAAAGCAAATAATCAAAAACTCATGACAGCCACAGAGTAGCAAAATCCTGTCTTCAATTTAACTGAATATAATATGTATTTATGAAACTCTGAAGGCATATTGCATAGAAAGAAGGCTCTGGACTTGATTAGGGCTGTGAATGTTTTTGGAGGTACTTATTTACTTTTTGGTCCGTCTCGCCATTTTCACCATCTGTCAACACGACTTTATGAGGAACACTTTCAGGGGAACCCAGCAAGATGGCTTCCAGGTAGAGTGTGCGGAGGAGTGCGCTGATTATGTGGTTGACTAATCCCAAACCTTCCTCCGCCTTTGTGCGCTTTTTGTCTCAAACCACTGCGCTCAGTGTAGCATGGGTCAAGGTTAAAGTCACGCTAAGTGTTGTAGTAAATACAATTTTCTGGTGGTCGGCAACCGACCACAGGAGCCAGATTCTTTTCAACCAATCTGATAATATGAATTTATTCTGTAAAGGTTTTTCTGATTGGGAGGGGTGTAATTGTATTGAAAAGTAAAAGTTGGAGCAGAGACCAGTGAGGAGCAAATAAGAGACCAGCAAGCAGGAAGAATCTTCGCCTTGGCTGATGGTAACTGGCCACTCCAGTGAAGGGATGCTAAACACATTCACTGAGGTCACCGTCAGATGGACCAAAAACGGAGCAATTACGTATTATAGTCTTACATGATAATTAAAGAGTGGTGGTTGAAAATAACGGCATGAAGGGCAAAAATGCCCTGATTTGATGAAAGTTACATGAAAGGAATTCGTAATGTCTCCACTGGTTTCTTTCAACAAGGAAGCAGAGGAACTAAAACTGGAACAAACGTCGTGTAGACGGGAAAATATGCAGACTTTGAAAATGTTTGTGTAAATGGGTAACGAGGTGGAAATGATCCCAAAGTCAAATTCTTTTGCTTAATTTTTAAAAAGTAATGCCCATTCCGGATGAGGCTCTCCCCCTGCTATGACTCATTTCTTTTATGGTTAATTTGCTTCACTTACGAGCTGATAATATTTCATATAAACCCTTAAGTTAAAATGATCACATCCACATCACTGTTATTATACTTTATATTATATACATGATCTCATTCGTCCTGCATGGTGGAAGTCTAAGTTAAGGAAAAGCCTCTCACTCAATTTTCTGTTTCTTAATTTTGTCCTAAACCTACGCCCCAAACCACAGGGCAGCCCACAGCTTATTACATGCTATGGTTGGTTCTGTAAAAAAAACACTAGTATTACTGTAAGCTAATTTATTCATTACTAACCTAAATTTGAGTTTATCTGAGATTTGCTTTCAATAAGATGAAAAATAGAAATAAAACCTGAGTAAACCACCAGATTTTGTTTGTTCCTGAGTTTTGGGCTCAGACTGAGATCCATGACCTGAGTTTGACTGAGATGAAGAGGACGTTGGGTTGAGACCCCTCCCTGTATCACTGAGCAGCAACAACATCCTCTCTGCTGCAGCACCAAAAGCAGAGCCTCCCTGTGACTAAGCACAACGTCCATTGCTGTGCACTTTTGTTTTTAACATTACAGTTGCATTCTAACCCACAAATTACTTTAATGGCCGGGCATGGGTCTGGTTGGCAGCACATAAAATGACTTGAACTTATGGAGATGCCACATGTTCCAAAACATATCAGCAGAAAGCAAGGATTTTTTCTCATGAGATGGAACACAGGAGGAGCAGAGAGCTTTATTTTATCATGTGTGAAAGTTTAGCAAAGATCTGAAGCCCAGAGAAACTCATTCTGTCACCATCAAAGGATCAAAAGGAATGTTTTTCACAGACAAAAAAATCATCTCAGACTGAATCTTCACATCATTATGTGCAACTTTAATCATGCTCAAAACATCCTTATAGCCTATCCCTCTTCCCATAAGCAATAAAGAAAAAACTTAATTACGGTGGAGGAAAAATGCAGATAATGATAGGATGTGAGATGCTGCAGGCTATGAAATGTTTTCAGATTCTCTATTTGCCTCTATTTTCCCAGATTTTTTCTTGACTTGTTTACATACAGTTAATTACCATTGCTACAATAAAACATGTTTTTAGGTTACTTCTTCCCTGCCCTAAAACATAATTTTAACCACAGGGAATTGATTTTTGTGAAATGGGATTGTAGTTTTCTTTCAGCTTAGTCTTTGGGGGGCACAAATAACGGACTATGCTCACTGGATCAGTAATGGGCCACCTAATTGTGTTTTTGGACAGGAGGAAGGGTGAAAATCTGAGCATTTAGTGTGACCATTTATTTCAAGTGAAATGAGGAAATCAGTTTTAAATGAGAGCATTAGAGGCATCATTTATTGTTTTTGTTTTTTTCAAATAATCACTGCAAAAAACGAAACGAAAGCAGATGACTGCTGCAATTTCTATTTTTGTCTTAAATTTAAATAACAGCTATAACAAATTAATTAACAATTATTTGTTTGCTGCTAGGCACTGTGGCGCAGTGGGTAGCGCTGTAGCAGCACAGCATTTCGGTTCCGGATTCGAGTCCCGCACTGTGGGGGACTCGAACCTGCGAATCTGCGTGGGTTCTCTCCGGGTTCTCCGACTCCCTCCCACATCCAAAAACATTCGCTTCAGATTAATTGGCCGGTCCCAAATTGACCATAGGACTGTGTCTGTGTCCACGGTGCACTGGCGTCGCTCCCGCTCTGAGAAATAGGCTCCAACTCCATGCGACCTGCGCAAGCGGTTGAAGCGGGTTGAGAAAATGAATGAATAAATGTTTGCTGCTATAATGCGATCACATTTCATTAACACTGAATTAATTTGTTGCTAATTTCATTAACAACAAATGTACCTCTTAGCAGCCTTTACACAGTACCAATTCCTCCAGCATCATTTTTGCCCTTAGTTAAACTTTAGTGAGCTGCACTTTCTCTGCAGCTGTTAACTTTTGTGTCGGCTCGATAGAAAATATCATGGCAGGGATTCCCCCCTCAAGCTGTGTAGCAGAAGTGGTCCCTCCACCTCTTCTCCATAGATCCGGTGCTGTGAAGTCAAGTCTGTTGGGCGGTCTGTCCTCATGGTCCGAGACGTCGCCGTCACGAGCACAGGACGCACAGGGAACTGAACGACGTGCACACGCCCACACACACACACACACACACACACACACACACACACACACACACACACACACACACACACACACACACACACACACACACACACACACACACACACACACACACGCAGACACACCACCTGAATGTTCACTCGTGCTGAGTCAGACACATGTCAACATGATGACGGTGAGTTTTTTCCCACTCTAAATGCTGTCTGACCTCACTGTAATAGCTGGTCATGACAAACACATGGTCTCCCACAGCCTGAGTCCAGCGCAGTAACCCAGACAATGATGACAACACAGCAGAGGACTTCACTAAAAAAATATCAGAGAACTCTTCTTGACTTTCATAACTCTGTCTCTTGTCTTAAAAATATGGAAGTGACTACTGAGTGCTGTAGCTGCTCTTGTTCAGACAGGGCCGAGTTTCTCCTCTTAGATATTCCCACACAGAAAATGTGGATCCGGTTTTCTCGTGTGAAAGAATATCACTTTGATGAAACGGTTTGATTTCTGTTATTATAAATGATCTCCTATAGAGTAATCTATCTTTTTGTAGCCGCAGTTTGAGGGTAACAATAGGTTAACAGCATACTGACATATTCTGCCATGTTACAATAGGAATAATAACATTGAGAGCCTCTTAGCGCTACAGGTTTTAGCATGACAGTTAGCTGTGCTAACACTGCCAACCTGGCAGGAAGGCCAGGCCGCTGTTAGAAGGGCCTGACTTTCCCCTTTAATCAGTGTGATGACATAAGAGGCAGACAGCAGGTCAGTCATTCAGGCGGTACTGAGTTTGATTAACCTAATCACCAGGCTGCCAGGAGCTCCAGGTCACTGATTGGCTTCACAAATGTTCCTTGTCATCGTTGTGTCATCAGCTCGTCATTAGCCATGGCCGCCTTGACGTGGAACAGCAATGTTCAGCACCTAAACACAGCAATCAGGGGATTAGTGTGCAGTTACAGCAAAGCCTCAGTGGATGGACGCCTGAGCTTCTGAGTCAAAGAGGGAAAGCCCTGCTGCTAAGCTAGCTCATTGGGGTCAGAGTACAAACTGTACAAGAGCATCGCCGGGGGAGATGAGAGGTAATTTTCAGTCTCTTTGGACAGACACGTTTCCCTGGTGGTTGGGTTCCCAGGCTCCAATTAAGCCAAGTCTTTGACTGAAGCAATATTTTAATGGAAGGACTCCATTTGGAAATAGTCTCCAATTAGGTTTGCTTAATCTAGTACTGGGAATCAAACCCACAGAAGAGTTGCATGCAGCACGTTGTGCTGTGCAGTTGCTGCACAAAGGCTCGGTGACATTTGGAGATTATTTATTTTCTTTTGACTTAATTTGAAATCAACTGGAATGATGGCAATCACTTACTGCGCAAAAGATTGGATTTATGAGGACTGACAATATTATGTGTCTAAGTGCTCTCATAAGATCCTTGGCTCCCAGGCTGGGAGTCGCCACACCCTTGTTTCCTCACAATGAAAAGCTCCAAGGGCCAGACGAGTACTTTCCAAGATCAGCCTCATGTCTGCACAGAAAAATGGCAGGGACAGTCCGGAAACCAGCACCGGTTTCTGCTCAAATCCGGTTGATTCAGTGGTGAGTCAAATGGTTCTTGAGAGGCTGAACTCTGTCAAAGAGGGAAATTAATGCAAATTCAATATTTGGTGGCTCTTTGAAGTCAATTTGCACTTGAATGTGTGTGACAGAACCTGGAATGACCTTTACCGAAAACGTCTCTGGGATGGAAGTAGCTGAAAAGGGCAGACGCTGAAGAATATGGTAGAAAAGCTAGAAGCATGTACATGGTGTGTATTTGTTCACACGAGGTGGTCCTTGAATGTGTGTGTGTCATACATGCACAGAAAGTGGGTACGACCGTGAACGCCCCAATCAGCTGAAGCACAGCAGCTTTGACTCAGTGTTTGGTTAGCAGACCGTCCGCTGACTCATGTTTTGCAGGTTAGCATTCAATCCATTTATATCATTCATTACATATCCCACTATGTTCCTTCATCACTTGAAGAAACAGCCATTCAGTCTAAAATAAAAAAAATAATACAAAAAACATGTGGCTTTTGTTGCAGAGAGGAATGAACAACAGCATTCCTGGTGCGCCCACATCAAAGTCCTCCCTGCTGTGGGGTTGCAGTTTGCCTGCTCACCCCCCACCCCCCAACACGACTGCCACTAATTAAGCAGAGATCTAAAACTGACACTTTATCTTCATCGCTTGTCTTCACTTCTTCACTCCAATCTTCACAGTGTCTTAAAGCGCATGGTTTTCCTTCTGAGACGGGACAGCCACACAACAAGCACAAAGAAGCATTGTTGGCTGGTGAAAATGTGGTTTACAGGCTCTGCTATAATGGCTTGGTGGTTGCTGGAAGCCACGCACACTTCCTAATATTCAACTCACATGCGATTTCATTTTAGGAAAAGACTAAGCTATTGGGTCTCTGCCTTTGTGTGTGTGTGTGTGTGGGGGGGGGGGGCTCACAACTTTTTTTTTCTGAACCAAGGGGCACAGAATCCCTTACCCTCCCCCTCTCTTGCGCTTTATTTGTGAGATCTCCAGCGATGGGAGAGCAGACACAGGCTGCGTTGCCAGTCATGTGTGCTGTTGCTGTCAGACTGAACGGCTTCCAGTGCTGTCTTCTCTCCTCGTCAGTAGGAGCTGTTTAATCTGACAGAGAGACTCCATTAGGGAGGCTCAGCTGCTGGGAGGTTGGAAGGCTTCAGCAGTCACAGAGGAGATGGTTTACACACACAGTCTGGTTACAATATTGGTTGTCTGTGCATCTATAAACGCCTCTCCGCTTTACTTTGTCCACATACTGTGTGTGTATTATTAGACTTTGGCCAGAGCAGGGCAAGAAAGGCTGACTGGGCTGACATATTTGTGCCCCCGTTGACCAAAGGGGTGATGGCATCACAAACATGAGAGACAAAAAGAGATCATTGACCTCATTAACCTGCACCACAATCTAAAGCAGCAGACAGCAGTGTTGGTGGTGAACTGGTAATAATGGTTTGATAAGTATGCATTGATGGTTCAGCCACTGTTGCCACACTCACTGCATTTAATGTGGCCATAACTTCCACTAATCAGAAGGAACTCTGACGGATGAGTCAATTCTCCACGATACCCTTCCTAGCCAAAGTGAAAACTCGCCAAGTACAAATATTTATTTAGTTAAACAGAGTTTTCAGGTATCTGAGCATTTCTTTTATTGGTGAATTTCTTTTACTTCCTGTACTATAAGATAAAAACATCTGTGCTCTCTGCTCCTTACATCTTCAAAACAGTCTTGTTACTTTATAGATTAATCCTACTTTGCATCATCGAGTGCTTTCCCACATCGAGGCTGATTTCAACTGAAACAGATGAAACAGTAACATGTGAAAAAAGATGATCCCTTGGTGCATATCACACATGACAGATGAAACGAGACTGCAGACATAAAACACGTAAGAAGACGAAACAGACAAGAAACATATGCAAGAAAGTCGACCCCAAGGAAAAGGCGTGATGTCAGTGTTTTTCCCTCTGCTTTGTTTTTCTCTTTTTCTACATGGTGGTCATTCATGCTGAAAATGCTCTCTGCCTGTGAGCCTGAATGGGAGTTGGAATAAATTTCCTAATCCCTTAAATCAATATTATGTTAATATGACATGAGGTTTGGTTTGATGGTAGAACTCTCCTTCAAACTTTGAGAACATGTCAGAGTCTGTACTTTATCACGTCTGCTCCAGAAAGAAAGTCAAATCAATGTGTCTACCTTTACTGGACTCTTTTTTTTTCTCGACACAAGTGAGAGAAAAAAAAGATGCACAGTTGTTTGTGTGTGTTTATGTGTGCTTTTTCCTGTTCCAAAGTTATATTAAGGTATTAGGATTTAAATTTCATCACTGGTTTTCAGTGTTGGCTGTTAAATAGGAGAAGTGAGAGTGAAGTGATTCAGCTCCTGTGTGAGAGTTGTCTCCTGATCTGTGTGTGGCAGCTGAGCTTTGGCAGGACTCTGGCAGCGAAGCTACGTGCAGTTAAACTGTCAATGGCAGGAACTGTAAATCTCCTGCAGAAGGTGAATGCAGCATGACAGAACTGCCAGTGTGTGTGTGTGTGTGTGTGTGTGTGTGTGTGTGTGTGTGTGTGTGTGTGGTGTGTGTGTGTGTGTGTGTGTGTGTGTGTGTAAAGCACTAACAGTGGTTGCCTGCACAGTTTTTTTCTTTTTTCTTTTACCTATCCCGAAAAGCCATCTCCAAACTTTTATTCTTCTTAAATTAGAGTGAGTCAGGATACTTTATAGTGTGTGTCTGTGTGTATGTGTGTGTGTGTGTGTGTGTGTGTGTGTGTGTGTGTGTGTGTGTGTGTGTGTGTGTGTGTGTGTGAGAGAGAGAGAGAGAGAGAGAGAGAGAGAGAGAGAGAGAGGGAGAGAGAGAGTAGTGTAGATATGTGTGTCTGTAGGAGGTGGGGGTGCTGTCACTTTGGTAACACAACTGCACATATTGCAGTGATTACCACAGCGGAAAAATGTTTTTCTGCAACATGCAATTACTACAGATTACAGATTGCCGTCCTTGCATCAGAAGCTCTCGCTAGAAAAGGAGAAACACAGTGCGTTTGTGTCCACATGTGTGCGTGCACACAAATTGACAGACACAGAGACAAAGAAAGATGAGAAATGATTATAGCTCACACTAAAAAACCACAACTGAAAAAAAATGAGAGAGTTGAAGTATTTATGGGACTCATTTAGATTTAAAAGTTACGCTGACTTCCAGGGGTAAATAAAGATCCTGGAACAGAATCTGTCCTTTGGTAAAATGACGAAAAGTAGAGCAGGGTACATTTGATGGCTTTGTCCATCATCGTCAACATTATGAAAAGCACACACTGATATCCTCAAGAAGTATGTAACCCCAAACTGTGTGAGTCACATTAACTTAACATTTCATTTTGCTCAGGGTTACAAATCACCATGAATATCAAAAAGCTTCCTTCAGGTCGCACTAAACAATATGGCCCAAAAGTGGTGGCCCGCAGCAAGGCAGGGCCCTATTTACAATCCCACCAGATCAAAACTCAACCCAAAGTGCTCCTATAATAGCACTGGGCCTTTTGGTGAGCCTACCATCCAATGCTACTTTTAGTGGGTTTCCAAAGAATAAACAGGCCCGGGAACCACATCACAGGCTGCTGACTGTCATCATTGGGTGAGTGTACACGACGGATGATGTGAGGGCGGAGCGACCGTGACACTGGGGTTTATGGCGAATCCCCCAACCCCCACCCCCCTCGGGTGTGGTGTGTGCCATTGAACTGCCACTGAAAGGACAGGGAGGGGGCCTGACCACATTCGACCCCTGATCATGGCAAACCCATCGCAGCATCTCCCAGTGCCTTTACAGAGTTCTTCTTCATCGTGAAGAAGAACACAGCGCATCTGGTTTGTTAGGTATTACAAAAAGAGGATGTGCAATCAGATATGCACACACTTAAACTCCCTCTAGAGCAAAGGTAAAACAAATACTTTCCTTAATAGAATGTTGATAGACGGGTCCTACAGGAGATCTCACTGATTAGAGGATAATATGGTAAAACATGTCCTGTGTTCTCTGTAAGACAAAGATTTTTCATTTCCTTCACAAACCTTATGGAGTCACTTAAAATATCAAGTTAAGTATCATAAATACTCATTCTGTCGAAAAATAGGCCTGAGTAGAAAACTTGAAGTAAAAATGTTAGCTTTTTTTAAACATACTGTATATTAGATCATTTGACCTCCTTGACCATCAAATAGAATGAAACCATGTGAACAAAGCACATTAAACATCTTCGGTGGAACAATGGCTTGCTCCTTAGATTTGGACACCACCACCTTTAATTCTGTCAATTTTATGTACCTTTGGATATGTACATACGTTTAATCACAGGCATTTTTGCAGGTTTTGTCTGTTCCCTCCTGTTTATCTGTGGATTTGATTGTCAGTGGGATTACCCAAGACCCGGTGGAAGGATGGGACATGATCCAGGAAACAAACCATTCAATTTTGGTGCCGATCTGAATAAAATGGCAGACGAAGGAAATTTTTTTAGTTTCCTTCCAAAGCATTACTAAATGGGACATTTTTCAACATTTTTCCCAAGTAGGCACAAATTACCGAATTGATTTCCACAATTCTATGTGGAGGGGTGGTGCCTGAGCCAGGAGAGCTAAATGATGCGCTTTTGTCGTGAGCTGAGGTGTCCTTCAGCGCTATCCTAGTTTCTAATGCAGACGCCCAGCCTGAAAAGTGACACAAACGATCAAAAACATGCAACTGAGTATAGTGCTGCCAATAATATTTACCTCTGTCTCACTGTGCAAAAAACAGCAGACCAATATGTCTTCTCTTTGACTACAAGTGTTCTGGTAATATTTGAATTTTGACTTCTTCTTCTTTTCCTTTCGGCTTTTCCCTTCAGGGGTCGCCACAGCGAATCAATTTCCTCCATCTAGCCCTGTCCTTTGAATCCTCTTCTCTCACACCAACTACCTTCATGTCTTCCCTCATTACATCCATAAACCTCCTCTTTGGTCTTCCTCTAGGCCTCCTGCCTGTTAGTTCAAAACTCAGCATCCTTCTACCAAAATATTCACTATCTCTCCTCTGGACATGTCCAAACCATCTCAGTCTGGCCTCATTTGAATTTTGACTTCCAAATCAATTTTAATGGTTCAAAGTAGATGTGTGTTTGTCCTTCTAATCAGAAATGTGGCTGCTTCCTTTTCCATGACAGACAAGATCTCCAGCAGAGACGGTCTTTGTATCGATCACAGTTAACAGGGACTGTGTGCTGAAGCCTGCAGTGAAAACCCAAGCACTCCTAAACCTGCTGTAAACCTGTCCAAATACAAAGCCTCAATAATATTAACTCATCTCACATTTTCAGTAGAAATCGCTGCATTATGAAAAAAATAAATGTTCAGAAAAAATATGCTGATGATACTTGTCACATCCAGAGTACAATCTTGTCATATTTAAATAATATGGAAACATAAGTGTACATCTAAAATTTTGAGGGTAAGAAAATTCACGCAACTTACTCAGTGAACAAAATGGAAAGATAGCACTTATTTAGTGGGAGCCGTCCCCAAGCAGCCATTATGCAGCTCAATTCATTCGCAGGCCTTTTATAAGCCCTTGGCTCCACTCTGAATCTTTATAAAATGCAAGAATATTAAAGATGCATGAGATGAATGTGTTCACCTTCTGTCAACTGTCACATCTCAACTCATTATGTTTGCACAATAATTAGCTGCTGGCCTTGGAAGTGTCCCTGACCGTACTCTCCATCGTATTGATGATAATATAAACGCCTCCACAGAGTCAGAGCTGGCAACCCTGTGTGTCACTGGATGTATAAAGCTCTACAAGGGGAAAATTATGAAGAAAAACTATAGAAATTAAGGAAAAAATACAGTTTTTAAAGGTTACGAGGAGTTTGAATACACAAGCACATTCCATGATCCTGAAAACTAACACAGACAACCCTGGCAAGGAAAAAATAATATACAAATTTATATGATCAAAATTGTCCAATGTGTTTCTGATTTTCTTGTCTGAACATCAAAATGGACAAAAATGACCGCCATTTGTGATGTGCTGACATATTATGTAATCAAAATTTGAGAAAGAATCAGCCATCAGAGCAGTGAGAGCTCAAACCCAAACAGTCTGTACCCACTCACTGTTGTTTAAAAGTTTCTCCGTATACTTGTGTATATAAACACTCCAACGCTAGAATATGATTTGGCTTTGAGGGGACTGGCACAAATGGCTTTGGTGACTTACATCACTTTTGGAAGTCCAATCACAGACACTCTTGTCATATCAAGCAGAAAAAGTCCATTTCATAGCTAGCTATGTCTCCAAAAAAAATTTATAAAAAGGAGGGAAGGGTAAACAAGCCCTGCGTTCCACAGTAACCGCAGAATTCATCATTCATACAAAAAAACACTCTGAGTCCCAAAGTAGAGCTAATTTAATCCAAGAGGAATAAAACTCCATTTCATAGAAGTCGTCCATTCAGAACACTCATATTTCCACTCAGCAGAAACCCCCGGCTGAAATTTGAGCAGACACTTTTCGGAAGGAATGCATTCGGTGGGTTGAGGGCCAAAGCTTGCCCTGTAATTTGTGAATGTACAGAAATGTGTGACCACCACAGCTCCTCTAAAGATAGAAATCTTTGTCTTATGTCATCGCTGAACCTCAAACTATTTCTAATTGCCCCCATAGCCCCCTTTACCAAATGAATAGCTACCCATCCAAAGGCTTATGTGTGCATGTCTGAAAATAGCATGAGAGTTTATACTGGCTGATAGATTATATTCAGGGAAAAAAGAAAAAAAAATCTCTGAAGGGATCTCTACATATCTGAATGTCTCCATCTTCAAAGTGACTTTCAAGCTGCGTGGGTGGCATTTAGATTCAGGTATATGCTTACAGGCCCCAAAGGCTCCCACTGGTTTCTCTGCTAATGGGGGGATCATACTCATATTAATCTTTACAATCTGACTCATTACATATTAAACCTTCCGTGAGTTCCTTTGGGTTCATACTCGCAGGAGAAAGAGTTGCTTTATAGGGACCGAGAGGAACTTTAGCATCAGTTGAACTTTAGCTTCAGGTCCCATTTACAACTGCTTGACTGTGGTGCCGTTTAATGGTGTCTTTCTACCCAACAAATAATTTTCTGAAACCACAGAAAACCCCTTTCTGTGATGAGATTTCCTTTTGATTCAGATCATAAACAGATGAAGGTGAGATCTCACTCACAGAGTGAATGTTGCAAAACAATGACGTAATTTTTTGATTGGTGTCTGAAGGATTAATTCTCCTTTTATCCTTCAATGGTAAGACTCAGATACACCAAGGCGTATTTGAGGTATAGGCCAGGGTTTCACATATCCTCTGTGAGCCCTGTCTTGATTTCAGGCACGGCCCACCTGGATCATTAAAAATCATTCAGGGCCTCGACTCACTCTGTCCTCGATGGTGGTGCGGCTGAAACTATAGAAACTGCACGGTGAAATGTAGAGATCTAAATGTGACTGGCGCCCGGAGCACACATTAGGACTGCACAGGGTATAGCTGGGGTGTGTGGTCATATATTAATAATGAACAGAGGCCAGGGGGATGACCAAAATATCACCAGCATTGTCACCGTCCCATGAAAGCATTCTGAAAATAGAGGCCGCTTTATAGGTGATTTGTTCAAAGGTGATATGTGAAGAGAGGATTGAGGGGATTGAGCTGCTGCTGCACAGAATGAGTTGAGTTTAGCTGTGGAATGAGCTTCTGTAATTCCTGTTGATCTATGTCTTCAATTAAAAACAAGGAAGAATATTAAAAACAAGGAAGAATATTGTGTGAATTGAAGTAGATTTATGATGATTCAGATATTATTCTCTCAGTGATTCGTATGCTTTTGTAAGGTAAAGGCAGTATCACTTAAATGTGTTTGTGGTGCCCTCGACCCACCACACCACTGAACCACTGTAGTTCATGAGCAGCACGAAAAGGGAAATATCAGATTAGTCGGTTGATAAATGTGTCACCCAAATAAAGCTGTTACAAAACATTTATATTTAAGAACCTTGAGAGATTTTTAATAGATTTATTTTGAATTGCAACACTTTTTTTCAGGAAATCAGATTACCGGTATGTTATATTTAATTTTTGTAAACTGTAAAGATGTGTTTCTAATATTAATGTCTGAAGACGCCAATGATGTTGTGATGTGTTGCCAGGTTATCAGATTTAAAATGAACATTTTAAATTTATTAAAACAACTGATCAATTTTAAATCCAATGTGATGATCAGAATTAAGGGAAAACGACTTTCATGGAGTCCTCGTGTCAGATCAATGTATTTGATTTGTTCGCTCGAATTTTAAAAAAGAGAGAAGCCCAGACAGACGAACAGACAGGAAAATGATTTATCAAAGTGAAACATCGATTGAATGCATGTTAAAAATGCGCTCGGAAGAAAATCCAGCTCTCCTTTTCAATACTCCTCTTTCTGTCACTTTCTTTTTTTCAGAAATAATTTTAAAATATCATTCATGTCGTAATTTTTTGTTCAATTTAAAATATTTTAATCAAAGCTGACAGGTTATTAATCTCGTTTATTGAGGACGTCGTTAATTCGCAAAACTGATAAAATTATATTTACACCACATAAATAATAACTGTCCGTCCTCATGAGACCCAAGAAGGTCAAGTTATTTACAGTATTTTAATTTATTTGAGAATTACTTATTGATTTAGAACAAAATGCAACAAAAGACTCGTTTATTTCTCTAAATATAATATTTAGAGGCGTACGTGTTATCTCCATCCCGGTGAATGACTTCATTAAGAGTTTCTCAAACGAAAGAACGTTCGCATTTCTAGAGTAGAAGTTTTAGTCTTTAACAGAGCGACAATAAATAAATAAAACACAAAAACACACACTGAAGTGGGGAAACAGTCACCGGCCTTCCTTACAGACAGAATCATCTCACTGAAGGAGTTGTTGAGTTTATCGGTGAATCAGATTTCCGTCTATCTCTGAGCACAGATAAAAACGTCATTTTCTGTGCAGATGTGAAACGTCGGCGCCAGACTATTTGCGCTGACAGCGATTGAAAAGGCAAATGCGCCAACTAGTGTCAGAAAGCAGCATGGCGGAGGGTGTGTAGGGTGTGTAACCCTCAATATTTCAGGTTTCTGATGAATTCCACCCCAGGCGAACAGACCGATACTATCGTGTTGTTTGATGTGGGGAAAAAAACTCAGGAGTCTATTTGCTTTAATTATCTCGTTAATTCTGAGAAGTCAATTAAAATGATAGTGATCTGTCTGTTCCCTTAATTTCGCTTTATGAAAAAGTCATTTACCTGGAGAGGGGTGAAGCCCGCAGACAAGATTTCATCACAAATGAGCGGTAGTAAAACCACCTGGCCTGTGCAGTCTGAAGCCTCCTTTAGATAAATTAAGAACAAACGTAAGAGAGATGAAAGTGCAATGTTTTCAATTTATTTATTTAATCAGATGAACCATCTGTCTAATAATTTTGAACAATCTTATTCATTTTAATAAGTTAATGTCCAGGTTTTTATTTTCCATTCAAACCTGTACTATCTGTCCTTTCTTTTAAAAAAAAATGTTTTCAAATTTTCTCTCTTCTATTCTATTAACGTGTGTCTGTATTCTGAGTAGAAACACAAAGCGAGAGAAGCGCTCAGATATGTATCAATACTCGAGCGAGTGTGGAGCAGCAGTCCACGTCTGGAGAAGGAGCGGCAGAGAGTTTGATTGGTCCGATGAAAGCCCAACCCAGCCGATTCATTGGTCGAGATCATCTCCATAGTCCCAACCACTAAACACTAAAATGACTCGTGTTAAATAATATCGCGGCACTCTGCAGTCCGTTCAGCTTCACGGCTCCCTCCTGCGCCCTGACGCTGCGCTAAAGGATAACTTAAACTCCTGAACGGGAGCATCGAGACAGCTCATCCCACTCAAGAATATCGTTGTTGTTCCAACGCGGATAAAGTTGGAAGAACTTTTACTCGCGTGAAGGACAGCGATTTACTCCGACTTCAGTGTGACTGAAGAGTTCGGGTTTGAGACCTTTAGTTTGAGGGTTCTGTTGAAATCTGACGACGTGTTTGATCGATTTTTAAAAAAAAATAAAACAAAACAGCGTAGAGAAAGACAGCGTGGATTGTCTAACTTTTTTGCACTACAACTGGATTACCTGCCCAGAGCGATCGCAAGACGCTACTGAGGGAAGACTGATTTCAGAGTTGTTTTGAATGTGTTCATCAGATGCACGTCAGATAAAACGTCGAGCACTTTGATGGAGGCTTGATCTGCTTTAGCTGAAGTTTGTGAAACACAAAGAAGCGCGGATGCCCCTCGGGTTGTCTCGTCCTGCGTTCACACGTTCATCACAGTTTACTGCTCCTGCCGAGATCAGTCAGACTTTGCGCTCTCTCGCCTCCATCCTCTGCGCTCTCAAACACTCCTGAGACCATCCGCGTCTGGAGGAACAGAGACTAAAAGAACTCACTTCATCCCAAAGTTTCCTGTTCCACGAAACCCAGTCAGGTGGCACTGACCCAAGCTGTTGTGATGCATATTCCCGTAGAGCCGCCCACCACCAGACGGTTCACGCCGCCCTCCACGTCCTTCCCCTGCAGTAAGATTGGAGACGGCAGCGGGTCCATGGCCACCCCGGGGCCTCTCAGGTCAAGACCGGACACCAGGAACGTGGTAGATGTCCTTGCAGACCACGCCGGCGAGCTGGTCCGTACCGACAGCCCCAACTTCCTCTGCTCCGTCCTCCCGTCTCACTGGAGGTGCAACAAGACGCTTCCAGTGGCTTTCAAGGCAAGACATATGGCTTCTAATTATTATTTATTATATTTTCATTTTGTTGACGCACACTGGGGTTTTCTAACTTTTAGGAATGCACCGCGAAATATTTTTAAAGTGGTTTAATATAATTAGCTTTATTTATTGTAGAAACTTAGTTACATTTATTCGGATGGGAGAGTGAGCTCGAGAAATTGTGTTGCTTTTTGCTTCAGCATTAGTGTTTTTGTAGAATATTTCATATGTAAATATATTTTAAAATTCACTCATTTTTATAGGCTTTAATCAGTGCATCTATAAAATTACACATAAATCAAAACATATAAGTACATTTAAAATAAGATGTATCAGCTGAACTTGAAGTGTGTCATTCATTTTTCTATATTTTAAATTCTTTAAGTAGTTTTGCAAGATTTGTAACTCGTCTTATTATTAAGGTTTATCCATACGAAGAAAATATAAGAGTAAAAAGTAAAACGTTCAAATATAATTGATTTTATAATGTTGCACAGTTCCAAAGTAGAGGGTTTGTGCTACTAGTAATACACAGCGACACGGTGTTCTGTTGACACGCTGAGACTGGGGACATATTCCTTCCAAATATTAGGGGCCACTTTACGCGCGTTCTGTTTTCATAATTCCTTGAGCCAGAGTGACCCATTGCTTTCTCCTGAGCAGGTCGTGGCTCTCGGTGACGTCCCCGACGGAACTCTGGTCACGGTGATGGCCGGGAATGACGAGAACTACTCAGCCGAGCTGAGGAACGCCTCCGCCGTGATGAAGAACCAGGTGGCCCGGTTCAACGACCTGCGCTTCGTGGGCAGGAGCGGACGGGGTAAATGAGACTCTCTCTCCTGTCTGTCTTTCTGTCTATCTTTTTGACACACACACACACACACACACACACACACACACACACACACACACACACACACACACACACACACACACACACACACACACACACACACACACACACACACACACACAGAGCAACAATAATATAGTATAATATTATAATGGATCGTGTTTCTTCGTCAAAGCGCAGCAACGACTTACAGCAGCATGTTTTTATGTTTTTATATAAATAATATTGGAGGTCATCTTATATTTTTAGTGAAACATACATATGCAGGAAAAACAGATCAATTGAAATTTAGATATTTTTTAAATTAAAAATAGACCACTTTAGGTCTTATATCTTTGTAAAGGGAAAAAAACTATACATTTGGAAACACTGGGTAAAGATCGGGCCCGTATTTTTCCGTCTGACGGCCACGGGTGACACCCAAACATCTGGCCTGTGTCACCGTGAGCAGTTGGGATGTGACTGCAATTTTCTAAATTCAAGGGCATACAGTGAAAATCACGCAATCCACGTCGCAACAGTGACAACCACTAAAAAAGCGTGCAACCTGATGTATGTTCTTGTCGTGGTTGTTCTATTGTGTTGAACTGATGTGACTAAAAAAAAATCACTCAGACAGAATATTCACATGGGATGTGGGAATTGATATGAAACGTTAGGTCTTTGGAAAAATATTATTTATAGAATAAATTAAAAGATCTTAATTTGGGGGCATAAACAAAACAAATTATATTTGTCAGTAAATTTGCATCATTTTTTTCCAGCAGCTTTCAGAACCTTTTCGGACCTTTTGTGGTCTTTTATATTTCCAGTCGGTGTTAAATAATTAGCATTTGATAGTCTTAAAAGGCCTCGTGTCCAAATGAACATGTAGTCAAATACCTTTCATTTCTGTGGTCAATTACCTCACCCGATGATGATTTTTCGCGTTTCTTCCCACGCCGTCTCTTTTTAACAAGAGATGCCTTTCTCAGAAGACGAGCACCGGACCCGCTGCACAATGCAGCCTCCCTCCCTGCTTGTGAACGGGCTTAGTTGCAGATGGGAGCAAGATCCCGCCTTGTTGAACAATAAACTATCGCTGTAAGCCTTTTCGGACAATCTGGAACGCATTCTCTCAATAATCAAAATCATCCCCGCAGTCAGGCCATCAAAAGAGGTGGTCTCTGCCTCTTTAACTCAAAAGCTGAGACGGAACAAAAGCCTGCGTTAATTCCAAATTGAACAAGCGATGTATTGTTGCAAACAAAAGAGTTTATTGTGTGCGGATAATTCAAAACGGGTATTTGAGATAATACAATAATATAAGTAGGCCTGAAATAAAACGAGAGCTGGCGTGTTTCTGTTTTGCAGGAAAGAGCTTCACTCTGACCATCACCGTGTTCACCGGACCTCCACAAGTGGCCACCTACCACCGAGCCATCAAAGTCACCGTGGACGGACCCCGAGAACCACGCAGTGAGTGCACGCACGTAACCCACGTAGACGCAACTATTGTTGTTGTTGATGATGATGATGATGATGATGATGATGATGATGATGATGATGATGATGATGATGATGGTGGTGGTGGTGATGATGCGTGTTGCGGTGTTAACGCTGGCTTGTTTGAATGTCGTGGGTGTCAGAATGTCTTCACGCTAAAACAACTGCATGAGTCATCCGTGGATGTACGTGAACATCGGTGAGAGTGCGTGTGTTCTTGAGTGTGCGCTATGGAGACGTGACTGTATTCACGCATTCACATGCGCAAAAGGATGGTTTCTAGATGTGAGTTACGGGTCCGGCGTGGAGTGGTTCGAGGTCGATTGTAGTGTGGCGCACTGTCCTTACAAATGTGAGTATGCATGTGTGTGTGTGTGTGTGTGTGTGTGTGTGTGTGTGTGTGTGTGTGTGTGTGTGTGTGTGTGTGTGTGTGTGTGTGTGTGTGTGTGTGTGTGTGTGTGTGTGTGTGTGTGTGTGTGTGTGTGTTACAGGGGCAGAGGGAAGGGCCCAGTCAGAGGAAATTGTAAAGCATATTAAGGCAAAACCCAAGACCACTAAGAGGAGCTGAGTGAGTCTCCAAGCCGCAGGTGGCTCTGCTCACCCCCCCCCCCTCACCCCCGTACCTGACCGACCACATAAGTGGCTCGTCGATTTAACACAGGCTAGACTCTGGCCGCTGTTCGGGAGACGCAGCGCGCTAAAGCTGTTCGCGCCATCGCTGAGCCACAGCTCCATTCTCGTGTGGTTTGGAGCTCCTGCTGTGAAGCGGGACGGGGGTAGGAGGCACTCACATGAGTCAGGGGCTTCGGGTTGGGGCGATGGGTGCATACATGAGGTCAAGGTGGGAAACATAAGATGGGGGAAGGCGGGGGTCATGATGTACCTATGGAGAGGCCGTGTTTATAATGGCTTTACAGGTCTCTGAACAGGCGGATAGCCATGGCTCTCGCTCATGTCTGTGAAGGGGGGGGGGTAATATATCTGGGACATGCTGGATTTAGCCCAGTCAAAACAGACCACAGCAGGGGAAGATAGAGAGAGAGGTAGCAAGGGCCACAGTAACGGGGTATGGCTGGGAGGAGAAGGAGCTGTGGGGCACAGAGAAAGGGGCGGAACCCCCCCCCACACACACACACACACACACACCAACAACCACCCACCTGCCAGGCTTAATACTATTTGCAGGGGAAGGGACTAGATAATAATAAACACTTTATATATGTGTGTGTGTGTGTGTGTGTGTGTGTGTGTGTGTGTGTGCGCGCGCGCGTGTGTGAATGGTTTCAATTTGATCTGCAGTTGAAGGGGGGGGAGAAAAAAAAAAGCTTAACGCGTCTGCGAGCATAAATGCATTCTCATGTGCTTCTGCAAACGTCTCAGCTTGAAATAACTGTACATTAGGCCCGTCTCCTGCCTGTCTGTCAACAGGCTGCAGCTCCAGCTGAGGCGTCAGAGTGGCCGCGCTACTTTAACACCGGCGCTGGGGCTATAAAGTGACACTGTTTAATATAGGGCAGCAGGAATTTAAGGCTCCATTAAACTCTGTTGGGGCTGAGAGTGACAGAAAGTAAACCTCTGCAAAGGTTGATTAACAAAAACAACACGGGAATATGACTGAATGTGTGCTTAATGGAACCTCCTTAATTTATGATAATATTAAATTGGCTAATGAAGTCAAAGCTGGTGTGAGGTTCGAATAACACATCCAGCCACTCTGTAGTGAAAACAGATTCAACCAGGAAATTCAAACAGCTGAACACAGTTAAGAGAATAAGCAGCTTTAAGCGCGGCCCATTCATCTTGTTGGTTCTGTTGGTTTGAATGAGCTGTCAGATCTGAGGCCGGGATGAGTTTCTGTCCATCTGAGCGCACAGAAGGTGCTGGAAATAGAAATCACGTGAGAGATTGTATTTTTTTTTTAAAAGATTCACATTCTGGGAGTAAAAAGTCAGTCATGATCTGGCACAGGCGAAGAGCAGGAACACACACCGCCATTGAGACGTTATTAAGGATCAGATCCTTCAGAAACCACAAGGCACCGCATTATGTCTGACGTTCTGAGCCAGAGCCGAGGCGCCTTTGCCAAAAGTAATTTTTCCACAACAAATCATTTATTGGGAGGAAGCTGGATATTCTAATGCGTCCTCGGTATCACTTTTTGATAAATGCCCCTCAACGCTGCCCGCACATCTCAGCATTATCGTTCAGAGTGCAGACAGCCCGTGGCCAAAGTTGGCAGCGCTGAGCTCAGCTGTCCGCAGGCTGGCGCGCTGCGGGGCCGGCCGGCCTGCTCATGGCTTTACAGGCTGTTTGCATAGGACCTGCATTTGCGTGGCTGCCAGCCGAGCCACGGCTGGAGTTGCCACAAGTAGGGAGGAGGTTTTTATTCTTGTTTACTGATCCAGTCAGGATAATCTGACGGACAGAACTGCGGAGGTGCCTCACCTGCTGCAAATGAATGAGGAGCGTCATGCGTTCTGAAAGCACTTACATAACTGACACATAAATGTGTTTTATTAGCACATAATGTATCCACACACCGACAGCATTTAACACCCGGACAGAAAGCAGGCTAAGTGTTCACCTAAGTATTTTTGTCTTCCCTACTGCCGATTTCCTCATCTCACATCCGCCATGCGTCATTGCGCGCCTCCGCCCGCTGCGCCTCTCTCTCCCTCCTGGTCTGCCTGTCATGATAGATTATCAAACTTCTGCTGAGACCAAACTGGAAGCACAACTGTTACAACTGAAACACTCCCCGCTTTTCAGTCTGAGCAGCAGTTTGAACAACAAGCCACAAGAGAGAGCGTGTTGAGCTAAAAAGACAAAAACTTAAAAGCAGATGACTTAAACACGGAGACGCGCTGCAATCAGATCCGCCACACAAACTTAATGCACCCTGCAGGGTTATTCTCATTTATCCCACTACTATATTTTTAGTGCTCCTCTCATTCCCTCACTTATATATGACATCAGCCACTGCTTATTTACCCATGGGGTGGGGCTGTTTGTATTTCTGTATCTCTCAGTCTGAAATGAATCAGTCCCCAGGAAGAAAAGATGAACTCAGCTCAGGTCAGGCTGGGACAGAAATTTAAAAAATGGGATTCAATAGTATGTTGGCCCGTGTCCACAAAGTATGTGCCTCTCCCATTTAGAGCTTAAACAAATTAATCAGCATGAAGTTATTTGAAAGTGCGAACATGTATTTCTCTTCTAATGGTTTTTGATGTGTAGAAAAATATATCACTCAGATGTGTACTTGTGTTTTTTAAAGGTTGGATGGTTTTTAAATAAGGGTGATAAAAAGTCACTTCTGTGAATCAATGATCACAGGCTCAAAGCTGCTGTGTGTGAAAAGAAACCTTCAAAGGTCAAGTTTGAAGTCACAAGGAACACATTTTACTGCTGACTCCGACTGAACAAAGTCAAATTTCAAACCCCTTTAAAATTAAATTAAACTAAAATGTCCAGCTGAACTCTCCAAATGTTACGTTACAGATTTACTTTATTTAATTCGGTTTAATGCCCCGTCAGAGTTCCGAGGGTTCATGCCTGACATACGGTGGCAATGTGTGTGAAGCATACACCCCAACCACTAACACAATTATTCAGCGTACATGTAATACCTGCATATAGTCAGACGGCCCTCATGCGCAGGTCAACACATCCACCTGAATCACACAAGTGCTGTTGTGTTTTGCTGCCTCTGTTTACTCTGCTAGGTGTGTTCAACCAGCTCCAAGCGGAGAATGGTTTGGAGGAGGTGGGAGGGTGAGGTGGGGTTGGGGGTGGCAGCGTCTGAATGGTGTGAGGGGTGGATGCATATTGAAGTTGGCGGGTTGATTGTATTTGCATTTGGCACACAGACTGTACAAAGTATGCAAATAGCCAAACAATGACATTTGCTGTGTTATTTTTCCTGTGATATTGCAGTCTCTGTGTAAAGTCAACAAAAGGAGAGCATGCATGTTGTTGTGTAGGAGTTTGCGTGTGTTCAACCCATACACCTGTCAGGTGCGTCCATCTCTTTAAGTCGGCCCCACGGGCCACGCCCATGCTCCACAAATCACATGAAAGGCTCGCCCTCGCTGCGAGTGGCTCTCAAAGGGAACTTTGATGTTTGAAAATGGAGATGGGTGTCTGTGAAATAAAGGCCTACAGGTGTAGCAGTGCCAGGGGAGGGGAAAATAGTGGCAGGTCTTCAGGTGGGTGCTTTCCTGACTGCTAATAGCTCAACAAGAGTCCCAAATGTATAGCCTGAAGACCATTGTGAGTCTCAAATGCACCACATTACAAATAAATAGATCCTATCCCTCACAATAAAACTCATGATGAGTTAATTTATGGTTTGGTTCAGAAGATATTTTGCCCAATACCACTGACAGACAGATCGGAGCAGATAAAAACAAAAATTTACACCCTAGAAGAGAAAAAACACTCTGTGGCATCTGTACTGACTGGAGGCCATCGACTGTGGCGTTTCTCTTCCCCAGGGGTCAATCCAGATGCGTCATACTTAGCCTCAGTGATTAGAAATAGAGCAAATATTGGGTGACTGATAAATCCACTGGAATGTAGCAGTGCATACTGATTACGTGTGGATTGATTTCAGAGAGGATTTCAGACGTCAGGACAAAACGCTCACCGCATTCTGAGGTCTGAGGCTTGTGATTGGTGGTGCATGAGAGCCTTTTCCTCCAGTAGGATGGCAGGATGTCTGCGTCTGGAGAGACAGATGATTACAAGTATTTTTTTTTAAAAGTTTGATGTGTTTTTAAGTCACATATGAATGAAATTGAAAGATTTCCTGTTATTAAAGTGTGACATAAAGGCATCTGTAATATTGTAATCAAATGTTGTTGTGGGAGAGTAAATACAGGACTGAGATGGGAGCTCTTTGACCACTTTTGCCACCTTAACCACATCTAGAAGCTTTGAGGCTGGCTCCCTTTGAGGATTATACAAACGCACACACAGAGACACACACATATGCACACACAGCTGCTGATAATCCTATTTAGGCTTTTGCGCTTAAGCTGTCCTGTGAAAGCGAAACTAATTAGTCTAACTACCTCAGCAAAATGAGATAGAAAGAAAGAAAATACATCCATTAGTCCATTAGTGGCGATTTTCTTGTCTTGTTCCATTTCTGCCTCGGTTTCCTCCTTGGCTTGATGCTCGGCGTCGAAGGTGAAAGCAAGAAAAAAGAGGAACATTGTGTAACATTTTCAAACAGCATGATGTGTCCTCCTCGAGCCAGTGGATGACTGCTGAAGACACATAAAATACCCTCAGGGAGAACTGGGCTTTATTTTTCCACTCAGACAAAAATTTCCACCCCATATTTGCTGACGCCAGATAGAACAGCAGGGCACACTTGGAGCGATCAAATTATTTACACAGGCCCCAGAAAACACTTTTAATTCCTGTGATGATGCAAGCAGAAGTCATTTTCTCAGAATCACGGATGAGTTGGGCCCACGCTGCTGCTCAGTCCTTTCTCCACCTCCCCTCAACCCCCCCCCGTCAAACTCAGCGGCCAAGCTTCTTTCCTGTTTACCTACCTATGAAGGGAAATAAAATGCCAACTCTGTGTGTTTTCACTCTTCCGTATTTACACTGACCCATAGAGGACGAGCCATTACAACATTTCCGTCGACATGTAATAGAAGTTCCGTTCCGCATTTAGAAAAATAAATGATCCATCAGTGGAGGAATATGTCATCCCTTGTTGCATTGTGACAATAAACTATAATCTGCGTAGGGGCAGTGGAGACGGGGCTGGACCGGGGCGGTTTTAGGGAGGCACCTGCTGGTTACTGGAAAAGACATTGTGTACCACCACCACCCTGTGGTTTTTGGATATTTATTTCTTCAGGTCTTAATGTTTAGGAACAGTGAGCAAATAATAGGTGTAGCAAGGCCTTTCTTTTGCTTCCAGGTGCCAAGAAGGTTCGGTAATCCTTTGGGTCAACACACAGTGAAGCCATGGCTCTTCAGAATAGGCCGAATCGAAAAAGAAAATCAACCTCTGCTGTCTTGATGCTCCTGCAGCCGTCCGCTGACACTAACCTCAGTGAAAGCCCGGAATGTGAAATAAGTGCACCGTAAAACTGACACATTTCACATCTCCACATTTACTTCGACCCATCTGGAATATCAATTGCAATTCTGAGGAACTCTGCGTGTGCACGTTTGGGGGTGAATGTATGCCTGTTGCACATAACTGTGTGCAGCTCGGTATGCATGGAGGTGTGAATGTGAAGCCGTTTGACACATCTGCTGGCGTTGCATTGATGTATCTGACAGCAGCGGCTCCCCTTCCTTTCCCACAGCCTGAGCGAGGCCTCCACCTTCCCCTCAGCACCTTGCTGCTCAGACGACAAGACTACCACGTATGCACAAACACCAGTACACAAACACACGCACACAGCAACTCCATTCACCATCAGAGCTAAAATAGCGCACTCAAAGCAGCATTTTGCTTTAATATGATCTGCCACTGGAGCCAAATAGGCCTTCTGTGCGCAATGAGACGTGAGCTGCAGCGGCGGTGGCACTGAGAGATCTACAAAGTCTGCAGGCAAGCAGCCAAAAAAGTCTGAAAAACAGCCCTGCTCATATCAACTCTAACACGCCTCAACTCCAGAGTAGAAGACAGTTACATACACACACACACACACACACACACACGCACACGCACACGCACAGACACACACACACACACACGCACGCACAGACACAGACAAAGAGTACGGAATGGTGGGACAAAGGAGGGATGATTACTCTCACTGTGCTACGGGCCTCGCTGTATTGTCAGAGAATCCGGGTGCATTTTTTTTTTGGGCCTCATTTTTTTGTTACCCCTTTGCTCTCTTTGCCTGCCTCAACCTGCCCTGCTGTGGGGATATCCTTGTGTGGCACTGCCTCTGTTCCACAAACACACATAAACAGACATATGCAAAGAGCTTTATCCCCTTATCAGAAAAGGAAGGCTACGCTCTTTGCTCAAGCTGACTTATGTGGCAACTTCCGCTGTGAGCAGCTTGTTTTCTGTGATGTGAGGGGGTTTTCACACTGCTCATGTCTCTGGAGAGGCTGATGCATCTGCCTGAGGGGCCACACAATCCCCCAGCAGTGCTCAGGCAGGGTGAAATACATTTACAAACCCACCAAGACATTTGCTGCTGAAAGCTTGAAAATAACATTTCCCAAACCCGTCTTAAACTCAGCACTACGTTGTTTATGACAGACACACAACTCAGCACAGAATAAATAGCATGTACATTAAATGCATGGTAATGTTAGTTGTAAAACTAAAGCAATCACTCTTAAAATGCTAGGGTGTTATGCAAATGAGTGAAAAGCAGTGTAATGTCTGTGTGTGGCTTGCATTGACTCATTTAGGCCTAGATGAGACACCCACAATCACCAACCAAGGGTGAAACCCACATCCTTCGGGGTCAGCCTCAAAATAAGAACTTTGATTTGCCTAACTGTGAATACTCAAGTCTGAATGATGGCCCTGGGAAACAAATTCAATTCTGTAAAAAAAATTGTTGAGCTGTCATGTAATGCCAGCAGTTGAACGAAAAGGGATGCATGAGAAAGAGCAGAAAGTAACAGAGTAGGAACCAAAATGAAGGGGGTTCAGGTCTACGAGAGGAAGAAGAGGATGACAGGTGTACAAGAGTTTGCTCAACAGATGTCAAAATGTCCCCAGTGTCTGTTGAGGGCAAACGGAAGTTTGCTCTCAGGCAAGTAAGACTCGCTGCAACATGTGTTCAACTGTCGCCTCACATCACGCCACTGGGTTTCAAAAGTTAGATGGAGATGCTGGTCGTGTTCCCGTCTTTTCACTTGATGTTCACCACGTTAACTCGAGGAGCAAAGACTTACTCCTTAAAAGCTGTGGCTCTATTGACTTAACACAAAACGTCCCCTTTTTGGTAACTAAATCATGTTAGCCTCCATATTAGAATCACAAATACCCCCTACCTAACTCAGACATTTTTTGCATGTAATCCTACAGCATATGTAGATAGACTTTACAGGCCAGACATAGTTTTCAGTGTGATACCTGTATTCCAAATCAATACTAGTCTGTTATCTGAGGCCTATCGAGTCCATTTATACGTTGAATACAAATATTTACACTACAAATATATTCAGAGCAGACTTGGGCTGATGCCAAAGCACGTATTGCCCTTTGCCGTCCAGATAGAGTTTCACTTTGCCCCTGAAAAAGCACCCAGCCCTTTACTAAAAAGAGCTTGTGTTTAAAGTGTCCCCCCATTGGACGGCGACATATGTTTCATTCTCATAAGAGTTGGAGACAAACAGATAGAGAGAAAAGTTGAGAAAAAGTGGGGGTTGGCGGAAGCAACAGGCCGTTTAGGGTGATCGCTCTGCAGTGGCGCTGGTGTTTGAGGCCTGGCTGTCACCTCGCTGAGCAAACACCTTCTCTGTTTGGAGCTGATACAGCCTTTGTAGAGGCGAGGCTGGGCAAGACCCGCTGCAGTTTGTTGGTTCATGTTGTCCGGCAAGAGAGAGCCGGGTGTAACCTTCTGAAAAATAGCTTCACATTTTTCACATCACTTGCATTTCACCCTATCTCAATGCAAAGTGCAGGAAAAACAATCAACAAAGCATCTGAAGTCATACTACAGAGGATAAAACATGATCAGGAAATAAAGAGACTCACACATACTCAGAAAACAAAGCAGGGCACACCCATTTCTTCAAAACACAGCCATTGCCTTTCAGTACATCGTTAATACCAGACATTTTATATCAAGCATTTTATTTGTTCTTCATAGACTTCCATAATGCTTTCAGATGATGCGACCGCTACTCTAGAGGAGGCTAGTAAATCTACAGCCCTTAGCATCCATTTCAGCTCTGGGCGAGTATTGAGCACTGCTGTTTAGGCCTCATGTGTACACTGGCCCCCATCTCCTAGCTCTATCTTGTGGTTATGATATCATAGAGAGAAAAACACGGGCATTCTCTCCTAAGTGCACCCTGAGACATTAAATATTCATCTGACCACAGAAACCCTTCTGAAATGGGGCTGACATGGAGTGCCGGCACCCCTCTGGCCCCCGGTCCTGTAGAGTAGAAGTCAAATGTTGGTGGACGGTATGGACACACTGTGGCTACAGGCAGGGTCAGCCCATCGGCCACGTCAGTCATGTTCACGTAGGTTTAACTGGAAAATGATGGTTTATGCTTTCAGCTGTTTTCTCTAGTGATTCAGAGTCATAAAAACTTAATTTCAGTGAATAATGCTGTTTGTTTCCAAAAAGGGTCACACCCAGGCCTACATGGGTGAGTGAATGATTGTTTATCTCTGAATCTACAGGTGTACACACAAAATGAAAATTAAATTATGACTTTAGAGATTTTTTTCTCAGTTGAGGAAAGGGAAAATTATTAAATAGTTCCATCTTATTCAATAAAAACATTTCAAACCTTTTGACTTTATTAATTACAGAATGCACAATCCTACAAAGTGTCGGTTAAATCACATAGGCTTATTGCTTATCCCTATAGTCATCACAGAGTCTTGAAACTGCCATGCAAAATGCAGACAGATGTGAAGAAAATGACTTTTATAGTAGCTACGGTTTTAAAAGCGTCTGAAAAAGTTAGGATAGCGTGAGTCTGCTGCTCTCCTAATTATCAGAGACACAAAGCCAAGAGGAGGAGAGGGAGTTGTGAACCACCTCCCTGTTGATCAGTGGTGTTAACAGCAACTGTGGGCCCGGGGTAAATGAGCTCCAGGTCCAAAGTCACCCTCCTTCAGCCCACTAAACCCCCCTGCTGGAAGCACTGAACAGTGTGTCACCAAATGAAGTGTGTCCCGGCCAACTGGATCAGGGCCACCACTCAGCTCTGGTGTGTGTGTGTGTGTGTGTGTGTGTGTGTGTGTGTGTGTGTGTGTGTGTGTGTGTGTGTGTGTGTGTGTGTGTGTGTGTGTGTGTGTGTGTGTGTGTGTGTGTGTGTGTGCGTGTGTGCATGTGTAGCGGTGCAGCTGAATGATCACTTTCATCCATAAAAAGCTAGGCAATTCATCTCAGACCAACACTGGCCACAAGAAACTGACCAATAATATTTTTTTTCTCCTGCCGTCTGCCTTTTTTCCAACCAGAGTGGTGGGATGTATCATTTCCCTGACCTCAGCCGTTTGAGGTGGTGTAAATCTCTTAATAACTACACAAGGACACATATAGGGGCTATATTTGGATGGCTGCTTCCCCCGGCCACCCCTGCTTTGGCCCGCAGCAGACAGTAGCCACAGTGTCTATGTGGGTGATGGAGCCTGGAGCTGGCGCTGTCTGTGTGTGTGTGTGTGAGTGTGTGTGAGTGAGAGAGGGAGAGAGAGATAGAACGAGAACGCAGGCCTTCATTCCTTCCATCACAGCTTAAAGAGTGTGAGTGTGAATAAAAAAGATCTCGCAGAGTGTGTGTGGGTTTGTGTACGCCTGCCCAGGATATGTTCCTGAGTAACGGCACGGAGTAAGCCGGTGGGCGGGTGGACGGAATCTCTCTCTCTCACTCACACACACACACACACACACACACACACACACACACACACACACACACACACACACACACACACACACACACACACACACACACACACACACACACACACACACACACACATTTTCCATTGGTGTCTAACGTCTCCGTCCTCTAGGAAACAAACAGTTGGCGAGGAGCAACAGAAACACTCTGCTCAGTCACATTCACAAATGAGTCGTGCTCGTCCTCACAGATGTAAAATGCAACACAACTGTTGACCGCTGGGTGTAAATCATGAAAGTCCCACAGCGCTGTGGTTACACTCTGACTGTGGACCAAAGGAATCAAAATCAAAATTGTTCATTTGTTCACGTGTGTGCCGGAAGCCCTTAATGTTGGATATTTTCTATATAGTTCGTAAAGAGGGGATGGAGGGGAGGTGGTGGGCACAAACAAATGGACAGAGCGGTAAACGAGAGGAAACTTTACCCATGGGTCAGCCACAAAGAGAAGATATATTGCCCATGGGTCAGTGGAGAGAAAGGACGGGCAAAATCTATATTGGTCCGTCTGCCTTGCCCCCTTTATATAGTGATAAAATATTCAAATCCAGCCATTACTTCACATTAGGCTACTCTGTAGAGATGCCAGGGAGAAAACCACAGAATGTATACATACTGGTTCACACACAGTTTTGGTGCATTGATAGTTACATTAAAATGTCTTCCTCCCATTAGAGCAGAGCCTCATCCGGACTCACGTCTGACATTTAAGGCGTGTTCGCATGTAAAGCATGTGCACATACATGTGTGTGTGTGTGTGTGTGTGTGTGTGTGTGTGTGTGTTTGTATGTGTGTGTGTGTGTGTGTGTGTGTGTGTGTGTGTGTGTGTGTGTGTGTGTGTGTGTGTGTGTGTGTGTGTGTGTGAAAATGTGTATTTGTACATGTGTGTTGGCATGTGTGTCTCCTGTAAGAGGCATGACCAGAGGTTAGCGTCTCCCTGGACGGGACATCTAAGTGATGGTGGTGGTAAGTGTGTGTTGGGTACTGTTCCAGGTCTGAATTAAAGAGACACGCAAAAAAAATCCTTCGGTCGTTTTCTGTTGTTTGGATTCTTGTTATTTCAAACTGATGACTACGTGGTCTGGTAGTGAGTCTGGGTGTTTCCTGCATAAGTGTTGTGTCAGTCAGATCTGAATGAGTGTGTGTGGGTGGATATTTATCAAGGGGGTTATTATCAAGTACCCCTTCTATCTTGTTTTTAAGCAATCTAAGCAGAGATAACTCCATGTATTTGTTGATGTATGAGGTACAAATGGATGGTTTATTATTTATTTCATCTGAGGTTCAGTTCAGGGAAATCAACATTCCTCGAGGTGTCAATTTCAACCACCATTATCTGTGTTAACTGCAGATGACACCACAGCAGGTGCAGCTTGCTTAGCGTCTAGCCGGTGTGTGTCAAGGTCTGATAAAACTCAAAAAATATTTTGGTGTTTGGAAGTTTAAAAAACAGCGACAGCGCCTTAGTCGCAGTGTGTAATTTCATTCTGTCTGAATTACAGTAAAGTCAGTTTTACACTAAATGCAGCTTTTTTTCTGGTGACATGTCAAACTGTTTGGCACCCATGAAGCAATCTGTGACAAAAGGAAGTTTTCCAAATCCATGCACTCTTCTGTTGTTTTTGCTATTTATCAGCTTGTTCAGTGCTATTTTCCTGAAGTGCCTCTCCTTGACGTCTCTCTTGCTTGTGGACCCTGCAGGGCACAGAGTGAAGATGGAGGACCCCCAGAAGATGCAGTTCTCAGACAGGCTGTCGGAGATCGAGCGCTACCAACGCAGCATGAGGATAGGTCCAGTGAACAACAACCCCCGCCCCATCCATCAGAGCCACCTCGGCACCACACAAGGTGAGGATCGCTGTAGCAAACACCCCTAAACCCCCTCCATACACACAAATACAAACAAACACACACACGCACATTAGCTCACTTTAGCCTGGAGTAAATAACGCCCTTGATAAAAACAAACACATTCAGGCCACAGGTTAAGTAATCCCTCCTACGAATGTGTTATACATCAACATGGTTGGTGCCAATCGCTGTGAGGAGCGTTGGCTGTGTGGAGGGAAGCCTGTGTCACTTCTGTCCCCGGATGCCCTACGTTTGGCAGACTGGGGCCCCTCAGCGCTCGAGTCTGTGGCCAGGTGGCAGGGCGGGCGCTGCCAGCTGAGCTTGGCCTGTGCTGAACCTGACCTCCACACACACCACACACACTGCAGCCTCAGGAATGTAACATCTGCCCGTTACCTTGGCAATCACGTCACACACACTGGTCAAATGTGTGTGTGGGGGGATGGGGGGGGGGCGGAGGGGGCAGATTCAAACTGAGGTGGTGTGATGGTGGAGGAGAGAGGGCAGGTAGGTTCATGTGTGTGTGTGTGTGTGTGTGTGTGTGTGTGTGTGTGTGTGTGTGTGTGTGTGTGTTTGTGTGTGTGTGTGTGGCTGGATAGAGGATGAGTGTTCGCTCTCTGCTGTATGTCAGAGCGTTTTTAACAGGGTGCTATGTCTGGAAGCATGCAGACTAAACACACACACACACTCACACACACACACACACACACACACACACACACACACACACACACACACACACACACACACACACACACACACACACACACACACTCCTCTCCTGCCCACTCGCTGGTTCTCATGCTGGCTAATGAATCTCATTACATTTGTATCAGCATGTTGCTGAGCACAGGAGAGCTTGTTTGGGAGCCGTGCTCCATGTGTGGGAGGAAATCTATCAGTGTGTATCACCACCACACACCAGTGTTTGGCCTTGTGCTGAGCTTAGCCAAGCACTGAGTCACTAGAGCGGGTCTATCTAACAGCTGACTGAGGAGAACAGCGGCTGTTCCAGCTGCTCTCCTGTGTCCTTACTCGTTGTTGATGTTGATTTTGTTCTTTCGCACAGCTTGTACAGAGGAGAAAACATGCCAGCCATTTTTATAAAACATCACTGACTGGTTAGGCTGAATATAAACACAAGGGAAATTCAACACAATATAGCCAGTGTGATGATAATTTCCTGACGGTTTACTGGTTGGCGTGAGCTTTTGTACGTTGTCTGCCAATAAAAAGCCCCCCTGTGGCTGAGCTTACCCCGGAGAGGAGACTCCGGCAGGCAGAGAAGAGGTGTAGAGATGAAGAGCTGCTCTTGTCTGCTTCACACAGGATTAGGGCAGGAATTAGAGTGTCATGGGCTTGTCAGGCTTCAAAGGGCTGCAATGTTGCAACACACACATGTACAGTATAAACACTACGAGCAGACACAACACATTAACATGGGCAAAGGCCTTGAGCTTTGCGTTACTGCTGCCAGTGACTGGAGGCCATCTGTAAGGAGTGTGTGTGAGTGAAGCAGACAAGGAGAAGGGCAGTTAAAAACCACACACCTTAATCTGTGGTATTACCATCATGACGGCATACTGCAGGGCAAGTGTGGTAAAATAATTAAGAAATAGGCCAGAGGACTGGTTTCCCTCCCATCCAGTCTACCTGTTGGCCGACAATGTATGTCACGTCATGCTTGCCAGCTCATATCACGCACAGAGCTGCAGCGTTACCAGGCTTAAGTAAAATAGTTTTGTTGTTTTAGACCCCGTTCAGAGACACAGAGAAGTGTTTACATGTCAACAACACTCAGCACTCTGCCTGGGGAAGCCCAGCCAGACGCTGGTGTATTTTGCAGATACTTTAAATCCCAGGGCCTGTTTGTTTGAGCATCGCTGAGTGACAGATCGCCATCAACACATTATAATTAAATGGATTCCCATCTCGTTACAAAAGATGTTTTCCACTATCCGTACCTTGAGACGTTGCACTTTCCCCCTTGAAGACAAAACAAATAAGAAAATAGTGTCATCTCCTCCTAAAGCCTGCTTGCTTCATTTTGTTGTCTGAGCTATGAAACACTGTCTCAGTTTTCATGTCAACAGGACGCGACTCTAGACATCTGCTCAACACTGACCTGGATTCTGAAATCACACACACACGCACACACACACGCACACACACACACACGCACGCGCACACACACACACACACACACACACACACACACACACACACACACACACACACAAACACAGGGAATTGCACCATAGGCACAAATAGAAGGCGCATTCTGACAAACGCGATTCTGTGCTCGTGTTGCAAGTTCTGTTAGTGTCCCAGACAGACGGGGTAATTAAGAGCTCATTACAGTGCATGCAGTGACAGGATTCCCGTACTTTGGCAGACGTTGCATTCACTGCTTGTTTTTGTTCTTCTGTGGCTACAGGTAAGCTCGCTAGACATGTGGAATGATTCTCAGCCAGGGCGGAGGGTGTGTGTGGTTCAACTAGGGCAGTCGAGCATATCTGAAATTCAAACAATCAAGTACTAAACTGTTACTCTGGTTTTCCAAACCTCAAAGTCAGCTACATGTGTATACTGTATGTGTCTGTGGGTGGTGGATTTTTTTCTCCCTCTGATATAGGATACCACACATCATTAGTACCTAATCCTAGCTTTGCATACATGATGTGTGTATGGTCAAGAAAAGCAAATTTGATAGATTTTTCTCAAAGTGCAAAATTGTAAACTGACTTTTTACTTTTTTCCATGTGAGATGTAGACAAAACAGAACGGGCCCACTGGCAAAGCTACTAACAGACAAAAACAGGAAGGACAAAAGCATCTCTTTCAACTAAAATGTGTTTCAACAGTAAAAGAGCAGGTGGTGTCAGAATGGGTGGTGGGGTGGTGGTGGATTTGGGTGGGGCAGATGGGAAGAAATACAGAAGCAATTTAACCGTACAAAAAAAAGTCTTGGCACGTTTGAGGGGATATCATTTAGTAAGATATTTATTCCAACACCTGTGTGTTCCTCTCTGAAGATGACTATCAGATGCTATCATAACGTCCCGTCGTCAACTCCAAGCACTCATTGTTCTGACAGAGTGTGTGTGTCTGAACATGGAGACGTTATTGACAATGTCAGCTGGGTCTTGCAGAAATAATATATCATGTATTTCTTTCTGCAAATTTCAGTGCAAAAAAAAACAAAAAACAAAACGCGTTTCCATTAATGTCGCTTTCACAAACGTGGTGACCTCTGACTTCCTCCTGCACACACCTGCTGCAGCCGTGCTCCGGTCATATTGTTCACCAGTTTTCAGCTCTGGTTTCTGGACTTAACTCCAGAAAGTCGCGTTTGATAGACCGGCCCAACGCGGCCCTGCCCCTCCTGCCCCGTCCACAGTGACCACACTGTTTACTCCACATAAACACACTAGCCGGCCCCCCAGGTTTGAGGCAGCATTCCGCTACTGCTGCGGCTAGGAGGCTCACACTAATTCGCACATCCAGTGACATGATCAGCCAATTAAAAGCAAGAGCGAGACAGGAAATTAGCGCCGTCAGGTTGCTGTGGTGTGGACTTTTGGAGTATAGCCGTCATGCCAGTTAGATTTCATGCAGATTTCTGCCAAACCCAAGCAGGAAGTTGGCCCTCAGAGTCCAATACAACCAAAACGAGCAAGAATCTGGATCCGACGATGTTTTACTTCTACCCGCCACTATTTTCATAATATGCCAATGGCCGCCACGGAGTTTATTTGTTAAGGGCCTGACAATTTCACTCGTGGTTATTCTCTTTTTTTGTGACCCTGACATGAATAATTCAACAGAAAATGATTTTTCCTTCAAAAAAATGATCTTATGAATTTACCCCCTTGTTTATAAAAAGAAAGAAAGAAAAGGAGAAGTGAGAGCAAGTTATTTTTTACCAGACTCAACTGTTTGTGTAAGTCATAATTTCACATCAGAGTCAGGCTGAGTTTTACATTTCAGCAATTACAGAAACTACATGTGTGCCATGAACAGTCTCTATTGAGTCTGGGGAGAGGGAAATGGTGGGAGGACTACCAACTCTCAAAGAGAACATAGGATTTTTCAGCCCATGTGTTTGTTTTTGCTCACATTATAAGTGAGGCTCAAAAGACATATCAAATGTCCCACATAGCTGAGCCAAGGCCGTGTTCCTCCCCTCGCTAACACGGTCTCTTTCTCTCTCCTTCCCTCGCTGGCGTCTTTATTTCTCTCTTGCCTGCTCTCTCACATTCTCTCCCCGTTGCGACGCCTAAGGCCTAAGCGAAACAGGAAGCCAGCACAAGGACCGGCATTCACTGTTTCTCAATGACACGCTTCATTTCGGCAGGCGCAATGCATGTCTCAGAGGCGTTGCTGGATCCGGAGTCACGAGGATGGATGCCATTTTGGCTCAAACGTCTCCTCAGCCGCTGCTTTCATCTTACAAATGCACTTCAAAAGCGGAGCATGTGTTTATTTGCGTCCTCCCCAAAACTACGCTGGCACCACCCCAATGCTTGTTATTAGTGACGAAGCCGCTGCTTCTTCCCATTTCTACCCCAGCCTCCCCTTCTCCCCAGCTCCGCCCACGGGGCCGGTCCTCTTATTAACAGGGGTAATCTGTGCCTCTGGTATTGACGTTGTCTTCTGGCCAATCAAAATATTTGAAGGAAATGTTTATTTTCTTGAGCGAATCGCACCAGCTGCTTGGAAGCCTTTCTGAATAAGACCATTTATGCGTAAGAATTTGCCATTGTGCGGCATAGTGCAGGACCTCTCAGTGACTGAGTGCTGATTTGGGCCTTCGCAAAGGAAGTGGAGGAGCTCTAGAGGAAACGCAGGTTTAACACATGTTAAACTCAGTGCAGCTATAGGTGAACAGCTCAACATTGCCCCCTCCCCTCCTCACTCCTGCCCCCCCTGTAAATCCTAATTGCCTCTACAGGAGGTTAGGAGTTTACTACATTGCGGTATCTCAGCAGCAGATGATTGGGATGCCACAAGGTCGTCTGCTGCTGTTATTAAGGAATAGCACAGGAATGTGATGTTCGCTGTACAGAATGTATATTTCTATCTTTGTGATGAAAATAATCATGCATCTTTTGCAATGCATTAAAGAGACACGCACGCTAGACTTCCCTACAGAGCTTTGTGCAAGATGTCACGTAACAACTGTACGATCTCAGACCTAAAGCAAACAGCTCCTGTTGGTGTCGCCCCTCCTGCGGTATGGCCGGATGAGTGTGAAGCAGAGTCCCACGCATTGGGCCAGTAGGTCTCCAACCCTCCTTCGCCTCTTGACAGCTTTTGGCTGGTCAGCCAAGCGAGTGTCCTCTCACAGCCCCTCCGGTGTCTCGCCTGAAAGACCCAAAAATATCTCCCATGCACCCATCAAGCATGTTTTTCCAAGCCTGGTCTCACTCTGGTGAGAAATCGACCCCTCCTCTTCCCCGTCTTCACTGCTCAGTCAGCAAAGCCCAACCTGTGGCAGGAAGACACATCTCCCAGCTGCCAGATGTCAGGACAGCTTTGACAAGTCTGTCTGGAACTGTTGCTTTAGATGTGTATCTAAGAAGCAAATTCTAGTGTTAACCTGATGTTAAAATTGTGTGTTTCACCAGCCCTGTGGCAGGAGCAAATGGACACCCCCACTCTGAAAACATGTAAGGTGGAGGAGGACCTGAGACCATGGCCAGGTGAGATGTTTTGCTATTCTACAAATGTCTGTGTAGCTTATGTTTTCATTCTTTCAAGCCTTTACCTTGTCTTTCCTCATTCAAAGCCCTAGATCAATGCCTGTGTGCGCGCGTGTGTGTGTGTGTGTGTGTGTGTGTGTGTGTGTGTGTGTGTGTGTGTGTGTGTGTGTGTGTGTGTGTGTGTGTGAACAAGGACATTTTTGTCAAGGGTTTTTGTTAGTCACAGAGGCATAATCACAATGTGCAGAACCAATCCAGCAGGGAGACGTCATTGCAAGTCTTAATTATTACGGTAAGAGTGAGAAAACCGGTACGGAAAATACAGAGGAGATAAGGGAGGTGCTCTGGTTTACAAAAGAAAGTCCACACCTTTCAGATGACATATTGTTCAAATCATTTTAATTAGTATCATTTGTGAACATTATGGCTTTAGGACTGAAGAAAACAAAAGTGAGGATGAAAATGGAAGAGTACAGAATGTGTCATTTGTTGTGACAGATATGGAGTGTTTCATTTTGCCCAGAGGGCCCAATTGCACCCCACAACATTCCTAGAACTCCACCACCCAGCCTGCATCGTTCCACTCCCTCTTCCTTTTATTTGTTTTTTGGTGATTTGGCGCTTTCATGTCTTCCAACAATCCCTTCAGCCTCCTTTACCAAGAAAGCACCATTACAACCATGCTGACTAATCCACTCGTGGACACACATTCAGACGCACACAGAGGAAAGAATTTTCATTCCCGCACCACAGATTCAACACAATAACTGAAGTGATGCAAGGGAGTTGTGTATACACCCTACAGATTGTGCAGGGCATTTCCCAGCAAAAGATTCACTGTAAAACCTGGCAAAAATGTGGTTGTTAATATCATGACACACAAAGAGGAATAAAATCATCAAGTTGATGTAGAAGTGTGCAGTAGATTACAATGTAGTCACATGCTTCTGTCCCTATGCAGTGACACTGTACTTGGTCCCAGAGGTTAACACACATTAGTCAACATACGTGACTTTACACATAAATATAAATAAGACAATACAAACACACATTAATCACGCCACCTTCTTTGTCAGTACATTAGGAAAATATAAGGTTTTCTGTAATCACAAACTTCCTTGATTATTGCTTGTGTTGTATGTCACAAGTTGAGGACATGCAAACTCTGTGCTCACATGCTAAAAGTGCTTAACATGAATGAGGCTTCAGGGCAGTTGACCATGGCACAGAGGTGATTATCATTTGCATCCAACATGATGCACTGGCCCCAAAGGCCCGCTGCCTTAAACAAACACCTGGAGATCATTTGTGTTCATTTGGGTCTCCTATTCGTTGGTCTGGACAGCAGCAAGTCTGCCCCGGTGTTGTGTTGTCCTGTTATCTGCAGGGACTGCTCGTCCTTCTGACATCTATTGTTTAAACTGCTCAAGTAGCCTGGAATGAAAGGGAACCTTTCCACATCTGGAAGGAGTTGCAGTGCAGAAATGTGTCTTTAGAGATGATATGATAGAGAAGATTAGAAGAGTATCTCATGGAGCTGGACCAGCCTCTCTCTTTCTAGTCTTCCCTTCCCTCCTCTCATTTGCCTGAGACACCATTCCCTGGGCGCTGGCCGTCACAGTTTGCATCAAGCCTGAGTAAACATTTCACAGGTGAGCGCCTGGATTTGCATCCCTCCATCACCAGCCATTACATGTGGGCACGCACACATACACACACACACACACACACACACACACACACACACACACACACACACACACACACACACACACACACACACACACACACACACACACACACACACACACACACACAGCGCACAATTACACACATAGACATGACAGCCTTTAAACTTGTCCTTATGTTAACAAGCAAAATCAGTTTCTCCCTTACGCAAATGAGACAAACCTCCTGTCACATCTGGGTTACACGCTTGACTGTGGACTAGTGGACTTTTTGAGCTGAGCAGAAAGGAAGAAGACTCCACCCTTGGTGTTACTGGATTAAATAAGAGCGTGTTTCAAAGCTTGAGGAGGAAAGACGGGGCTGGAACACTATGTTCTCTATAAAAGTCCTGATTCCCGCTACCCGCTTCATAGACTGGGAACATCACAGACAGCAGACTGTGCCAGGGAGCCCTCTGGGGTCCGTCCCCTCTCCTGTCCCTGCAATTTAGTCAACATGTTTCAGATGAACCTAATGGAGATCATGTGTGGTTTTGGGCTACAGAGGTTACAGGCAGCTACTAGTAGACCCAGTTAGGAAGACCCTCTCTGCCAAAGACGCACCACGGTTACCACAGCCACAACAGAGCAGCCTGTACTTACACTGGGTGGGGGAGAGTGGGGATGCAGTGAGGTATGCAGCTTGGTTAAGATAGAGAAAAAGCTGCAAAACTTTGCTTCTCTGGTACAAAATATTTTTGTGGAACCCTCTCCTCCAGAGGGAGCTACTGTCCTCTGGAACATTAAAGGTGGAAGCAGGCGTACTGCACAAGGCCATTAAGGTGTTGTGATAACTGTCCAGTTCAGTTTCCCCTGACAGAACACAGGATCCAATCCCCACCGCAGTTTAGCCAACATGTTTCCACCGACTCCAATTAAGCGATCATGTGCAAGCTGAGCCACGGCAACAGGGGCCATCGAGTCCCCACGCAGCACATCTCCTCCCAAGCCTCAACCTGAAGCCTAAATTTAGCAGGGAGAGAGAGAGAGAAGAGAGAGAGAGAGAGAGAGAGAGAGAGAGAGAGACAGAGAGAGAGAGAGAGAGAGAGAGAGAGAGAGAGAGAGAGAGAGAGAGAGAGAGAGAGAGAGACAGAGAGGAGGAGGAGGAAGAGGCTTTTTGGGAGTCCGATAGGAATTAGCGGGCCGACTCCACTTCACCCGAATCAACAGCAGCTGAAGGCTTGAGTTTTCCTTGCATGAAATCAGATACGCAGCCCAACTCCAGTGTCTGGAAAAAGAAACAGCCCCCCCCCCCCACTGCCACTACCACCACCACCAAACTCCCTCATTGCAAAAAGAAGAGCAACTCAACAGCAGAAATCTTTTGTTTAAAAAAAATACTATAGCAGGGTCCATGGAAATTGCAAAGCAGCTTTTTTGTTGTTGTTGAAAATGGACCCAGTTCTCCAGACATAGGGAAAAGACATTTCAACAAGTCTGTGGCACGCAACTTTGGCATTCTTACCCCTCAGGGCTGTGGCGTGCAAGCGCTTGCTATTTGACAAATACAAGCTCTCTTTTCTCTGCCATCCAAATCCACATTTTACACTTGCAGTCATGTGGGCACATTGGATCCATGAAGGCTACATGCGGACAAACAAATAGCCACAGACTGGAGTTTGTGTGAGTGTGTGTATGAACAGCAAGGATGTCAGGTATGAGGAACTCAACCAGTCGTTGTAGCACACAACCAGGTTGAGAGTGTTTATGGCGTTTTCAGCCTAGCTACTGGCCACCTTATCTTCTTCCAGTATCATGGTATTTAATTATAAAACAGCTTGAGACTCAACATGCTCAACTTGTCAGACAAGAGTATAAATGATAATTATAAAACAGCGATGATGCTAGGGTGTGATTTACCTGCTCTACACAAAGAACAAATATTCAAGTTAAGCTGAGAAATTAACCGACAAATGAAACAGAGACAGCACTGCTTCAGTGAATTTATACTTCATTCAAAACTGACATCAGGCCTTCTAAATTGCATAATGCAGCAGAAGTGCTGAACATATTGCATGCATCATGGCCCCAGAGGACTACAGAGCTGTAAATGGTTTTGTATCTGAAGCTCAGGATGTAGGATCAGCCAAAAATTCAGCTCAGCTAAATGAGAGGAGCAATATGGTGTTTGACTTAAGGAGCTATGTTGGTGACCCCAACTTTCAGAGAAGTTAAACACTCAAACAATATTTTTCTGCTTCCCTTTGTCAGCTAAATAAATTAGAAAGTGTGCAGTGAAATTGAAGTCCTAACAGCTGGGTCCACAGTACTCTGTTACCGTTGAGATTACACTTAGCAGTTAACTCTGACAGGTCCCGACTGTGATACACATTAGCTTCACGGATATTCACATAGAAACACTTTTTTTCTTTGTTTCTTTTCCTTCCTTCCTTCTTACCTTTCATGTCTGTCTCTAATTGTGACTGCCTGCCCCTGTCCTTTAAGTTTGATTTATGATGAGCTGCATAACAGCGCAACAAGCTGTCTGTGTTTATAAGAAGCACCCCCCAGCACTGACAATCATGCTTTTCATTACTCGTAGAATAGCTTACGTTGATCTCCTTTTGAAGGAATGGCAGGAGGGCTGTGGCGAGGAGGTCTTTCCATAACTTGGGTCTTGTGCACGGGGCTGTAGGGTGATGTGCTGTCAGTGTTTGATGACTGTTATTAAGCAAAAGAAATGTCTCAGGTCATTATTTTCAGCAAACATTTCCACAGACGGTCATATCACAAGAAATCTGAGCTCTGAATTGGGGGTTGTGAAAACTGGCTGTTCTGGGTATGAGGGTCCCTCTTCAGAGTAGAAAGCATGTTTCAACATCACAACAGCAGTTTTTGTTCAACGCTTGCTTTTCGTTGACTCTTTCCAACCATTTGCTTCCTCCAACAGGGACAACAGACCTCTTCCAACAGAGGACTTCTTTTCCATCCCTGTCACCGCTGACTGACCCTCGTTTCTCAGACCCGCGCATGCACTACCCTGGGGCCTTCCCATACTCCACCAACACCTCCAGCACCGGCATCAGTGGCCTCAGCATGTCAGCTTCCACCAGATACCACACCTACCTGCCACCCCCCTACTCAAATAACCAAACACAGAACTTCCAGTCCAACTCCTACCTGTATTACGGCACAGGTTCTGGATCCTACCAGTTCTCCATGGTGGCACCGGGGAACACTGGGGGCGAGCGTTCCCCCACCCGTCTGCTGTCCTGCTCAGGGGCCACGGGCACCGGAGGGACCAACAGCCTGATGAACCCGGGGCTCAATGCCCAGAGCGAGGGTGTGGAGGCCGACGGCAGCCACAGCAACTCCCCCACCGCCATGAGCGCCTCGGGCCGTCTGGATGAGTCTGTCTGGAGGCCTTATTGACTGACAGACATCATGACAATTGGAGGGTGCGGGCGAATGGAGGAATGAAAATTTAATAGGATAATGAACAAAAAAAAACCTGAACACTGACAGAAAAACAACAAACCAAAAAAAGAGAAATGCTGCATGTTTGTCTTTCATTTCTCCTGCACTCGCTTTCAAGACTGTTTTACCAACTCTCCCAGGACGTCGACGTATTTTGTAAATTTTGAGTAAACGTCTGCACTGTGCTAAAACATGTACCCATAAAGAATACAAAAGCCATAAACTCTGAGATTTTTTTGGGCTGAAACTGTAAATAGACGTGAGGGTAAAGCCAGAGAAGTCATCGTAACCTGTCAGGATGACTTGTCTCGTGCTAACCAGTAATCCTTAAAAGACAAAAGACAGTGGTGGTAAGAAACAGTGTGGTGGGTGAACTGAAAACCACAGTTGAGCAAACAGTGGTCAGTGGAGAGGAACAGTCAGACCAGACGTTTGCTCCCAGAGTGACTCCGACATCTTTCCAAGGCATGGCTGCACTGCTGTAGCAACCCGTCCTTCTAAGCTTTGAATCTGTTGTAACGTTTGTGTCATGTGTGAGTATCCAGAGCTGTTTGATGCGCTCACAGAACTTATGCAGTACCTTATTGCCTAATTTATTATCCAAATGGACACATCAGCCGTTGGTGAGTGGTATGCAGGAGATGTTTCAACACAGCCCCAGACAGAAAAGCATTTTATCCATCATGACTCTTCTTTAAGAAATGCATTCTCCTCTGCTGTGTCACCAGTGTATCCACTTTCAACAGGACAATGGCTGATAAGGAATGTAAAGGACGAACACAGAGGGCTGTTTATTGGTTTCTTTTCAGCAGGAACATTTTGGTCCTGCTCTGTCTGATCTTCACTGTTTCCGTGGATTTCTTATTCAAGCCTTTGTTTAAAAAAGTTTTGGTCTGATTTTCTTGAGTTGGATGACACAGTTTACTTTTTAATATTTATTTGAGCCAAAAAGTGAAGAAATGTCTGCATATACCCCAAATCCTTAAGCATTTCTCTGTCCCTTTCCTTTATGAATATATATATACAGTATATACACACAAACCGTATATATATATAGCGTATTTTGTTGTTAAGTATAAATTTTGAATTTGTGTAATATATTGCTACTAAATTATAAAAACAAAACCTTTAATGTAATTATTTTGTCTTCCAATGTAGCTTTGATGCACTAAAAACCTTTATTCCTTATGAACCACGCCCGACAGATTTTGTTAATGAGATGGTGTATCAAGAGCCAAAATCTTTTAATCATTTTCCAACTGCCTTCCAGCACCAAATGCGACATTTAATTTTGCACTATGTTTGATCCTTCATTTCTTTTTGTTGGTTATGTTCTTACAAATAATCTAGCTCAAACTCTGCCAAACTAAATATTCATTATTCCTTCACAGCATTTGCTCAATGTGCTTTAAGCTTCCTTTTAAAAATTCCTTAAAAAGTAATAAGTGATTTCATGATGCGTGGACATTCCCCCAGTCAGTAAGGCCTGTACCTGGCAGGTACTCATGTGATCTGTTTATCCCTGGAGGAGGAAGAGTGTGAGGATGAAGGAACAGAAGTAGGAGGTGGGGTCAGTGTGGTATCTTCTTACAAACACCAAGGGCAGACATAAAAAAAAAACCTTCCCTTGTTGTGCACAGGTCCCTTTGTTCTGTACAATCAGTAAATGCTTTGAAGGCTTTATGGCCCTGATTCTGTCTTTTCTGGTCTAATTTACTGATCATCAGTGCCAAGGGCTCACGGCTCTGCCAATAATTCATACACCTGCATATCATCTGAGTGTGAGCTGTGTAAAGGCAGATATCAGGTGACTCAGATCTGCAAGAAAAGTCTTCCACAAGAAGCAAGCATTTGTGACTTTGAAAGATGGGTATTTAGTTGCTATAAAAGTGATATTTAATTTCAAAGTGAATAGTGATCCAAAAAGGCTAGCATTTGCAGCTCAGGTTTAAAAAAATATGCAAGGTATTCTGAAGATGTCATACAAAGACTTTGCCTTATTCCTCTTTTTCCTCTGGAGCCTTTTACTGTAGATCTTCTTCTGATGACCTTACTTTATTATAGGCACACAAAAAAAACTCATGCAGCTAGAAAAACCACACATGTTTTTGTGTGGTTCCTTCCATAAAAAACCAAAGATCTTCACAACTGCCTGTAATACTGTCAGGATGTCAATGTTAGGAAAGTGATTTATGTCTTGATCTTTAACATCTTTCTTAATGCAATGCTAGAAAGTCAAAAATGTACAAGTGAGCTGTATTTTATTGTATATTGGATTAAAGAGCACATTGTTACTTTTTAATTTTGTTTTCTTTTTACAAGATGCCCATTTCCTCCTATGTCATATACCAGAACTGTTCATTAATCTTGCTCCTTTTATTTCTCTTTACACTCAAAGCATGTACGTACATTTGAAACTGATATGTTAATTTAAGAATCTCATCTACGTATGTTAATGTTAATGCTCCCATATTGAGTGCTTGTAAAGTTTGCGGATAATGTAGTTTTTAAATCATTTTAATTAAAAAAAAAACATTTGTCTCGCTTTTGTCTTCTTTCCTGCTGTTTATTTTAGCAAGAAGACAGATTCGTCCCTTTGGCCATGAACACATTAGCTTAGCATAAAGGAAGCTAATGTTAGCATGAAGCTTCAACATTCAATAATCTGTTTAGTAGAACCAATGTTTTCTACACTGTAGTAGCACTACAATATTTTGGACTGTAGTAGTGCTACTGTGTTCTACAGTAGATAGCACAAGTATCACTGTGTTCCAGACTAGCATTTTGTGGTAGTACTAAAATATTCTGGGGAGTAGTAGTAGTACTAAAGTGTTCTGGGGTATAGTAGTAGTACTGTGTTGTAGACAGTAGTAGTACTATAATTATCCACCCCTCTGGTTTCTACATCTCTACCTCTGCTGAATGAATTTTATCCTTGGGGTTGTAAAGATTAGGCCCAGCTTTAATCTACTGAGGTATTCCACCACACTGAAGTGAATGACATGCTGTTGCACTTCTTGGTCATCAAAAGTCTGACACAACACTTTATGTTTGATTAATCTGTTTAATTTTCAGTAAGTTTCTGTTAACTTGACCAATAGTTAGTATCAGCTACAAAAACATTCAGAGTTCAGAGGTCAAAAACTGTTAATTCTTCTGGGTTGAAACCTAACCCGGCCAAGATCGCTTCCTACTTATACCTGAGCACCAATTATCCCCAAGAGACCCAACACATCATTTGTCTCCAACAGGAGGACAACCCTATCAATATGTAAAGAAATATGAAACAACAAGCAGGTTGTGACAGAGTTTTATTACACATTGTGTATAGTCTACACTGCTGACTCTAACTTTCAACCTGACCTGAATTGTCTTTAGTCTACATTTTGGTGAACATCCCCTTGTACGTGAATACATTGTCAGTTTGTTTCCAGCTCTGAAGTTCACAGAGATAAGGATAAAAGAAGCACAAAATGCTGCCTATGACGAGTCAACGGGAAAGAAGAACACATGGAAGTCTGACGTCAGAGCAAACTGTTCACTTAGTCTGAGATTTACTGAGTTATTCTGACATGACGTGAAATCTGAACCTATGGTGTGTTAATGTTACATTTTACAGATCGTTAGATTGGGCTAAATCATCTTGCCATGTTCATATGATCAGCCCTATACATAGTCCTGAAGCGTAAGTAGGACATCTTCATCATCTTCATCAACTTCTGACACAGACAAATAAAAGGTTTTGTTAAATATGAAAGTTCAACTGGTCAGAATTTAGACTTATAGGGTCTACCTTTAGCCTGAAAAAGAATTAGTCCTCTTCATTGATTATTTTTTCATGATAAAAAAACAGATTTTGCCCTGGATATCATAGTCATAATCATGATCATAATGATGCTATTCTGACATTCTGGCATACCTTCTTGGCAGATTATTATGATAACATATCACTTTAATATGTATTTAACTAGACAGATTCCAAGAAACGGTTAGAGAAATACATCACTTTTCCTTCACCTTAAAGTTAACACCTGCCCTGTTCAGAAAATTCACATCAGATTGAAGTTTTATTCATGGTTATATTTTTCTGAAGTATTTGAAATACTGTAAAAACACCATAAAATGTGAAACTCTATGCTCTTACTAATAAAAGCGTTAATGGCTGAGAGCTGTTGAGTGTAAGTACACTGAACATGGAATCTTAGGTTACAAATCACCTCATCCTGCTATCTGAAAATCAAGCAGAACAACAAAAACACAAAAACACTGTTAATGTTCACAGGAAGTAATTTTCATGCCGGCACACTCCTAGCAAATCCTAGCCTGGCAAAGAACTCCAACTCCCAATCCCAGCCGCTCATTGGTGGTTTGCTCCCAACATCCTCCTTTAATAATTATCCTCATCTCCTCCATTAGTGTAGCCCTTGCTGGCCATCGCCCAGTGCTTCTCATGGGTTGGGCTTTCAACAAGGAAACAGATTTTGAGGGCAGGAATCCAACCTCCATGTTCGCACACGTCAGCAAGTTGTCACTAGTTAAAAACAATACGAGAGACGTCTGGAATGCCGGCCGCCTTCCCTACCAGCTCTGTGGTTGCTAATTTATGCAGCGCTGATGGCATCCATTCGGCTCTGTTGAAGTGGAGCCACAATATTGAATGGTGGAGATGCTACTTTATGGGGTGGTCTGATTTCATGTGGTTAACCTGAAACACAAAACCAAAGATTCTTCACAAACTAATGCCGCCTGTAGACGTGCCATGAAAGGCCTTTCACTTCTAAATGCTTATTCTTCTTCAAATGATTGTTTTCCTCAATCTTTACTCCTCGTCTCTTTCATCTTTTTTTTGGCCTCTGTTCTTTCTTTCCTTCTGTGTGGCTGCTGCTGGGCCTGCATCAGGTCTTCTATGGGGGCAGCGTTGGCAGCACAACAAAGCTCCCGGACACACACACACAACCTTGATACACACTGTATTCAATTAACTTGGCACTCAAAGCATTTCCAAACACGCAGAAGAAAGTCGCACACAGACACAAACGTCTGCTGACAGATCTCACACTGACCTCCACCCTGGCGGCCTGAGCGCCACTTCACAGTGAGTGTATGACAGATCTTCACCATCTTAAACATCCCTGACTGTTTCCTCCTGGTCTCATCTCTTTGCAATCCTCCTCGCTGATCCCCCAGCGCTCAGGAAGCACAAAGAGAAGATGAGACGCTTTCAATTAGACTGGGCTCTGGGGAATTTTCCAGCTGTCTTCACATAGTCTGTGAGAGCCGACTGTCGTCCACATGTGTGCAGCAGAGAAGCTCTCATCTGGCTCTGGATCTGTCTTCGTCTAGGATGTACATGAGCCGAGTTGCCTTTTCATCTCCTCCCTGCTCAGGCTATACTGCTCTTCTTCCGAAAATTGTAACTCTCCGGGAAAAGAAAGAAAACATTTTCCTGGATGAGGCGTCTCATCTGGATATAATTGGAGTCAAAGGATGAATTGGTTCATAGGATGCTATTGAATTTAACGTTTTAAGTGGGTGTATAACAAAGAGAAGTGGAGGCAAGACTGAGCTTCACAGGAAGGAAAACTGGAACAATGAAAACGCTTGCAGCCGATCATTTGTTTTAATGAAGGGCCCACTGTCTTTTGTTGTTCTTCGAAACAATAGAGAACTGTCAGTAACACGACTTCACCTTCAATAATAACAAAGACTTAAAGATTTAAAGGACTATTTATGAATTTAAATTAGAGGCAGGTTGAATGAGTGCAATCCAAGACCAAGAAAAGCGGAAAAAAAGAGATATGGACAGAGGGAGTGTCCTGGATCGAGCACAGAATCATTAAACCCTCTCATTTCTCATGAGCACAGTATCCCGCGTCGCTTCTGCGGTACCTGCATACGAAACCCATTAGGGCCTCCTCTGTAGCAGCTGACCCTACCCCCACCCCCCCACCCCCACCACCCAACCCATGAGAAGAAGCGAGCTAGAACCGGTTCGGTTTTGGTCCATGAGCAACAGTCTATTTTCTAACTAAACTGTTGGTGGGAACAGAGGCTGCCGTCCAAAATCAGGGTTCCCACAGTTTGACTGAGAAACACAGGGGCCAGGGGCTAAGAAACCACGAGAGCTGTGATGCAACCATTCTCACACTGATGACTAGTGCCTCCTCGCTGGTAGGGAGTGGCAGAGAGATGGAAGGATGAAGAAAGAAAGAGGGCTGTTCGAGGACAGAGGGATCCCAGTGAAGGTGGGTTCTCATCCATGCTGGCCTTCAGAGCTGCCAGTTCCCACAGAGGGGCACCCATCCATGGAACGAGGACTCCCAGCAGCTCCTGCAGAAACAAATTCACTTCCGCGTCAATGTAGAAAACAGCCAGCAGTTAAGGTAATCATCGTGAGGTCACCAAAGTTGTTGTAAAGACATAGAAAGATTAAATATCAGATGATATGAAGACTTCAAGTGATTGTTCAGTGGCTTTATTGATCAGTTTATCTTCAGTTTTTTTCAAAGAAATACTCACATCTTTAGGATTTATTGTGATGTGATAACAATTTATCTAATTATGCTTGTCAATGCTTGCTAGACAAATTAAGAAGAATTGATCAAAATGTAAATAATGAAATACTGTAATGAAAACAAGCATGGAATAGCCACAGTCCCCCATTGGGGTTATAGTGTCCCTGTTTATTTCAAATAAAAATAAATTCTAAGTTTTCAAAAATAAAAAATAAATAAAATGTATATTTATGGTGCTTGATACAATTTTAGAATTTTTATCCACAGAAACCATAATTTGAGGTGAATTCCACCCACACAATGAGTGTAAATTGAACTTTGATTCATGACAGTAAAGTGAAAAAATATCATAGACATCACTTCAGAAAAATTTTAAACATTGAGTAGTTTTTGAGAGATGTTTCACATTTTAAACATGATGGACCGGTTGGAACCATTCCTATAGCCCCATCTCACTTTGTTTGCAACAGAGGATGACATTGACTGTCTTCATTGACAGACAGATAGATAGATAGATAGATAGATAGATAGATAGATAGATAGATAGATAGATAGATAGATAGATAGATAGATAGATAGATAGATAGATAGATAGATAGATAGATAGATAGATAGAGATAGATAGATAGATAGATAGATAGATAGATAGATAGATAGATAGATAGATAGATAGATAGATAGATAGATAGATAGATAGATAGATAATTTATTAATCCCGGAGGAAATTGAACATATCCACTGCTCAGGCATTACATAATGAATAAATACTGGACACCAACCACCAGGAGAAAAAAAAACACTGACATCACAGGACGTACCACAAGACGTACATTACACTAATAGACACATGCAGCATTAACAGGACATATACTATAAATAAAATATAAACAGTATAAATTAAAATATAAACAGTATCAAATAAAAATTTAAACAGAATAAAATTAAATAAAATCCATTCAACTAGGTGCTGACCTCGCCACCTTTCCCCCGCTCCTCCTGAGAGAGTCATTGTACCCCCTGATGGCACGGGGCACGGAGGAGGACCTCAGCCTCTCTGTGGAGGTGCTGTGTGACAGCAGTCTGACGCCGAAGGTTCTTCTCTGCTGGGAGAAGGTGGTGTGCAGGGGGTGGCTGGTGTTGTTCATGATAGCCTTAACTTTAGACATGGTCCTGCTCTGCAGAAGTGTCTCCATAGAGTCCAGGCTCAGCCCGACCACTGAGCCTTTTCTGCGGATGAGTCTGTTAAGACGGTCCATGTCTCTTTTCCTGGCCCCGCCGCTCCAACACACAATGGTGTATGTCAGCACACTGGAGACTATGGACTGATAGAACATGAGAAGGAGCTTAACTGGTCAAATGAATGCAGTCTGAAATATTAGGTTTACACAGAATGGGTGTTTGATGGGTGTTTTCTTGTTCTTGCACCAACACTGATGGAAAATATTTATCTTATTTTCAATTAATCATTACATTTCCAGAAACTGACCAGTTAGCATCAGAGATAACATTTCCTGAAACACATGCTGCGAAAATTATTTGTAATCAAAGTGAAAAAAAAAACAGATGCAGAGAAGATATTTCCCAACCGCCCTGATAAGTGTGACACTCTTCTTCTGAACTGGGTCATACTTCCATAAACCAGATGAGTCAAAGCCAGAAGGGAGCCTTTATTCATTTATATGAGGAACCAAAAGGCTGCCGGTGGACCTGTGGCCTAGACAATGGTTAGAGGCTATTCTGGCTAAGACCACAATAGCTAACTTTCATTTAAAAACCCTAATGGCTTGGATTTAAATTCTTGTTGTTGCATAATGACCACAGCCGTCTGTGTCTAACCATTCTGGTCTGAATTTGATTAGTTAAGAGAAGAGAATATTTAATATTAGACAATGATAACTTTGTTGTGTTTTAGGATTTTTTGTTGGCTAGAAAAACAAGAAGCTATCATTTTTCAAAATATTACACAGTGTTTTCACTTTACATGTGGAGTAAAATTTACTGAGAGAGCAGGGCAACTTCCCAGAAACAATGATAGCTGTTTCCCATACAGATTCATGAGAATTGATGCACTCTTTTTTTTCTCTCCTGTTTTCTCACAGAGAAAATCTGAACGATCTGCACACGCGAACACTGCTTCCTCTATAAAACAGGAAATTAACGTGCACATGTGCACGTCCATAGACACAGAACATGGACAACACACGCTGTAGCTCTATGGCAGGCTTGGTGGGGTCCAGAATCATAATGGGGGGTGGGGGCGAGATGGGGAAACAGGGATCCCTCTGGACCAGGTCTCTGTTCACTTCCTGCTTGAGCAGGGGAACAAGATGAATTGGCAGTTCACATACACACTTTCTATCTTTCTGTCTGCTTTACTTTTTTCATCCATGTACGTAAGTAGTAAAATGAGGATGATTGCTCAAGTCTTTTTTGGATCATGTGGGAACGTGAATCATTAAAGGCTTGCATCGTCCCTCCTCTCCTGTTCCCACTGCTTTCTATGGGAGAAGCAGATAAATGAATATCTGTAGTTATTTGTTGCTACCAAAACTAAGACTGCTATCTTTAACCAGGACTAAGTCTCAATAAAAGCAGTCGAGGCGTCACAAAAAATATCTAACACATTGTTTCCCTCATCCTTGCTAATGTCACTAAATGCAGGAGCTTCACAAAAATGTCTTTGTGGTCACTTTTCTTGGACTATTACTCTTTCCAAAACAGCTTTATTGGTTTTGTTTTATTGGACTTTTCAGGCCAATCAAAGTTTGGAGTCATCAGACCGATCCTGACACACTGTAACTGTTATAACAGCAGACAGGTGAGCAAACTAAAACCCATTGCTCCGGTGTTTCTGCCTTGCCTACAGTGTGTGTCTCTGTGTGAGGGTATTACACACCCCTGTGTCTGGCCATGGCTTCCCCACAGGCCTCTGCTAACCAGTTCCCATGGTTCCACAGTTCCACTATAGCCACTGTAGACCTCCTCAGGGGACAGCTCCCACTCACTGGTTTGTTTTCATCCTTAATGGGAGATCATCTTACACTCTTTATGGTGTGTGCCTGTGAAGTAAACAATTTGAGTGTGTGTTTTATGTGCATGCACCTGCATGGACAAAGACCCATCGTGTGTGTGTGTGTGTGTGTGTGTGTGTGTGTGTGTGTGTGTGTGTGTGTGTGTGTGTGTTTGTGTGTGTGTGGATCTACAGACGTCAGACACCTTGATTTGTCCTCCTTTTGTTTTTGCCCATGAAGCAGAGAAGACGGTGAATGATGGAACCCATTGTGGGTTATAGAGCATTCATATTTAGGAATAATTGCCTTTAAGTGCGGAAAAATAACAGTCAAATGGCCCGTGGAACACAGAGGGTCTGTGGGGGGAAGAAAAAACGAAGCATTTACATTCAGAGACTCATAATGAGGGGGTTTTCCTGAAAGATGACAGCTAGAGAAGGATCAGAGACAGACAGAAAAAGACAGAGGTAAAATAAGGTGAGTGCAACAGATCAAGGGATCGCAATTACAGCACTGATCCCACACAAGCCTTTTGGCTATTTAGAGAGCTCGGTCTATGACACACTCATTGTACACACATACAGAATTGTGCACAAGCTCACAACTCTCAACACTACAGGTGTGTGTGCTTTCTGCGAGGCACCATACCATACCTCAGTAGGGGCCTTGGAGCGATCCAAGGAGGATCTGGGCTCTGGATACATCTTGGCTGATTCAGCCATGCTATGGAGTGTGGCTTTCTGGCAGGCTGCTCTCAGCAGGACATCCAGGGCTGAATGTAAACACAGTCAGCCCTTAAAAACCATCCATCAAGCAGGTCCACCGCAGAGCAAAACCCATCGATCTCACTCACCGGGAGCGATGCAGAAACGTATTGAGGACACCAAGAACAATTATTTAGCTCTGTAGAGAGCAGAACCACCTGGATGTGTTGTGTAGAAAGGGTTAAACACTTATAGGTTAAACCAAAGAAGTTTGTCGATGTGTTTTCTGAGACATGTCGTTCTGTTTCACAGTCACCCTGTATTTAAGAAAGTGGCCATGCAGCGTTCCTCTTGTGGTTTTTGGAAATGCCCCTACTTTTCCGGCCCTGCTCCAATTTTCGTGAAATACAAGCGTAATTGTTTTGATTTCCTACCTCCGGCCTGGCTTGGAGGAGTGAGGGGGGGGGGGGTAACAAGCAGTGGTGGGAGCTAGTGAGGGCCAAGCAAAGGGACCCAGCCCACATCAGTGCGATCTACATGTGTGGGTGGCAATAGGGTTTGAACTTTGGTGCCAGCACTAATATTTCCTCGTTTAAAGGCTGTTTATGGGGAGATCCTGGAAGGCCATCTGTGGAAACTGAAATAAATCAGCAGAGAAAAGCACTCGACCACACAATATTCAGAAAAAGAGTTTACGATACCTGAATGTATCTGAATCATGAACACACTCGTAACTCTCCTGCTCGAACCTTTCGCCTCTTGTCTCAAACACACATCCATCACGCCCCCACCAAGAAAACACTATAATATTATCACAAAGGCATTCCAGCCTTTAAATCAAAACCAGTCTCCGACAAAAAGTCTTTGTGATTTCTCTCGCAGGCAGGCAGACAGAGAGGAGTGCGAGTGTGCCGCTCATCGGGTAGGCGTGAGTAATCACAAGGGAAACAAGACGTAGCGTCTGGGAGAGGCCGAGGGAGCCCCTACTGATCTATAGCCAGCTCATTGTTCTGCCCTTCTATTGCTTCTTGCTTGGTTGGCAGATCAGAGAGCAGGCAGCAAATAAGGAGTCGATCTGGAGCGGTCCTGGTCATGTGACAGTTTGGAGATATGTCTCCGAGGGCAAAATATAAAGAATATAAATGGAAGTAGCAGAGGTAACAGGTATAATGATGCACATGTAATGTCTTTCAGTGTGTCACTAGAAATTGGATTTTTGTCTACTTTACAAGCTGCTGAGATTGAAAACGAGACATTTCAAGCTAATCAAACACATTTAGAGGTTGTGGTGAGACACGGTTCAACACTATACTCACACACACCTCTAGATTAGAGAATAGTCGAAGTTCACATGGAGAAAACTCAACCTACACATTGAAAAGTCTCAGTCTGGGGTAGAGGAGGTGTTGATTTTTACTGTAACCAGAGGCAACCCAGAGCGGACTTGTTATGGTGAGACCTGGGCCAAAGGCAGCCTGTTAATATAGGATGGGGAGACAGTGGAGGAGTTGTCCTCTTTTATGACTGGGAAAATCAGACACGCATCCAACCAAAGCAAGATTCAGAGGGATGAGGTCCAGCCACAGGAGAAATGGACCCTGGAGGCTTCCGTAGCTTGAGCGCTGGTGCAGAGAGACCACAGAGATGCTTCCAGAAATGGCACAAGTGCACGCACGCATATACACTTGAAGCTTCCCGGCAAGTGACAGTCAGCTCGGTGGAAAAATGCGGTAACGGATGCATTAAGGAGCAGGACTTTGAGGCCTTGCAGGGACATGGTGGCATTAAAAAACAGACAGAGGGGGAAACACACACCACACAATTCAAAAGGCAGAGAGGTTTGTGGTAAACTGGGTCACGGCAGCAGCAAAGACACACACAGGAAGGGATTGAAGCGAATAAGTGGGAGTTCATGTATGAGATACAGTTAGTATGTGTGTTTGGGCATGTGTATCAACTAATATACCTTTATTAGATATGTGCAGCCTATGTACAACAGAAAACCAGTGTGTGCGCCATCAAAACCAGACATGCACTATAATTACAGAAATTCTAAACTTTTCGGGCAAAAGAAAGACCTTGCTCCTAATAAAAAAGCTTTATAAAAACAAGATGGCTAGAGAAGAAAACAACTCAATGACAACAAAAGAAAAAGGAAAAATACGCACAAACCTCGGGCTCTGCTTTTCATGGCAGCCGAGGCCTTTGGTTCTATTGCTGAACGATGCTCTCCAAACCCAATTCCTACCGAGACCCTCTCTCCAGATCAAGCCATAGGAAGAGGAGAAACAGCTCTGTATTATTGTAGTAAAACAGCCGTTGAGCTTTTTGATCGTGACTTGTGTGTGTGTGTTGCAGGCTGTAGAAATAACACTGATTGTCTTACAGAGCCTTTTGTTACTTACTTAAGCCATGCTGCCTCAAACGACCTAATGGACGACTAAAAGCCATTAGCCTAGAGGACTTAGCCAAGACAAACCAGGCTCACAGGCTGCAAGGGAGCAACTCAGGGCAATCGATACATCTTCTCTCATTCCCGACCTCCTCCTGTGTTAAAGCTGAACATCGTGGCATCCTCTGCACCTGTTGGCAAGTAAAGCAGAGTTCAGATGGGAGAGAAACCAAAGAGAACACCTGCAGAGTATGAATCTATTAGCACTGGCTGTAAGGTTAAAACTACAAACTCTGCATCAATGTTCAGTCACTTCTGCTGCCGTGGTGCCTGGCGTTGTTTGTCTGCTTCTGACAACTGTTTCAAGACAGCACAGACAGAACAAAGCCAAAACAGAAAATTAACTTTACTGTCAATGACAGCATGTGAGCATAATGTGAGATGATTGTACCACGGTGACATGTCTGAGAGGAGAGGCTTCAGTAGGCCTGGCCTCTGCAGCAGCTGGCATGAAAGAAAGTCACTTGGCCAGTAAGAGATGGCAGAAACAACGCTCTTCTCATTTGCTCTACATGTGCAGTAGAGATCTGACAGGGAACCTGCTAGTTCACTTCAGTACAAAGACATACACACACACACACACACACACACACACACACACACGCACACCTAGAATTAACAGTAAACTTGAAAAACTTTTCTCGATTCCTTTAATAATGAAGAATGAGAATGTTTTGTTGTGAGAATACACACATGCTCAGAGACAGTAATAACTCACCACATGGCAGACAGCAGATACTGGCTGCAGGCTTTGAAACACTAATGTAACATAAACTGCAAGGTAAATCTTCCTGTGGATGCAGCCAAGGTGTGGCTGCTGACACAGCAAAGCCTTTTATGTCTAATAGTTCTTTTCCACGGCAGACAAAATAAAACAGGCCACCATTGTAGTCTCGTAAAGAGACTAAACAACTTGGACAAAGGCCCATGGAGGCATCAAACACCTGACGTCACCGGTTGTCTTTCATAGACAGCTGACAAAAGCCCATAGTTGCGCTTTTTTTCTCTTTAAGCCACCTACTTACAGATCCACATCTCTCCTTATCCCCCACTCTCGCTCACTACCTCTCCTCATGCTTCCTGTGAAAAAAGTGCTGACCGTGAAAAGGAGATAAGAAGAACACCCTTCTCTCATCTGTCTGTGGCGGAGCGCCCTCTAGCGGCGGTAATGATGAACGTCACTTTTATTGCCTTGAATTTGCATTCCGGAGTCTCTGCGCCTCTTTACCAACCAACAGCCGCAGTTAACCACAGCTATGCCACAGGGTGTGACTGCAGGACCCAGACGGAGTGAGTGGCAAGTAGGGGAAGGGGGTGAGACAGCTTTCTGTGGGCCACCCAAGGGGGTCCACCACAGTCCCCTATCTCTTCACCACAGTAGCCACTGAGCCCTGGAGAGAGAATGCCACCCCACCACATTTTAATGAGGGTTAAAATAAACAATGCAAGCTCACAAAACCCTCTCTGACTGGTTGACTGCGGGCACTCCAGCAGATCTGGGCTGTTTCTCGGCGGTCTGGAGGTTGATGGACTGGCTGAAGCCGCAATGAATTCTGCTATGAACTCATCTCATGTTGGTAATATTAGATCCTTACAGCGCTCAAATAAAGAGTGACAACAGCTGTCACTGAGGCAGCATACGTTGTAAAGGATATAGCCTCCCCAAACGCTAAAAGACTGGTCTGCAGGATTCTTTTTAATCAGAAAATTAACATGTTTGAAACTGGGATCAGGTTCATTCACCTCGGTTCACCTTACAATTAAAAATACACATGCCACAAGACATCAGTGCAACCAGACATGACAAACAAAAGTCCTGTGATTGTCATTGAAGACAATGATGGTCGGTGACAGCTGTTAGATGTGTAACAAGAAAAACACACCTTGTTTAATAATCAACACATCACACGCTAACCAGTTGCAGACCACTAGTCAGTCTATTTGAAACGTGGCAAGCTGATGTCAACACATTTTCTGAATGGGACAACATTTCTGAAAGGTATGAGGAGCCAATTGGGGGGTGGAAAGCTCTGTGGGGATTTATAAAATGTACAGGACTGAAATACAACAGTGATGATGTCATCTGCATACTAAACAGGAGGCCCAGCTTATAGAACTTTCGGGGTACAGGGTGTTAATGATATACTGTATTACGTCTTCATGGGAGGTTTAAGGGATCATATATTTTTATATCAGCTGACATTTTAAAATGGGCCAGTGAGTGTGGTTGGGGGCCTCAAACCTCAGCCACCTTAGCTTCCTCTGACCATGTGCTCCAATCACCAACATCCCACCATGTGGTTTGGGCTATGCTAGCAGTTGCTGCGTTTTCATTTTCCAGGCTTGCTTCTAATTGGCTCAATAATCGTGGTTACCATCATGGCTGTGACCAGGTCATCCTCAATGTCACAGAGCTATCACTCAATTCATTTTTTTAATGTAATGTTAACATTCTCAGCAACACAGGTGATGAAGGGTGTGTGTGATGTTTTTTGTTATTTCTCATGGCATAGTTCCTGGATCTTCATGGTAAAAACATGTACAGTAATTAAGTGGAGTTGGTTATTTATGGGTGCAGTTCGGTGCTCTTAAGAATACAGTAATCCGGTAACTCTACATTATGGTTCAGGGCTCTGAGAAGCATTTTCATTTCAGTGTCATAACTGCTGAAACTTTTCATTTTTCTCTTTAACTGCATGATATCACGGAGCTCACTTTAACTGACAATTAAAAAAATAAAATAATGACCACATTATATGGAGATAAACACATCATATTTGCACAGTGTTTTTTATGCATTTTTGTTCCTAACCTGGGGCTATGGAACCCACAGAGTTGTCACAAGATCTATCATGAGTGTGAGGCCACACGGGATGAAGATCAGAGGAAAAATAAAAACAAAAATATATTCTTTGGGATGTTTCCTCAACATTTATGTTATTTTTATAAATAAATAAAGACAATAATCTTTTCATGAATGCTTTAATGAAATACTTTGTTTAAGCTTTGAAAAGTTTTTCCCCTTAAAAACAAAAACATATTTAAAAAAAAAAAGATTTATGCCTTTGGAAACCTCACTGAAAAGATTATCAGCACGTCTCGTCTGGCTCCTGTCAAATCACTTCAGGCGATTTGGAGCTTCTATCTGGAACAAGCTGAGAGAAGTAGCAGAATCCCTTGTTTCAATTAAGTCACCATAGACTTTACATATATTGTGCATGAACAAAAAACCATAGATGGAAAGGGAAAATCACACTATTAATTCAGCCTATAATCTGTTACATATATTCTGCCTCCTATCAGGCGACAGGTTAACCCGAACACAAAGCCACCAGTGTGCAGCCACATCAGATGTCAGGTGCAGAGTCTGTGCAAAGATGGCTTTTCAAATATTTTAGGCCTAAAACCCAGTTGGGATATCACAGTGTACCCTTGAGTGGGATACTTTACCAGAATAAATATTGAGCCAGCTGTATAAATAAATGGATGTTGTGTAAAACCTGCAAACTGAACTGGCACTGCAGAGAAAGAGTGGATGCCAAGCAGAAAAGGCTCCACTGGGCTGTATAGTGGAGGGAAACACACGGCCGATTGATTTACAGGAAAAGCACAAAGTCTGAAATCGACATCGGTGTATTCCTGCGTTTTCCTCATCCTAACAATGACTGGAAGTGTGATCATGGCTTAGCCAACCGCTTGGCTCCCTCTCATGGCGTGTCTGCCCCCCCCCCCCCACACACACACACACTTAGTCAACATGTCTGAGGAAAATACTGCTCCAGGCCTCACCTTCATTACCCAATTACACTAATACACTCACCCTGCTTGTAATGAATGTGTGGTCTGAACGATCGCCAGCCTTGTGTTCTACTCTTACCACATTCACACACTTACACACATCTGTCTGTTTGCATCTGGGTGGATTTCCTTCTGGTGAATTAATAGTGTCTCAGTACTGGCCAGTGTGTGTGTGTGTGTGTGTGTGTGTGTGTATGTGTGTGTATGTGTGTGTTGTTGAACATGACACTTTAATGATCTAGATAGTATCTAAATACTGCACACACACACCCCACACCTCCCCACCACCACCACCCTTCTGTTACGAAACTTGGTCTGCCGTTGTCCTGGCAGAACAGACTTGTTTGCACGTCACAACGTTTGGTATTGGATGCGAAATATCATCAAACACACAGGCAGTGTCTTCAGGGGGAGGTGGAGCCCACAATGCATGGACACCCACGAGACATTCCTCAGAAAGAGAGCGCTGTAAACAACCAGGTTTTGCCTAAGGGGCTCCCAAGGAAAAAATAAATGCGTAAAGCCCGATGTGAGATGCTTCCAGTGTGGATTATACATTACAGGAATGGAAAACTTTTTTTTCTAGCGATTTTACATTTAAGAGTGGTTAGGGTTAGTACCCTAACCACCATTAAATGGGATATTGGATTTGTAGATACACATTATTGAATTTGTAGATATTTAATAGTGTAGATATTCAATAATGTATATCTACAAATCCTATATCCCAACCGTATAATTTATTACCTTAGAGCTGCTCTGTGGGATACCTAAAACTCCAACTGTGGCCAAAACCAAGATTTCCCCTGTGGAACTGATCAGGTTGTAGTCTTTGAGGTGAGCATGTTAAATGGATGTAAACTAGGCATTTAAAACTATACTTCATTGGAAAAATCAGCAGCAATTAGATATCAGTGTGGATAGTCACTTCAGAATTTATGTCAGTCCTAATGATAAAAGCTTTGGTGTACACACACACACAGTCTGGATCACAAGCTTGAACTCGTGTACTGTAGATTAATCGCTAGTCAACTTCAGTGGTGTGTGTTTGTGTGGTGGTGTTGATTGTTGGTGAGTCAACTTAAAGAAATGTTGACTCACCAACAATGAACACATCGTTGCTGTGAAGGTTTCAGGTTAAAAAAGGGTTAAATTAAGTTTCTTTGGGATCTCTGGGCTAACAGACTATTGGACAACTTTTGGGAGTGGATAATGACAACAATTTAATTCATGGGTAGATCTGTACTTTTAATTCTTCACCCTTGAGGAAATATGCAAATCTGGTGGAGAGCGTTTTTGAAGGACTACAGACGGAAAATGAAAAAATCCTGGTAGTGTACATGCTTGCTCTCAGCCAGTCGGGAGAGAACAGGCAGTCAATTTATTGTGTGTGTATGTGTAAAAGGAAAATCTATAGGAATGTTCAGTGGAGATAATTTACAGAGAGGGAGCTCGATCTGATCGCCAAAGGATATGAACACACCTCTATAACAAAAAAAATGAAAGATTAGACATAACACTAAAGGCTAAAGCAACAGCAACAAGTAGTGTTCCAATAAGAGTTTTATTTCAATTCAGTCATTGTTAAAAAAAAAAAAAAAGCCACGACCCAGCTTCAGTTTTTTTTCTAATTTGAACATCACTCACGTTACGATCTCCGAATAAATGTCTGCAGAGAAAACAAGTAAGGCAAAGAGGAGATGGTATGTCTACAAACTGAATCCATGCAGAAAACAAAATCCTCCAAATGCAGATGCAATGTATAAAATTTACAAATTGAACTTTGAGCAATCAAAATATTTACAATTCCTTGTTTTGTCTTTTAAATGTTTAATAACATAACATTTTGAGAAACATGGAAAATGGGAGGAAATAAATCCGCACTAAAGCACTTTTGGATCATCACAACATACATTCACTGCCTAAGAGATCGAAGCCCGAACCAAGAAAGTGATATTCCGCCCGCCATTTGTTTCCTTCTCTCCTCTGATGGTTTGGTCATTAAAATCTTGTCACATGGCTGCATATTAAATCGCCCTTCATTCCAGCAGGCTTCAGAGGAGGACATGGTGAATGTGTGGCTTCACTAGTCTTCGAAGTCATCCTATCCACAGTGTGATCAGAATGTGACCCTTCTTTTGGTTCTCAGACATAAAACACAAACTACCACTACAATCAGCACAAAGTAAAGGCTTTATAAAGAGTCTGCAGTGTTTAAATCAACACTTTATATGGCAATGTGGTGATTAATAAAAGGCCAGGCTACACATCTTTAAGCTACATGAGGTTGAGGGTTTTTCTTAGATCTCAGGTGTGACACTTCCTGAGTAGTTACTTCTGCAGCCGGTACAAGAAATTCACTACAGTTCTGAGCTGAGCTACAAGGTTTTCTGCCTGTTTGAAGCAACAAAGAAACCAGAGCATGGTATCAGGTCGTTTCACCAGCAGTTACAATTATTTTGATTCAGTTTAAAACTTCTCATAATTGAAATAAAGCATCTCTTAGGTGATGCATGAACCACATGGGTTTAGATTAGCTTCAACTTAAACCAAACACTCAAGCCACTGCAGCTTCAATACTGTTTAAAATGTCTCTTAAGCCAAATAGACAAAAGAAAGCCTCTCAATGCTGAGTTTATAGCATTCCTACATGAGAGCCAATTTAATAATAAACAGAACATTAACAAAGTATTCCAACCTTCCCTGTGCAAACAGGAGAAAGGTCAGTTTGAAGGTCACTTATCAGGGAGTGTGAATGATGAAGCTCCCGACATTGATAAGCACTGACAGATATCTGACTGTTTCCCAGATGTCTCATGACATTCAGAAACAACAACAAGCAAATAACAATGAAAGGTAGGCATAACCTTTTCAGAATAAACTTCATAAAACGGGTAAAATGATCAAGAGGGGTTCATGCAGTGGGGTTCGCTCTAGGTGGGGAGAGAAGGAACAGAAGTCCAGTTTTTTTTCTTCTTTCTCGTGAATGAGCACATCAGTCCCAGTGTGTGTGTGTGTGTGTGTGTCTTGTAAGGGGTTTGTAGAGGGGCAGGTTAGGAGGGAGAGAGATGTTTGGACACAGAAGCTTTATTTGACCAGCCGCTTAGCGACGTCTCCGTAGGCGATCTCGATCTCCTTGTCGCTGGGGCAGGTGTTGGTGAACTCCTCACGTGTGTAAGCATTATTCAGGTACTTCCAGACGGCAGTCATCTCTTTGGGGATGTCGAAGCCTCTGTACTTCTTGGCCACCACCTGGAGGAGGAGATATGATAAGACATAAATCATGTTAACATGTCAAACTGTGCTGCTCTTCCTCAATAAGATTTAAATGAACTTTTGGGGCAGCATGGTGGCGCAGTGGGTAGCGCTGTCGCCACACAGCAAAACTCTTCCCGGTTCGAGTCCCACCCTGTGCGGAGTTTGCATGTTTTCCCCATGTCTGCGTGGGTTGTCTGGCTTCCTCCCACCTCCAACAGCATGCGCTTCAGGTTAATTGGCCACCTTCAAATTGACCGCAAGTATGAGTGTGTGCATGCGTGTTTGTCTGTCTCTATGTAGTTCCGCAGTGCACTGGCGCCACGTTCAGAGTGTCCCCTGCCTTACGCCCCCAGTCCGCTTGGACATGCTTCAGCACCACGCGACAGCGGATGTAGCGGGTATAGAAAATGAATGAATAAACTTTGGGGTTTGGAATGTTACTCGCTTTAAAACACAATTATTGTTGGTTTGGACCAGGGGAATCTGACATGTGTTGTACACGTCCTTTAGCCTTTAAATAACGCAACTGATTAATCTTATGTGATCTGCTTCCCTTTATGACAACCTTTATAGGTTGTAGCTGAAGGGGTAGAGAGTCAATTACACTTTAAATTAAAACAAAGGACAACTTTAATGATCAGCTGAGAGAAAACCAGGAGAACAGTCTGCTTTTGTCTGGGTACAAAAGAATTTAATTTTTAACTTTGAATTGAACGCAGGCATCATCTTGCTCAGAACTACTTCAAAACTACTTGGTATTGGAATATTTGAGTCCAAACCTTAAAAAGGACCGAGTAACCTCAACAAAAAGAATATAGCTCAGGGGAAAAGCATTCAATTTCAGGTTTGACACTGAAAAGAAGCTTCTGTTACGTCTAGATAGGTCAGGTAGCGTTAGAATTTTAAGAGCTACGTAACAGTTTGGTACAGTATAGTTGATATTGCAGCACTTCATTGGCTGAGAGGTCAGCTTACTTTAAGAAAGACTCAATGATACATAAAAGAAGTCAGCGTTCACCTTGACTATATGCAGTTTGGGAAGCAGGTTGCAGTCGGCCAGAGTCATTTCATCCCCATCCAAGAAGTTTCGATTGGAGGCCTTGACGTCTTCCATGCTGTTGTGGTCGATCTCATCGGGCAGCGGTGAGCAGAGATACTCGTCCAGCTTCTGGAGAGTCTTTAGCAGGCTGCGCTCCAAACCTGCGGGGAGAAACCAGATCCTCAACAAAAACAAGACAACAGACTGGTTCCAAGGACACTGATGCCCCATTACTGGAAAAACTCAATTTGTGCTGATGTGAGTAGAAAATAACTTCCACCATAACAGAAGAGAATGGAAAGCTCCCCTTTAAATGTAAAACTAAGCAAAACTTTTTGAGGACATTGAGCTAAGATTTGCACTGACTGAAAATTGACCATCTATGTCACTCTGGTGGGGCTGTAATAAGATACAAGTTTTATTATATACATTTAAGAGTCTTTAATGGGGTTAAATAGCTGCTTCACTAATTCACTGCTCAACCACATGGGGGCAGTATTTTATAAAACAGCAGCTTTCTGCATACAATAAAAACATGGAAATCAATAGAATTTTAACACCTGTACATTTTAAAGAAGTACATCACAGCAGTGCTGCATTATAATGGGCCTGCTGCTGTAACCAACATCTTTAAAAATCAACCCCACCACACTTTAAGGGCCCATATTTGGTTGAACAGGTGTTGGACTGGCCTCACCCATAATCGACGTGCAGATTATATGTTACCAATTCCATTGTTGAAAAATATGACATGAATGTACAAGTCAGTGGTCCCGCAGTCGACCTGGTGACCGCTTATCAATGATCCACGGGACGTAGCCACAAAGTCTGTTGACCCAGCCTTGGGTTTCATATTGAGCTCACTGTGGTTCAATATTTTCCCAAGGCGGAGAACAGCCAAATAAAACATGACACGAAATCTTGGTATTCCCAAAATACAGAGTTCTAGGGATGGAAACAATGCCACGAACCGTTTTACCTAGGATGCAACGGGATCTTCGAGACAACAGACTACATATTTCTCATATTTGGATAAGGGAATCTGATGAAGAGCGTGATAAGACAAGCAGGGATGACGCCGCATGAGTCAACAGGAAGAATGGGCTCATGAGCACTCTGGTTCTTCTTCAGACGCAAGATGTGAAGGATCAGGACACAAGGAGGCAGCAGAACAAAAGCTCTGAGTTTCCAACTGAAGGTGAAATCCACCAATCAGAGCAGGCCTGCCAACCAATCGCACAACTCTTTCTACACAGAAGGTCCCTGTATGTATGCTCGTACCCACCAGGGTGTGTGTCTGTGTCGATGCCCCCCCCCCCCCCCCCCCACACACACACACACGTATCTTACCCTCATTGGCATCTGGTTTGGAGTTCTTGATGTATGCTGAGAACTTGGCAAAGATGTCCATACCAGCCGTGTTTGACTCTGGGTGTCTCGCACCAAGTTTGATGAATCTAAACAGATGAAAACGCAAGTCAGGATAAATACTCTAACAGCACTGCATGTATGGACCCGAGTCTCTTTCCCTCTGTCATAGATGCCCGATGACTGGAAGGCTTCACTAAAGCACTAATGTATATTATTTTAATGCTGATCTAATCAACCACTTCCTCCTGTTTAAGTAATGTTTGATAAAAATAGAATGTTCTTCTGTTTTGGGCTGTGTACAGTATATAAATAGTATAGAAGTAAACACATCTTATTTGGATTTTATTCCGTGTGACACATCAGTTCCCTGTGTTCTGAATGGAGGCATAGCAAAGAGCTGCCACAAGGGAGAGAAAGTACTCACTTGGGAGGGCAAAGGACATCTTCAAGGAACTCCTCGATCTTGTTGACGTCAGTTTTGACCTCGCCATTGTAGGTGATGAAGGGTGGGTGTGTGCCAGGGGCCAGGTTCTGGAGGTCTGCAGGTTTTCTGGAAGGACAAGAGGGGCAACTTCAGATCCCATGCAAACAGCAAACATCACCCGGGCTGAAAAAGTTTCCTGAATAGTCTGAGTAACTAAACTACTAAAAACTTGATTAAAAGCTTTGCTTAAAATCAAGACAACTAAACTCCTCTCTTTTGCATATTACTTTTGTTAAGCATGCAATAATTCTCATTTGTTTACTCAGTTCATGGTCAGAATAATCAATAGGTTATTCGATTAACTAAAACGTTTTAGTACTTCAGCGGTGATAGTTCACCGTTACATCATCCTCATTCAGCAGCTACAGCTAATTATGTTGCCTGTGTGTGCGTTTGTATGGCGGCCTCCATCAATGCCTCCTCTCTCTCGTGGCCTTCAGACCGGCACATTTTGTTCCTGATGACTGTGGTGGGCAGATCACACTGACACCAAAACAAAAATAAGCATGTGTTGAATGAGCAGCGTGATCGCAGCCACAGGACCCTGAGGATTAATCCATTCTGAGGCAGCGAAACACACAGCAGCTCCTTAGCGACAAACATCAACTAACCCAACATCCTCACACCTGCTCTTTTTAGCCACTGTGTGAACTAAGCGTATTCAACATGTTAAAGCCAACAACTTGCCACTTGACAGTTTAACTTGTTAAGCTTGTAATATTTGTTGTTTGTTTAGTTTATATGCTGATCTGGATAGCAAGGATAGCCTTGACCCGAGAGAGCACATGAACCCATGCAGTGACATGTGACATCTGCAAGCATCTTCCATTTAAATGCTGCAATAAAACAATAAACACAGCAAACACACATCTTCTTTTGCAATACATTCCTCTGACTCAAGAGAACACACTATATGACTGAAGAAGAAAGGACTTTAAAAAAAAACGCCAAGCAGCAACTCCTGCTGAACACAGGCATGTTTGAAGAGCGTAAACTTACATTGTTAAGTAGGTGGAAATCCTCCACCGAAATTTACAGGACATCAGCCAGCTTTTATCTGTCAGGAAAATTTATGCAAATAGGCCCAAGCCTGAGCACAAGTCTTTGAATGTGAACGCATGCATGAAAACCATGCATGTTTTAAATAAGGAAACACAATTTATTGCGGAACATCTCTGCAGTGATCTCCATCTACCAGAGGAGGAGACAGAAATCTCGAATCTCTGAATCAAACGCACATGATGAAGAAAGACCATATATATATATATATCTGACCATGTCTGGAAATGATGTGGCACTCGCCTGTCCTAACTTAACAGGTGGAAAAAAATATCAAGGCAGCAGTTAGATGAATCACCAGAGAAAACAGAAGGGTTGGTGGAGAGCTTATGGTTCTGGCATCCACAAGTGACAGTATGTTCCGTCGCTGCAGAGATGAAAAATAAATTCAAGGTCCGGAATAAGTTTTCAGATTGCGTAGGTGAAAAATAATATTGATCACAAAATACTAGATAAAAAGTTTGAAAGCTGAAAAACCGAAAATACCCTCTGAGTCAGAATGTTTATTTTTTTCTCTTGCCTGGGAAAGGATCATGGGAAAGCCAAATAAGTCAGAAAGCAGCGACCGTGATAAAGACGGGTTTGGATGAAACTAAATCGAGTTGCTGAAGTCTTTGTGGAAACACCGTGACAAGAGGAATATTTTTATGATGGTTTAACAACCAGTGAAAAGAGAACAAGGACACATGTCAATGAGTAGGGAAAATGGGAGTGGGTTCACCTCTTCAGGTCCACCGTGGTGACGTTGAAGACGACACCTTTGAGCCACAGGATCATGAACAGCCTCTGGGAGAAGGGGCAGTTCCCGATGCTCTCGCCATCACTCCCCGCCTGTAATAAACAGACAGATAGCAAGTTAGAATAGGAACAGATTGACTATCAGACCATTAAAGAGAGGTTGGACACCCACTGAGATGGGAGCAGGCATAAAACACCCGACAGACCTTAAAAACATCTAACTGTCTCTGGACAGATTGTCCCTGGATTACTGCGACAAACACAATGAGAAACATCCCTGCAAGCGTGACCGCGGTCACAGCTCTGTTGCACAACCCATGTTATGGCATTTTACTGCACCCACAAAGGAGCCATTTAAGACAATGATTCTTTATTACACATTAAATGCTGCCCTTGGAAAATAAGACCTAAATAGGATGGAAAAAAAGTGGTGTGCCCTTGTTTCAACTACCTAAGCACACATCCCCTCCATTAATCTGAAGTACTACTGTAAGGGTAAGAGGAAACGTCTAGAGCCATTAAGACAAGGAAAGGCCTTGTTTCTGCTTTTGCTGGACTGCAGAAAGAAAAGGCCGACAGTGACGGGACAAATGGAAGCAATGTGTGTTCTCTGCAGTAATAAACATGACAGATCAGGAACCCACTAGTCCTCAAGTAATCCCTGTTCACAGTAATTCTTGTTAATTACATATCTGGAGCAAAGTTAAAAACAACATGCATTAAAATTCCTAAAATGTCAAAAGGTTCCTCCTCAGTAGACGAGAGACGTGTACAGAAAGCTTGAGCTACAGCATGAAAACACAGAATGAACCTGAATTCAGCAGACCGTTTCACAAGGAAATACAAACAGTTTCCATAGTGACAAAAATGACATGAGGGGGAGCTGCAAACTCCAAGAAACCTCTCCACCCTCAAACCATCACTCTGTCATTTCAATCTCTAACGTATTAATGACAAACAGGTATTAATCTATATTGGAAAGTAGAATGAGCATTTATTTGAACTGAGCTTTAAGCAGAATCTTAATGAACGACATTTATATTTTCTCATTTCCATTCAAACTGCATGTCAGACGTTTGTTTTTTGTCCTCAAGCACTAGTAAATAACAATCTTTATGATTAAGTGATACCTGTATGGATACCAGTTTCTAGTAAAGACTGGTAGTAATGACCACATAAAATTAATTTTACTCAAGAGCGAGTATGAAGGTCATTCACGTATTGGCACAGGAATGCTCTTCACTCGACACACCACAGCCTCTTCAGAATGCCTGATAACAGGTTGGATTTTTGTCTGCACCCTCCTCCTTCCTTCTTCCCTGCAATTCTCACCTCAACGTCTGCCTGGAAGGGAGTGATGTGAAAACTGACGCGCTATGTGAAGCAAATAGAAATCAGTGGTATTATTTCACCAATATTGTCAGACAAAATACGATATTGCTCTTATCTCAACAGCTGTTGCTTGGTTTCACGTGTGGGTTGTGCATCTTCTTGAACAGGAGATTTTGTTCTGGGGCTTCCAGTCAGAGTCTGGCTGTCATCTCTGACGCCCAACAGGGTGGCTCTGTGTGATCTGCCTGCTGGACCCATCGTCTCCCTCCCTCAATGAATCCCTGAAGGCTCAGATTAGATTAGACCAAGTCTTTGTTCTGCAAATAAATCCCCTTTTCATTTTACATGATTCAACGGTCAAACTAAATCTTGAACCATTGAACGCTGTGGTTCTCAGGGCTTATCAATGGCATTGGCAGAGTCTGAGAGGACTCGCTAAAGACATCAGTGGAACTCCATTTTCCCTACAATACTACACCTACAGAGAGCCATTCAGTTGTGGATTAAGGGTGGAGATGCAGCACAGCAACGGTTTCCATGACAATAAGCAGACACATATGGCATGGAAAGCAGAGCACACATTGTGGAGGGGATTACTCATTCACAGGTAAACTGTGAAGTAAGCTCTCTTTCTGACCTGAAGAAATGCAAACCACGCAAAGTAATGCCACTTTTCATTACAAAGCTGTTTACTGTACTTCCATCGCAGTGATCTTCTTTAAAGCTCTGTCTCGAGTTGCCAAGACACAGCAACACCAGCTGAGGACAACACACCAGACTTTTCCGTCTCAGTCTTTTCTCAGAGCCGTGGCAGAGCTCCACCCTCTGGAGTCTGCACTGCTGCCGACTCCATGCAGCTCTCTGTTACACACTGACAAAGATCTGCTGCAGCGAAACAAACAGCATGAGATATTACACGAAACAAGAGCAGATTAAGAGATTGCAGGTAGAGCTGATATAAATAAAGCAGAGCAGGCGGTAATAGATGCTAGAAAAAAGACGAACAGGAGGAAGCTGAGGCAGACAGCTTCAGAGTTTGGCTACTGTTTTGCATGTTGCTTGTTTCTTCCTACTCCTGTTCTCCCTAATTTATCCCTCTGCCCTTATACTGGGCCCCTGTGTGGAGTCACAGGGGAGGGGGGTTGGGTATATGGGGTGGAGGGAAAAACTATTCCAGAAATGTCCTGTTAGTCCTGCTGGAGAGGCTGCCTTGTTTAGTTTTAGTGATGCTGCTGGCTGGAGCTGCATTTCCACTGCCTGCGATACACGAAGCTTCTGCGCCCTGAATTTCATCCTATATGAACCCAATAAAGAAGAAGGGTTCAGCCGACCCCTTATGTTTGTGAAGCCTAAAATAAAGAATGAACTGGTTTGAACCCTTCAAGCGTCATTCCCATCATTTTACAGCTTACAACCTTCATAATGTGACATTCAGAAAAGGGTTCTGGAGAACCATACAGCAGCAACACAAAGCACTTTTTGTTTACAACACTTTAAGCACGTCACCAGTTACAAGGGGAAAGAGAACACCCCCATAAAAAACACATAAGGCAAAAAAAAAAATCTGAACAGGCCTTTATAAGGACAGGCCAGTTGAAAAAGACATTTTCCAAGAAGTAAACCAGTGCTGTGCTTCCAAATGCGAGAAACGTTTACAGGAACATTTAGTGGTGCCCAGTGTGTAGCCTGCAATTTTACCTTCTGTGTCAAAAAATGATTCAGACCTTGCAGATGGTTACACCATCTTTAACAGAGGCTTGAGACAGATTTTCCCCGATGTGTAACGGCTAGAATAACTACTGGGCAGCAGAAGCAGGAACAGCTGACTACTGCCAGCGGACTCTCAAGCTTTATTTAGGCTCAATGGATGGACCCTGAGTCAACAAATGCCTGTTTATTTAATGCCAAGCACACACAGCTGCCCAATGGAGGGTTTGAGTCATGCCGTGGTCGGATGTTATCTCGAAGCCAGTCTCTAGGACAGGGTGGCCCTGAAGAGGAACAATGAGACCTCAGATAGCATGAGGTCCAGCAGCGTCGTTATGACATGCTCTTTACCTCCCTATCAAGCGTCTTTGACTGACTGACAGCTCTTTTCATCCAAGAAATAATGATCATGCCAGGACTTGAACATAACATGGCCGTATGTGCACACTTAACACAAGATGTTCTCTTCACAAGTGTAGTCCTATAACATTTTCACAAGCAGTCACATAAAACCTATGAGTCATTCACCTCGCCTTCCATTCTCTAAAATTCTTTCACTTTCTCACTTTTCTACCTCGACTCCTCTGACAGCATTTATGTTTTTGAGTGCTCTGATCAGAATCATGACTTCTCAAAAGGCAGCCTTCTAGTACAATAGATCCTCTTCAAACTGGGCAGGTCCTCTCAGTCTCTGAGCACAGTCTAATTTTAGCAAGACAGCTTTCCCAACATCATACTCTAAATTGTGTGGGCTGCTCATCAAGTTCAAGGCACACTTTGACCGAATAAGGAATCGACGATGTAACAAGCGCTGCAGCTTTCCTCCTCCTGCTCCAGCACACAGCAGGAATGCAAGCTTGAGAGTGGGCTGCCATGGTAACGTCACAGCAGCAACGCCTCTCCCTGTCGGCTGGAAAAGTATGCAGGGCTGGGCCGGTTCTCTGAGCAGCTATTAGTACCAGGCTGGACTCCTCAGCTAATAGCAGTCATAATTTAGATGAACTGAACCAGGTTCAGGGGTTAACTGGGACAACTTGGTGTAGACGGTTTAACCTAATTTACAATTTCAAATAAAAATCAACCCCAAACTATGTGAAAAAGAACAATCTCTCTGGGCAATCTCTCTCTGACCTTACTAGTTGATCATGCAACTTACGCGACAACTCAAAACATCAAAACTCAGGTTTATAATGTTTTGTTGTTTGCCTGTGTTGAGCCAGCAGTTGTCTGCAGTCTGTTGGGCAAACTTCTTTTTCATGCTAAAGCACTCCCTCAGCTAGCATTAGCTCTGTTGTCATCTAGACGTCTTGTAGTGATGCATGTCATTTTTGGTGTGTGAGTGCTACAACCCCAGACGTTTAACAGACAAAGCAACTTATCCATCCATTTTCTTGTACACAGGATCACCGTAATCATCTCCATCCACCTTGCAGTCAATGGTCTGCTGGAGTCTATCCCATATGGCTAGGGGCTAAAGACAGGGTACACCCTGGATACGATGCCACAGGTCATCATGGGGTCATAGAAAAGACAAAAAAACTCATATACCTGCAGACAATTATTTTTTTATTGCCGATTTCAGTCCTAGGAATGATGCAAAGTTTGATAATACTGTCGCCAAACGATGACCAGCCATGACCATGACAAAAACTATGAATGACCATTTCAAGAAAAATACTAATTGAAAATTTCTCAATGCAAAATGCCAACTAATAAATTAGACAGCAACAGTTGTCAACAAGAACCAATGCTGTCAGACTGCAACATCCCGCAACACCCCAGAGTTCAAAATTTTACCCTGACCTGCTTGCATAGATCAAAGATCAAAGCTAGTGCTCTGACCTTCTGTCATTGATCAAAGCAGTATCTTTGATCTGCTGGCCTTCTCCCTCGTCTTTCTATCCTATCCAGTTGCTGAGCGTACAAAAGTTAAAAATTGACCTTGACCTAGTTTTCTCAAGGTCAAAGTAATCATTTCATTTTCATCTCCTTTGCGCCTGAGTAATGTGCTTTTTGTTTCATCTTTCTATCTGCAACAGTTGTGAAGACATTTGGCGGACTAACGGACGGATGAACGGACTAATGGACGAACACACAAACACTGACAATTACAATACATCACCACTTTGAAGTGGGATGTAATCATCTGTACTCTGATCAAAATGATTTTCACCATAAGGTTCATAAATATGAGGGCACAGTAAAAACCCCATCACATCCTGGGTGTGACTCTGACTCAGTCTGACATCAGCCTGTGGAATCCTCAACACTTCCACTCAGACATAGACTGATTGTACTGGAGCACAAGAGTACCATCTAAGAACAAACAGAATCTATGGAAAGTTGGAGGACAAAGTCTAAAAGGTTTCTTGCACAACTATTCAGTGGTACCTCTACTTATGAATGTCTCTACATACGAAATTTTCTACTTATGAAACGACTCAACAGGAAAATATTGCCTCTAGTTATGAAATAAATTTTGAGTTACGAAAGGTAAAAATACAGTGTGGGCTGCTACTCGCAGCTCCCAAAGGTTCCTGGACGCAACATTCTTATAGGTGCTCTGCTATTGGTTATTACCTAGCATCCTGGCATCCCATTGTCTGTGTACAGCTAGATAGGAGTCTATGCAGCGTCCTCGTCATTCGGCCCTCGACCCATGACGTGTTCTGATAGTTTTACGCAAATACTGTATATTAACATTTTGAGTATTTGCTATGGACCCCAAGAAAGTGACGGAGAAATGACGGAGTCTTTGTGTGTGGCTCTGCGGTGCACTGGCGTCGTGCCCGGAGTGTCCCCCGCCTCACGCCTTATGCCGCTAAGATAGGCTCCGGCTCCCCGTGACCCGCTCAGTGGATATAGCGGTGGTAATCTGTCGATGACTGACTGACTGACTGACAAACAAAGCAATGAAAAAGGAATGCGTTTGGTTGATCTCGCCAAAGACTATGGTTGTATATCTACAATCGCCACATTATTAAAACAAAAGGAAGTTTAAGGAGTTTAAGGCATCGCGTCGGTGGTTGGAGAAGTTCAAAAGGAGGACTGGAATTCACTCTGTAGTTCGGCATGGTGAGGCAAGAGCGCATGAACAGGGCAAAAAACAATGAGGACAGCAATTGAAAGGTAAATGACCATCATTTTTATTCTGTTTTTTACTTTATGCACAACTCATTTATTGTGTAATAAGATGATTGTAACATGTATTTGTTTATATGTTTTGATGCATTTCTATGCTTTATAAAACATTTATGTCTGAATTTTGGGGGACTTGGAATGAATTAGGGCATTTGCATGGAAAACGCTTACGAAATTTTCTATTTACAAAATTTCTTCCAGAACCAATTAATTTCGTAAGTAGAGGTACCACTGTACTGTCTCAGTGCTATAAGCTGAGTTCATATTGTAGAATTCTTGAATTTAACCTGTGTGAAAGAAACAAACAACCAACTCAGGTTTCTAAATGCACAATATAATGTTAAGACAGATACAATAAGTCCAAAAAGATGTCATCCTAGCCTCCATGATCAGGCGCAGGACCTTTGATGCATACACCTCAGCTGGGTTTGAGATGCATGTGAAACACAAGCTGACTGGATCATGTTGAGACTGATTGAATTACATTAGGGCGGTGCAGAGTCTCCTCGTATAGAGGACCAGAAACATCTCATGACAGCAAGCATTATATCCTGATTTTAAAGCTGCAGGCACTGTCCTGTTAATTCATGCAGACTACAGCCCAGTATAACACACCAATCAAACTACTGTATTACGAGTTTATGTTGAGATCAGATCTGGAAGGTCTCTGATCTATGTTGGTCCAGGGTGGCCTCACTTCCTGTTCTTGAGCTAAAGGAGACACGCCTCATTAGCTTTTGGCTTCCTGGTGGGGCAGCACAAATAAGGCTTCACTTCCTCCTAAAACTAAGCCTTTCCTCTGGATTTATTGAGTAAACATGATTTTATACGGGGCATTTTAATGGCTTTCTGACAGATGCAGGAACAACCCATCCTATATTCCACTGATGAGAACATGAAATCCATGCACCCACAAAAATGTAAATATTGATTGGAAGGTTCTTGGTGTAATATCCCATCGCCAGATCAATGTGGCTGGTTTCCAGAGTCAGTCAACCAGACGATAACAATGGTTAAAACAGTAGACAGGCCAGGTTCTGCAAAAGCAAATATGCAGCTCAGAAACATCATAGCACCATCAAACAAACAGTATCCATTAATCCTTGTCCCCTGACTCAAGATGCTGACTACAGCATTGATACATGCTCAGGAAACGTTAACTCTATTGATTTTCCTATTAAAAAAACAGAAACCATTTACCTAGAATGCCACCCAAGGGGGATGTGGATTATTTTCAATTTTAAAAGCAACAAGTAAACAATAAGCAATTTCCATTGTAAATTTAACCTGATAACCAAGTCATAACTAACACCATGTGTGTGCTACAGAAAAAGTAAA